>NC_045770.1:62969389-63271689 GCF_008692025.1 Phocoena sinus
CAGACTGCCCTTCCTCTCCTATTGTCCCCAGCCAGGCTGGCTGAGTCTTTCTTGGCCTCCACAGCTAAGCAGTGTTATATCCTTCAAACTTTTCTGTCTTCCTTCCGTCATTAGTCTCACCACTTGGCCCTGAAGTCATCTGTCTGCCTCTCTGCATGTCTTTCTCCTCCCATCCTGTCACAGAGCCAGGCACTGAGCAGACACTCAGGGGGTCTTCATTCATTTGTTTATTTCTCAAGCCCTCACCAACACCAGTGACCTCAGAGAGGCAATACAGAGAGGTGGTTAAGAGTGTGGCCTGGGTTCAAATCCCAACTCTCACTTATTAGTGGTGTGACCTGTGTGACCTTGAACAAATTGCTTAATCCTTCTGGGCTTCAGCTTCCCCATCTGTAGAATGGGGATCATAATGGTATCTGCCTCAGAGTATTCTGAGAAGTAAATGAGTTAACATAACGTGCGTAGGGCAGTGCCTAATGTTCATGTCCATGTCACTATTCCCATGGGCCAGGCCCTGTACTGGGCACTGGGAATCCCAGGAGGAAGAAACTCAGCGACTGTACTGGGGGAGCTCTCAGTCTGAGGCTGAATGACCGGAGGGCTGTCAGGAGCTCTGTCAGGTAAGGGGGATGGGGGTGCCCTCAGCCCTTGATGGTCCCTACACCCCACCCATTTGCAGTGATCATGAGCCCTGAAGCCAGAAGACCTGTGTTCAAATCCCAGCTCAGCTCTGGACCCTTGAACAGGTTATTGACGTCTCTGAGCCCCAGTCTCCTCCTCTGTAAAATGGGGACGGTTAGAGCTGTGAGAAGTGTATGGGTTGATGGTGTCAGGCTATTACTGTTATGATGGGTCTCCGACTTGAGTTTGCTCACCAAGAACTGTGCTGGGGGACAGCTGCTTGTTTCCTGGTGTGCTGGGCTGTGAGAAGTCAGGGAAGGATCTACCAAAGGGACAGGTAGGGGCCCTGCCATTCCTGGGTGATTGAAAGCTGGGAGGGACAACGTCCAAGGAAGTACACTGCCAGCCTCACGGCATCAGGCTGGAAGTCAGCCTCACTCTCTCCGAAGGACCTTTAGAACTTCTCTTACTCCCTTTTTCTCCAACCCCACAGGCAACTGAAATCACACCCTGTCAGTCATACCTTCAAAATACAGGCAGAATCCAGCTGCTCTTCACCACGCACGCCCTAATTTAAGACTCCATCATCCCTTGCCTGGATCGTTGCAATAGTCTCCTGGCCATTTTCCTGCTTGTCCCTCCAACAGACCATTTCTCCCACAGCTGCCAGTAATCTTTAAAAACAGATGTCAGATCATGTCATCCCTTAGTGGCTTCTCAGAGTGAAACCTGCAGTCCTCACCAGGGTCCTCGAGGCCCTATGTGATCTGCCCTGGCCCTCCTCCTCCACCCTTGTCTCTCCCCTGCTCTCTTACGAGATAATTCTGTTCCCACACGTGAGTCTCCTTGCTGTTCCCAAATATGCCAAGATTCCTTGTACCCCAGGGCCATTGGGCTCTCTGTGCCCTCTGCCTAAGAATGCTGTCCCCAGACATGTGCATTCATTCCTTGATTCATCACTTCGCCCAGGTCTCTGCCCACATGTCACCTTATCCATGAGCCCTGCCTCCTGGTTACTATCTTCTTCCCCTACTAAATGTATTTATGGTACTTATTATTATTCATAGGACTTATCATTATAGTACCGCATAATATTATTAAAAATATTATATAATAGTAGTGTGTGTGTGTTTGTCTCTCCCATCGCATGTAAGCCCCATGGGGGCAGCTATGTTTTTTTCACTGATGCATCTCCAGCCAATAGGACAGTGCTTGGCTTGTGGCAGATACTTGGTAAACACCTGTTGGTTACACTGAATATGAACACCAGGGTTCAGTGAAGCAACCTCCCAGGGAGGCCAGAACAGGAGAAGGCAGAAAGGGCCTGAGCCGGACTTGTTTGTGCTGGGTCTTTCCCACAGACACAAGGCTTTGTTCATACAAAGTCTGGGGAGTGGCAGCCGGCCACTTTCCGGATGTCTCATGGCCTGGAGATGCCTTCACTCAGACATGATCCCCACCTGCTGTGAAGGAAGGAGGTACATGCTCAGGGCTCTCAGCTCTTTCTCTGAGCTGCGGGTTAAGGACTGGGTGCTAATTGGGCCCCCGGAGAATCTGGAATGGTTCAGGTGGCTGGTGACAGATGGGAGCAGGGGTCTGGCATCCCACTGAGACACACAGGCCTTGGTTTGGGCGCTGGTCCTGGCTTTGCCACTAACTCACCCTGTGATACTGGGCAAGACTTTGTCCCTCTCTGGGCCTCAGCCTGCCTATCTCTCGAATGGGACTCAGTAAGCTCCAAGGCTGACTTTGACTGTGATCTGCCTTCCAGATGAGGAAACTGAGGAGCAGAGAGGTTCAGTGACTGGCCTGAAGTCGCACAGCAGCATTAGTCATAGAGCTGTTGGCCCCAGGCCCTTCACTCCCACCTTTCCGTCCCCCTGTAGCCCTGTGTTCAAGCTCTGACTTAGAGAGCTGGTCTTCTCTTCTCATATCAAGACTTATTTCCCAATGAGGCTTCGAGCCCCTCAGGGCAGGAACCACAGCTGGTTCCTGCTTCTCCCAGTTCTTCAGGATTACGCAACCAACAGGTCCCGGATAAAGGCTTGGCGAATGAAAGAGCTGGGTTGCCCAAGGGAGATGGCGGCAAAGCCAAGATCCCCACCAGGTCTTACTGGTTCCCCCAGAGACTCCAGATGCTAGGATTTGAGTCATTCATTCACTCATCCAAACAACAGTTGCCAATTACCTGGTATGTGCCAATTTCCACTAGAGTGCTGGGAATCCAGCAGTGACCAAGCCAGACAAGGTCCCTGCCCCCAGGAGCTTATGTTCCAGTGGGAAGCAGCAGATCAGCAAGGACCAAATCCAGACACAGAACAATTTGAGATCAGGACGAGACCTATGAAGGAAACAAAACAAAGAGGCAGACAGTGACTGGGGTGGAGCTGATTGAGATCAGGCGGTCAGGGTAGGCCTCTCTGAGGAGCTGAGACCTGCAGGACAAGAAGGAGAATCCCACTAGGCAGAGGGAAGAGAAAGTACAAAGGCTCTGAGGCTGGGAGGATCTCAGGGTGTATGAGGAAAAGAAAGAAGGCTGGAGGGGCTGAAGGAGGCACGTGAGGGCACAGCTGGGCGAGGTGAGCCGGAGAAGTAGGCAGGGGCTAGATCACGCCCGGGGAAGGAGTTTGCATTTTACTTGAAGTGAGTTGGGCAGTCTCTGGGGGGTTTCGGTAAAGGATTAAAAGACATAATCGATGTTTCTAAAGGATCTCTCTAACTCTGCAACTTCTTGCTGTCGCCAGTAGAGAAGCCTCCGGAACCTGTGGTCCCTTGCCCAGGCGAAAGGAAGCCTTTGCTCCCAGGCAGCCAGAGGTTGTAGTGGCTGACAGAGGCAGGGCAACTCACCAGAGAACTGCACCTGAGGCTCTGGTCAGAGGAGCGCTGCCGCATCCCACCCCCGCCCCCGAGATCCCATCAGCCTGCCCACCCCCCCACCCCCCACCCCCCGCCAAACGTCCCATGGGTGTTACAGAAAACTGTGCCTGCAAGATGTCTAGGCCCTCATCCCTTGATTATATTAACGCCAAAATGAATTAAAGAAGCATGGTAGAAATGCCATTCTAATTGTTTCGTACACACGCCACTGGGAGGGAACTGACTGGACACAGCTCACAGGCAGTATGTTAATACGCTATTTTCATATGATGATAGCTTTGCATAATCTTCCCTTCTCCCAGCTTTGCAGGGACCTGTTGTTAACCAAGCCCCAGGAGAGAGGGGGAAAGGCAATCTGACTTCAAGTCCACTCCCCGCCACATTAATTAGTCATGTGGCTGGGGAAAGGTGTGTGCACTCAGTACAAAGTAGACTTTATAATTTATACACCAGCTGTTTCCGTCCATTCTCTTCCCTGCCTGCCTCTAATGAAATCATGTTACCAGAGAACTGACTGGCGTGAATCGAGCCTTTAATCCCATTGACCCTGGCCTGGCTGGTGGGGCCCAGGGGAGGGGGTGGGGCCTTTCAGCGAGGGGCTGTGATGCGAAGACCCTGGCAGGCGTGACCCTCCCGCCGCCCCCCACCCCAGGCCTGCCAGCCCACACAATGGGGCGGCCTGGCACAGGAGGAGGTGCTGGGAGTGCGGCCCTGCCTGGCTGAGCAGCCCTCGTGGGGATCCCTGGAGGCCGGGATGGCTCACATTTATTGCCTCATCTTCTGAGATCCAGCGAAGCACAACATTCTCATCTAGGTTGTTCTTTTACTCAGAGAACAGGCCAGGCCAGACTGCACAACCAATGAGCTAAGGCTTGCTTTTCTGGCCATGGGGGTCGCTGGGAAAACAGAGACATGATTCCACGGAGAGAATGCTGCCCCAGCCCCCCAGCAGCAAACCGAAACTCTCCTGACCCAGGAAGCTGACTCCGAGCCCAGGGGCCCCTTCCTGGAGAGGAGGGGTAGAGGCAAGACAAGGGGGCAGGCCCTAGTCCTGGTTCTGGCGTGTCCCAGAAAGGCAGTGATGAGAATGATGTGTCTCTTTCCCTGCCCCCGCCCACCCCCAAAAGAAAAACAAGCAAGATCAGGCATCCGGAGCCACTCAAGCAAATGCCTGCAAAACAGAGCGCATTTGGCCAGCGAGAATAAACACAGCAATTAGCACCATGGCAGTCTCTTAAACAAACACATGGGACCAAGTCATGGGTGGGGGAGATGCATCTGTCAGAGGGGCCAGAGGCTACAAAGACGAGGCTTGAGGTGAGGGAAGCTGAAAATAAGAATTGTCAGGCTAAGATGCTGGGGTGGGCAGATCTGAGTGTGGGACAAAGAAATGGGGTAAGGTGGTAGGATAGGGACTGGAGGGCTGCAGGAGCAGGAAATGCAGGGAGGGTGGTAAGGTGGGGTGGGACAAAGGTGGGGACAGTGTGGCCTCCTGGCTGCCGTCTTCAATTTATTGGAAACCCTGATATCCTCATAGGGATGTGAGGGCCTTCTGTCTGGGAAATCAGTGAGGTGAGACGCGGCGTCCTCAGGCCTCATCTCCCATGAGAGCCTGAGTGAGCAACGTCTACCCAAGCCCAGGTACACTCCCAAGTCTACTGCCCTTTGCTTGGCCTTGGCTGTCACCTTCTGCTCCATCTGGAATGGCAGCCTTCTCTTCTTCCCCCAGCTAAGTCCTAGACCCTTCAAGGCTCAGATCTGATGTCACCTCTGCCTTTCCTGATTCCCCAAGCTGGTCTGTACTGACCCCGACACAGCCTACATCTCTATCTTCCCCACTCCTTGATGGCAGCGGCCATCTCTGCATCCCTTGTAGCTAGCATGGGGCCGGACAAGGTGGCCTGGAACGGGTCTCCTCCTTTGGCTGGTCCTCAGTTTACTCACCTGTAAAATGGGTTTGGTGATCTCTTAGAGCCACTCTGGCTGCCCGAAAGCCCCAACTGGATTCTCTCAGGCCGAAAACCACATGATCTGTCCTGATAAAAGGAGGGGAACTCTGTTGCGGGCATCCAAGCTCATTTATTACCTCTGAAATAGCCAAAGTACTACTCTTGTTTAATGGCATTAAAAAAAAAAACAAAAAACAAACTGCGACCAGTCCTTTTTTAAATGGAAGTGTGGGGATCATCAGGGGAACCTATCGAGGGAGGGAAAATGAAGTTGTCATTTTTTTTCAATGTAATTAAACTTGGTTTTCAAAAAAATCTCCTGATCTGAAATGTGAATTACGCTAATTACTTCTGGTGGCTGCAACATTGATTTCAGTGTTAAAGCTAATGGACTTAATGGACGTTGCTTTCCCCTCAGACATGGCTTGGGGCTCCTTGCTGGAGGTTCTGTTTTGTCTACCATGAGGGGCTTCTGCTGGACCCCCTGAACCCTCTGACATCAGCTTCTGAAGCCCCTGCCCCTTCCTCTCTGTCCAGCCCTGGCTCGGGCTTGAGGCCTCAGGGGAACAACTGTCCCCTTTTCCTGTAGGTGGGTGGGGATCAGGCACCTACTTTGTTCTCCCACAGTGCTAGTGCCCGGTGGGAACAGGGGGCACAGAGAAGGAAACGGAGTGCTCATGGCCTAGAGGAAGGCTGATAGGAGCCAAGGCCTGGGGCTGGCAGGGCTGAGATTTGGAGCCTCAGGCTCTCTCGGCCCTGAGCCCTCTGAGATGGCCTGGTGGTGGTTCAAGGAGAAAAGAAGAGGGAGGAGCAGAGATGGGCCAAGAAGTTCAGGGAAGCCTCGCTCCCTGGAAGACGGGGTGCAGGAGCTGGCTAGGAAGGCAGAGTACTGGAGTGTGCAGGGCAGGGAGATGGGCCTACGGGGCAGGAGAAGCAGGTTGGCATGGCCAGGCCACAGAGTTCTCCATGGGCAGTGGTGGATGGTAGGGGGTCTTGGAGGCCAGGAGGAGACTTTGGATGTGGTCTTCTGTCTTAGCCAGAATGAGATGGAGCCTTGGTGTGACAGTACAACCTGACAGCTGGAGGACCCTCTCTCTCTGCCAGGATTAACTGCTTCAGGAGGCCCTGAGGGCAGGCTGGGCCAGCTGCCTCTGCTGGTTGGCCACCTCCAGAGTGCCTCAAGTTCCCCCATTAAAATGTCATCTTAACTGGGAGTCTGGGGTGCTTTCCTGAAGGTCTGTTTTCACAGGAGAAGCCTTTGGGTTCTCCCTGACCAAAGGGTCACAAGGTCTAGGGCACAGTTATAGTCCTGAGTACACATGTGCCTCCTTCACAAATGGGACCTGCCTGTGCCTGGTAGAGGCCCCCGGGGGCAGGGGCACACTCTTTCCAACATGCAGCCGCTGAGGACACCGTGCATAGGCAGAGCTAGTGAGCAGGAAGCTGTACTGGCCAGAGAACCATTTCCTGAGGTGGAATGCAGGTAAGTCATGGCCCTGTGGCCACCAGGAGGCAGCCCTGAGTCACTGGCCAGAAACAGAACTCCTGGGAAGCTGAGGGGCCAGGCTGGAGTGGAGGGGCCTGACGGGGGCAGCACAAGGGGTCTTGAAGGGTCAGTGAGAGATGGAGCCGGCTAGGGTCAGGGTGGGAAGGGCCTTGATGACCAGGCCAAGGAGTCTGGACTGGATCCTGTCAGGAGACAGGGGGCGGGAAGGGCCTTCTTGATACGAACCCCCCCGGGGGGCAGAGGGAAACAGTGGGCTCCAGGAGGGAGAGTGAGAAGAAAGCCACTGCGGGAACCTCATCAGCCACGAGGTGGGTTTGATCTCACTGCTCCGCCCTCTCCCACAACTTCCCGTCCTCTGAGGCGGAGTATGAGGTACATTTCACCAAGGTTACCCCACAAGTTCCTCTCAAACCCTCCCAGTTCTCTGCATGTCCGACCCCTCACCCCAGGCCACCACCATCTCTCCCCTGGACTACTGCAAAACCCCTCTCCCTGCCTCTCCAGGCCCTGCATCCCACCTCCTCGCACCAGCCTGGATGAGTCTTATGAATCCGAGATCTGACCTGTCTCTCCTCTTTGAAATTGCAGTAGCCAACACTCATGTAGCCCTTGCTGCAAGCCAGGTGCCCGCTTTATGCATTTTAGGTGAATTAACTATTTTAAACCTTGTATCAATCCTCTGAAGTTGACACTATTATGAATCCCCAGGGTTATATTCATGAAACTGAGGTCCAGAGAAGTTAAGTAATTTCCCTGAGGTTACCCAGCTAGTAGTGGCTAAGCCAAGATTTGAACCTAGACTACGTCCACTTCTGCCTTTGTGATCCCTTTGAGTCTGCTCTCAATGATGCAGTCAGTAAGCCCCTAATCATGTTTGAGTCCTTCAGTAACCTACAAGACCCTGTGCAACCTGGTTCTCCCTTCTTCTCTGCCCCCTTCACTCCCCCTTCCTCACCACACAGTGTCCTCGTGGCTATTCCTTGAACAGGCCAGACCTCAGGGCCTTTGTACTTCCTCTTCCTTCTGCCTGGAATGCTCTCTGTGTGTCTGCTTGCCTTGCTCCTCCACTGCTTTTATGTCTTGGCTCAAATATCACCTTCCCAGGAAGGTCCCTGAACCCTCTACTTAAAATTGCAACTCTTCCCAATACTTCCTATTTCTCTCCCCTGCTTGATTTTTCTACATAGCCTTAGTATTGCCTTCTGACATATTATACAATCTGGTTATTATAGTATTTGTTATCTTTCTCCTCCCACTAGAATGGAAACTTCATGAAGACAAGGACTGTTGTCTGTTTTATTCATTGCAGTATCCCTAGTACACAGAATAGTGCCTGGCACATGGTGGTCACAATAAATATTTCTGAACGAATGAAAGTATTCTCACAGCTCTGTACCTTTGTCCAGGTTGTTCCATCTCCTTGGAATGCCTTTTCCCCATGGTGCCCCCAAAATTCCTAAGTGCCCTCTCTGTGACCACCTCCAATGGCACTTCTGTCAGGAAGCCTTGAGCCAGGCTCCCCCAGATGCTCGCAGCCCAGGAAGTTGGTCCTATATCACCCACTACATGCACTGTCTGTACTGTGTGGTATGATCCCTGCATTTGACTCATCACAGGTGGGGATGGGGATACTCTGCCAGAGGACAGACTGGTGCCCCACTCATCACTTGCTGTCAGAAGCCAAGCTCCCCTGCTGCCCAGCAGATTCAGATGAGACAAACCCCATAGAGCAGAGGTACCCAGGGGAGAGGATGCATCAGCACCGCCCCCCACCCCTTTACTGCAACTTGTGGTTCCAGACATGCCTTTGCAGTTCTCTGGGGCTTTGCTCCTCTGGTTTCTCCTCTGATCCCTGGGACCTTTGACTCTTCACTCCAAGTCCAAATCTTCAAACTATTCTGTACCTCTCTCCAGCCTGACCCTTACCTTCCCACCAGTCTAGGTCCAACTCAGCTCTGGGCCCAGAGTCTAGGTTCACCATGTTCAGCTGTAGAAGTTGTACACTGCACAATTTAAAGGGGGCATTCATATTGTAGTCTATGTAAATACCACTCCCTGGAGCTTGTGCAATGCCAAATAGCACAACCAGCCTAGCAGACCGGCTGGACCCCCACTCATAGTAACTCCTTGGGTAACATCTGCACTGAGATAGCAGTCTTTGGGCCTTCCTGGGGGCCACGCCCTGTTCTACTCGTGTCAGACTTTACCCACTCTGCTGACCACAACCTAGCTGAATTGTCTGAAGAGAGAGGAAGGTTTGAGAAAGAAGGATGCTCTGGTTCTGAGTCTCCCTTCCCTCCTGTGGGAGAGGCTAAGCCTACAGAAGGGAATGAGGAATCCCAGCTGAGAGCAGCAGCCTCCGCGGACCGGGAGTTGAACCAGTAGCTAACCAGTTTCTGGGCCCTATAAACCTGAGGGAGAGACAAGAAGATCCGGTGTGCAGGTTACTCTGGGGATCATTCCTGGGCCAGCAACAGTAACCATTGCAGTCACTCCCATTTATGACTGTTAACCACACACCAGACAAGATGGAGGCTATCATGATGACCGTTTTACAAACGAGCATATCAAGGCTATAGAGGTTTCGTGACTTAGGCCCAACTCGTAGTTAAGTGGCAGAGTTAGGATTTGAACCCAGGACCATCTAGCACCACGTCCTACATTCTCAGCCACCCTGCCCTCCCTCCTGTAGCGCCTGTGGCCGCTGAACACCTGGTTGAATATGCATACACCCTCCACCCCCAGCACCCAGGTGCAGACGCGGATGTTAAACCGCGCCCAGTCCTGAGGTACTACCTGGGTAAAGCATGGCCAGTAGGTGGGGGCCATTTCCATGCACGCGTGAAGTTCTGAGGAACGGGACATGGGAGGCTGGGCCTCTCTTCTCCTGACGGAAGCAAGCGCCTGGGTGGATTTCTAACTGAGCGGAAGTCAGGCTAAATCTGCTTAGCTCCCAGGTGTTAGGCTGCTTCCCTTTTGGCTGGAAATTCGACTGTGGTTGATTTAAAATCCTGACACCTGTGTCCGTCACCCCAGCCTCCACCATGATTACCGTCCCTTTAAAGTTCTAAATCCCTGTACTTGTGCAGTGTCCTTACCCTCTGATGGGCCGGACCTATGTGAGCAGGGAGATTGGGTTATTATGTAGAAGAGTTATAATAAGAAATATGACTGCAAAAGCCAAGTCAGTTGAAATTGGACTATAATTAAATGCTTAGAAAATTCTATGCTTGGCTCATTTTAAAATCAAGTGCTTCTTTGTAGCAATTTCCTTTCTTTAATTACAATTTCCTGTCTAGTTTGACATTTACAATGCAATCTTGGGGGACATGTTTGTGATTTATTATTCCTGCTCCTATCAGGATATCACTGTGCAGAAATGAGTTTATAAAATAAGAGCTCAAATTATTATGGCCTTTGACCAATAAAGCAGGCTTATAATTTCAGGCCTGAGAGAAGATTACCATTTTTGACAACCCAAGGCAGAAATAGTGGAGAGGGGGAGGGCATAGTTTAGGAACTCACTCTATGTTCAAAAACATTGCATCGTCTCCTCGGGGAAGGCCAGCTTTGGAGGCAGAAGAACATATTAATAACGCTTCAAGTATATACAAGCCTTCGCAGCTTTGAAAACTTTCACTGTCGTTGATTCATATCATCCTAGAATTAGACAGGCAGGCATCATTATTCCCACCTTACAGAGGGGAGAATTGATGCTCAGAGAAGTTAAGTGACTTGCCCAAGGTCATAAAGCCTATAAGAGGGGTCTTAGAATCAGCACCGAGGTCTGACTTAGTGAGTCCTTTTCCCACAGTATAATAGCTGACCTAAAGGCCTGAGAAGGGACCTGAGACACAGAAGATACCCTCAGCGCACATCCGGGCAGGGAGTCCTTCTGCCCCAGTTTCAGGAGTTTTGACCAACCCCCAGAGCAGCACTGCCCATGACCCAAAGGAGGCCTCCGGGACTGTGGCCCCAGCTCATGAAAAAGTCGACATCATTTCCTTTTTTCTTTTTCCTTTCATCTCAGGGTTTTCCCTAGAAATTTGGGAGTACTTACTGGCCTGCATCATGTCTTTTTACCCTGGGCTGCAAAGTGAGACTTCCAAGCCCAGTGTATGAGGGTTTACCTTCATGTGCACATGTGGACTTTCAGTTGCTCAGCTACATGGTGCCCAGACATCTGCACTTGTTTGGGGGAGGGTGTTGTGTGAGCACCTGTGCACATATGTACAGAGTATAGGAGGTATAAGGATGCTTGTACAGAGTGTGCCTTATTACCCAGGCCATTAGATATAATCTAAAGACCAGAAGGCCAATGTGGATGCACAAAGGGATGTGCATCAAAATCACGAAGGACTCAGTTCCAGTCCCTCTGGGAAGGCCTTGAAGAGAATGGGAAACACAGAGAGAAGTTGGGTCCCCTGGGGGTTGTCTGTGGATCCTTCATCCTTCTATTCCTTAGAACTTCCTGCAGTGAAGGCTCCCGTCAGCCTGGTCCCCAGCGGGGGGTGGGGGAGGTGACTTCTGACCAGGTCAAGTATGCCCATTGGCCCCTCTCTGAGTCTGGAGAGTCTCTGGGGAGTAAGCATCCCACTCCCTTCCAGAATGCCACCCGGCTGGGTGCCCTGATCAGGAAAGGGGCGATACCATCTTGGTGATGAGGACCACAGGAGGTGGGGCAGGCCTGGGAGTTGGTGATGAGTCTAGCTGTGGACACAGTGAGTTGGAGGCACAGGTGGGACGTCCAAGGGGAGGTGTCCAGGCGGTTGCATGTGTGGGTCTGGAGCCTGGGGAGAAGTTCTGAGCTGGGCTTGTGGTTTTTGCCCTGCCCCATAACACCTCGCTGTGGTTTTCAGCCTCAGTGCCCCTCCCCAGCTTTGACTGTGGCTGTGCAGCCAGGATCGGGACAGATCAGCCTACCCCTAAGGTAGGCTGAGGCAGTCGATCCGTGGCCATGGTGGCAGCGAACACCTGGTTGAAGCGGGGTTCGTGGAGCTGCTGGCCTGGGTTTGCTCATAAACAAGGCTTCTGGGCCAGGAGCAGGGGTTTCTGGGGCGCTCCCTCCTGCCCCTCTGTGGATCCCCTTCTTCCCCTTTGTCTCACTTGAAAGGAGTCATTATGGGAGGTAAATCCCTGACTCTGGCTTTTGGCCTCAGATTAAGTCTGTCCAGAGACTCATCTGTTGCCTGTGAAAAATCCCTTTATTACTTCAAAACAATTTTAAAGCAGAATATATTAAGATTTTCGAAGAAAGAGAAAGAATCATATCCCTACACCAGGATGCTGGTTATGAAAGTCAAATGGACGGGCCAAGGCAATCCTCTTATACTGCCTCCCTCACGTCAAACTGGGAGGTGGGGCGGGGGCTCGGGCCCAGCCCTCTGAGTTCTGAGGAAACTTCTGACCCTTGTACAAAGTGCTGCTCTCCTGAAGGCCGTGGCAGGACTGGCATTGCCTGGGCTGATCTGCACTCGCTTCCCTCCCCAACGCATGTACACACTCACCTTCACACCAGCACACCCACAAGCATGTGTGCACGCGCTGGTCCCTCCCTGTCTGCAGTTACTTCTTTGAATCAGGGAGGAAGCCTGGAAGGCTATTTGATCTCTGCTGTTCAAAGGAGAAAATGAAAGCTCAGATGGGGGAAGTGACCCTTCCAAGGTCAAGCAGGACCAGATCTGAAGTCTTCTTCTTCCACGGGCAGGACTCTCCGCTTAGAACTTCCCAGACCTCCAAGCGTAGGTTTGCGGCTCCTCCCAGGTTCCTGACTCCGTGAGGAAGTCCAACCTGGGCCCAGGTGATCCTGAGTCCCTAGCTCCTCCCTTGTTGAGTCTGCGAGGCCTCCGGTCCTATCCTGCCCAAAGAGACAGAGAATTAGGCCAAGCTAATGCTGCTGCCCTAACCCCACCCCATCCCTCTCCTGAACCAGCCCCTTCAAGCCCCAGCACCAAACAGGGACAAAGGCCTGTACAGGAGGAAATGGTTTCCAGAACCCATGGAAATCCATCCACCCGAGCATCCATCCTTCCATCCACCCAACAAGTTCAGCTACACCGCAGCTGCAGCAGAGTAGGGCAGCCACAGTTCTGCCCTCGAGCTGCTCGCGGATCTGTGAGAGGACAGGAAAATAGTCATTGCAACCCAGTGTGTTAAGCATTGTGACCGGAAAAGTACAGGGAGCTGCGGGGTGGGGGTGCGGGGGCGGAGGCACAGGCATGTCACTTATCCAGCCTCCTGAGCCATGACAGATGGAAGAGCCAGCCACACGTTCCCGGGGAGGAGGGAGGTTGGACAGTGTGTGACCAAGTTCTTCCCAGATGTTTTTTTGGGAGCAAAGGTAGGGGGTGGGGGTGGGGACTGGGGCCCAGGACTGCCTCTGTGGAGTGCCACGGAGTTACTAGGAAGCCCTTGCCTGGCCTCACCCAGAGTCTACCGACGCCGATTCCACAGAACATCCACTGTAATTGCACATTCATCAGTAGGGGGCCCTTCTGTAAGAACCGCTTAAGTGTAACTATTTAGCACTTCAAAGATGCCTGCCACACCTTATACTAAACGCTTTAGGGATATCATCTCCCTTGGAGGTAATGGAGCAGGTGCAAATTGCTCTGTGATGCTCAGGATGTAAGCAATGGAACTTTATCTTATTTTTCTGGCACAAATTAAATCTGGTGCCGGCCCAAGCTCACCAATGTTCGTGAGAGATCCAATACCAGTCATTTGTAGTGTGCTTTCTCTTCCCCTTCTTTTTTTTTTTCTTCGGTACGTGGGCCTCTCACTGTTGTGGCCTCTCCCGTTGCGGAGCACAGGCTCTGGACGCGCACGCTCAGCGGCCAAGGCTCCTCCTGTCTGAGGCTCATAAGTTGGCCTAGTGTTCTGGGATCCCCTTTGGTCACCCAAGGTCTTGGTTGTCAACAAGCCCAGCACTGTGTGTCCTTCTCACTGGCCACTGGGAAGGGTCCGGCAGCCTGCTGTCCCTTCACTCTCCTACCAAAGCCCTGCCAGTCCCTTGATCGCCTGCAGGCGGACCCAGCTCTGTGACAATTCAGAAATTGTGCATTCACTGGGAAGATTAGGCCTGATTAAGAAATTCATGCTAACGAACTGTGCTTAATTGGATTTGGGGAAGGACACAAAATGGGCTGCTTGACATTCCAGGGTCCTCAGCACAGTCCTGGGGCCTCCCTGGTTCCTCCCAGCAAGGCTGACCATATCAGCTGCCCTTCTCCCCGAGTGCCACAGCCTTCGGCCTCTTAGCCTAGTAACCGGGAAGTTATCTCCCTAATCAGACTAATTAGCACTGGGGACACAAAGTCATAATCTACAAAGAATGCAAATGCCAGTTTCACAAAATGAAAACGCCATATGTGCAGTAATTAGCAAACCACGGGCACATTTTATAAATCATATTTATTAGTTTGTAAACAAATCAAGCTCTAAATGCAATGAAAGATGCCATTAACTGTGACTGCAGCAGTGGCAGCGCTGAGCAGGCCTCGATGTGGGGGACTGGGGGTACAGAGTAGAAACTGACCCAGGGCCCCTGCCTGGGAACCCACCAACCTCCCTCTAATCTCCCTTCCAGCCCAGCAGCCTTGGTGTGGGAGTCAGGGGTCTGTGCCCTGGCTAGCCAAGATCCATGGACCACCTGTCTTCCTACCAAAGCCCCTGGTGGGCTGCCCACCTGCCCAGTATCCCATGACCCTGGGCTGGTTACTCAGACTAGGGCTTAAACAAATGATTGTTCCCACCATGACAACAGATGGCAGAGCCTCAGCTCAGCACCAGACCCCCCTTTCCTTAATTTTGGAACCATAGGCCTCTTTGTCTACTTACGTACCTCTGGGGCTTGAAGAAAAGTAAAGAAAATGTCTCAGCTGAAGGAACTTCATACACTGACCAAGGTTGCTGCATGCTTCTCAGCTCTGCTGTCCTTGGAGAAGAGCTTGAGGGAAGGAGGATTTTCCCAGGTTGGTCCTCTCCTGGGTTGCACTAATGTGTTCTCCTGTTAATCCAGCTGAGGTCCTGCCTATCTGGAACTCAAAGGGTTGAAATAGAAATATAAGGGTAAGTTTAAGCTTCCCGGGTACTCCAGATCATGAGAAAGGGTCCCAGTGTGGATTGTGGTAGCCATGATTTTGTTCTGGTCAGTGTATCATCCCATCTCCCTTCCTTGGTGAACTGTTCCTTCTTGCCTTGGGGAAAAAAACCTCTTTCTGCCCCATGTGACTATGATAAGGCTTTCAGGCCAGGTGTCTGGCACCACCTCCACCACAAGGTGAGCATGTGATGTAAGTTATTGCACTGCATGCCCTGTACCCAGTGACACAAGTTGGACCCATCACTCTCTTTATCCAGATTTTCTGAATAGAGAGAGAGGGATTGTCAACTTCAGAATTACGTAGGTGGTTCACACTTTAATGGTCTGATCTGGTCTGTACAAGGAGCAATGACAATCAATTCTGGTCTATACAAGGAGCAATGACAATCAATTATATAAAGAGAAAACCAAAAGCTCATAGGCAGTTTCAAAAATAAGATTAACAACTCCATGAACCAGAACTGGAATAGAAATCCTGTGTGTGTATATATATATATATATATATATATATATATATATATATATTAGATTGCATGTAGAAAGATAGGATAGATATCTAATGCATATATATATTATGCAGTTAAGAAACGTGGAATTAGATTGAAGAGCTCTAACATGCATCTAATAAAGGTTACCTAATAAGAGAATGAAAGAAATAGTAGAGAAGCAATATTTAAAAAGATAATTGTCAAAAATTTTCCAAAATTGAAGAAAGATGTGAGTTTTCAGATGAGAAAATCTACCCAGTGTACTGAGTTGGAAAAATAAAAATAGATCCACATTCAGACACATCATGTGCAACTTCAGAACATCAAGGTAAAAAGATCATTTTAAAAAAAGCTATCAGAAGAAAAAAACAGGTCATTACAAAAATGATCATCTTCAGTGACCCATGAGAGAAGAAAATGAAATAATATCTTCACGATACTGGAGAAAAAGTGACAATCAATCTAGAATTTTATACCCTGTTAATCTATTATCTAAAAGTGCAGGCAGAATAAACCCCCTTATAGACACGCAAAGACTAAGCTACTACGCCCCTACAGCTCCTCACTGAAATAAAGATGTCCCCTGAGTAAGAAGAGAAGTAAACATGAAGGTAAGGCAAATGGGGTGCAAGGGACCATGGATGACCACAGGAAGTGATTAAAACATGTTGGTAAATTCAATCAAGTGTTGGCTATAAAAAATAACAATATCCATATTTTGTATATTTTTCAAAGGTTAAACTAAACCCCTAAACAAAGATAATGAAAAGGATGGGCATGTTCAATATAGCATTACATGGGGGAAAAAAAAAAGGGGAACTCTCCAGGACCAGCAAAAGAGTGTATTTATTGCTAGGATGGTAAGCAGGAAGTGATACTGTAGTGTCCTTTGGTGGTGGTGGTAGTGGCATTTTAACACCCAAGTAGGGACAGGAGATTTAGCCTCCTGCCCATGAAAAGCCACAGAAACAGAATTAAGACCCCTTGCATACAGCTGAGGGCACTGAAAGTCTGCCATCTATATGAAGATGGAACTAGAGAAACTAAACTCACAAGTGTAGCAAGCAACAAGAAAATGTACTGTGTCTGGGACAGTGGATGGGAGAGAAAAAAAGTCCACAAGAAGTTGCAGCCTTGGGAATGGGCCAGAAGCAGGTATGAAGTCCAAATGTACACTACCTGGAAGCCTAGGATCCAAAAGCTGAGAGAATAAGATGGGTCTAGGGAACCAGCAACGAGAAGCATGAAGCTGGTTGGCAAGGAATATGACAAATATGGCACTTGAGACTCCATTAGAAGCACAACCCCTGCTAACGCTCAGAGAAACAAAAGCTCAACGAAAAGTTACCAACCATATGAGGAAAGGAGACACCATGAGGGAGTATCAGGAGAAATCAGATGGTTCAAAGATTCCCAATCATTCCAGAAGAAGAGAGTAGAAAGAATGGGGGCGGGCATCCTAGAAGAGAAAATGCCTAAGAATTTTCCACAACTGAAGAAAGAGCTGAGTCCTCAAATTGATTAAATACCTTAAATCCTGAGGACAAATAAAAAAAATCCACATCTAGATGCATTATGGGGAAACTTCAAAACATTAAATAACAGAGAAAAGCAACGAGAGACAGCAGAATTCTTAAAAAAGAACAACAGTTGGGCTGGCAGCAGACTTCTCAGAAGCCCAATTAATTCCAGAAGACCGTGGAATAACATCTTCAGAGCACTACAGAAAAATAACTGGCAACTTATAATTTATTTGGAGTAAAGGCAAAGTAAAAGATATTAGAAAAAGTCAGAGTGTTTGCAACACACAATTCTCTCTGAACTAACAACTAAGGGGTGTAACTTAGAAGAAAATTGAGACCAAGAGGAAGGAACAATGAGCAAATAAATTAGAAAGCATGTTTGGTTAATTTAAATAAGCATTGACTACAGAAAATGACGACTAATCTTTAGAATGTGTTAAAAAACAAGGTAGAACTAAAATATTTTATAACAATAGCAAGAAGATGGGAGTGGGGATTGGAGTTAAAACATTTACAGATCTTTGTATTGTTGGAGGCAAATAAAGATATTGACTAATTAGACTTTTTAAAAAGCTATAACATCCAAACCAGTAGAGAGAAGAAAACAGGTAATAAAAAGAACTCAGGGGCTTCCCTGGTGGCGCAGTGGTTGAGAGTCTGCCTGCCGATGCAGGGGACACGGGTTCGTGCCCCGGTCCGGGAGGATCCCACATGCCGCGGAGCGGCTGGGCCCGTGAGCCTCTGGCCGCTGAGCCTGTGCATCCGGAGCCTGTGCTCCGCAACAGGAGAGGCCACAGCAGTGAGAGGCCCACGTACCGCCAAAAAAAAAAAAGAACTCAGTAAATCCTACTGACTACAGGAAAGCAAAAAAAAAGAAAAAAGAAAAATACATGGTAAAAAATTTTAAAGATGGTATAAAATAGTCCAAGTTTATCAGTAATCACAACAAATTTAAATGAATTAAACCCACTTATTCTGAGATATTCTCAGGTAAGATTTTAAAAATCTAGTCATAAGTTGTTTATAAGAGACATAATAACTAAAATATAATTTTGCAGAATGCTTGATAGTAAAAGGATAGAAGAATATATTGTAAATACTAACCAAAAGAAAGGAGACATGTTAATAGCAAGGAAAAGAGCTTTTAAGACAAAAAAGTTTTGAGATTTAAAGGAGGTGAATATTTACTGACAAGAGAAAAAATTCAGTAGAAATCTATACTGATGCTGTACCTGGTTGCTATTAATAACATAACCTTAAAGTGACAGAATTATGAGGAAAAACTGACAGTATATTAAGCAAAATTACATAGCAGAAATTGACAGAATTGTGGGAGAAACTGACAGACTTACAATCATAAAGGGAAATTTTAACATTGCTTTTTCAGAAACTGATGGAACAGAAAAAATTAGTAAAAACATAAGCAGTTGAATACATATGATTGAACTACACAATTAACATGTTTAATAACATTAAACATTTGTTTAACATTTGTTTAAACCCCTGTGTCCAAGAATTAAGAACTACACTTTATTTCAAGTATACATGGAACATTAACAAAATTGACCATATAAAAGGCCACAAAGGATGTCTTAACAGACACTAAATATTTGATATAATTAATGGCACATTCTATGACTCCAGTGCAATAAAATTAGAAAACAATAAAAAAGATCTAAAAAATCTCATTCATTTTCTTCCTGTAGTGAACTATACTATGTGTGTAAAAGAGTATACATATGATATATAGAATTCAAGGAAATATAATACAATGAATATCTGTGCAACCATCACTCAGATTTAAAAATATTATTTTTCCAGACTCTTTCTCTCCAGCTGCATTCTCTTCCTTCTTCCCAGGGATAACCACCATCCTGACTTTTAGGATAATAATTTTCTTGTTTTTTTCTTACTGTTTTACTACTTATGTATGCATCCTTAAATAATATTGATTAGGGACTTCCCTGGTTGTCCAGTGGTTAAGACTTCACCTTCCAATGCAGGGGGTGTGGGTTTGATCCCTGGTCAGGGAACTAAGATCCCACATGCCTTGCGGCCAAAAAACCAAAACATAAAGCAGAAGCAACGTTGTAACAAATTCAATAAAGACTTTAAAAATGGTCCACATCAAAAAAATCTTTAAAAAAAATATTGATTAGTTGTCTGGTTTTTATCTTTATACTAATTGAATCATACTGCCTATACTCTGCCTGGTGTCTATAACCATGTGCTGGGCAAAGGGATTATAGAGATGGCTTAGACATGGATCCTGCCATCAACGTGATCACATCTGGTTGTGGGAATGGGTAATTATGACACAATATGAAGTAAGATACGGAAGCACACAGAAGGGGTATTATAATCAGAATGGGAAAAAGAGAGACTTCTTGGAGCTGTTGACATTTGAGATGAGTCTCAAAATGAGCTGTCTTATTTTCCAAGACAAGGGGGGTGATAATTACTGACAGTTTTGAACACATAGTGTAAAGCAATTTTTGTAAAGTTTGTAAATTTTGTAAAGTTTACAAAGTTTACAAAGTTTGTAAAGCAAACTAAGCCATCGTCTTAGTCAAGATTCAAACTAGGCCAAAAAAAAATTGTTTTTAACTTACATAATTGAAAAGTCATGTGCAGTGGGTTCAGGCATGGCTGGAGCCAGGAGCTTAATTGATTTCCAGGTTCTGAGTCTCTCTATATCACTCAAATAGGCTTTCTTTATGTAATAGATCAGACAGTCCTCAAAAGCTCTAGACTCACTTACTTTCAGCATAACATTATTAGTAGGAAGTATTTTCTTTCATAAGTTTCAGCCATGGTTCCCAGGGAGCATCGTAATAGGCCCTGCTTGGATCAAGTTCACTTCCTGCATTAATCACTGGGCCTAGAAGGATGGGGTATTGTTATCATCCTAGATCACAGACCTAGATCACCTACCCATCTTCATTCAAACCACATAGAACTGGTCCGGGTCTCAGAAGTGAGAAGAAATCTTAAGAAAGCAAAACCAACCAGAGTTCACGCCAAGTATGAGAAACGACAAGCTATTTGGTATGACTGGAGGGTGTGACGAAGAGGGACGTACTGGGGGAGATGCAGAATACGTGAACTATCAAGTTTTACTTTATCCTGAACACGATGGGAACTTTACAGTGATTGAAGGGATTGAAGCAGAGGGTGAGGAGTTCAAATGTTCATTTTGACAGATCCCCCGGGACCTGTGGGAGGGAGGGACTGAGAGCAAGGACGGTTATAATAATTCTGGTGAGGAGCCTGAAATGAGGTAGAGGAAAAGGAAACCTTGTGGGGCAGAGGGCAGAGAGTGATCAGATAGCAAACTAACAAAGAAGTAGAAACTGTAGGATGCGGTAGGAAAGGATGGGAAGACAAAGAAGAGAGAGGAGTCGAGGTGACAGCCATGTTTCTCGTCCGGGTATCAGGTGTCTGTGTCGGGGTGCTCATCACCCAGATGGGAAGCATGAGTGTGATCAGCCCAGTATTTTAAATGATGGCTGTATTTAAATAAGCTCCTCTCTCCAACTTCTTCAAGCCTAGTGCTGGGTACACCCTAGCTTCCTGAGAAACCTCTACGGGTAGACAAATTGGAAGTTGCATTGAAATGTAGGTGTTAACTGTGGCTTGTGCTTCAAGCTGTAGGTCTGCTTCAGGTCCCATTGCCAAGTGCTTGAGAGCCCCACTGAGGAGGGCTGGGGCTGAGCCTGTGTGTGTGTCTGTGCGAGATGACCTTCCTTCCCACTGACAGTCCCATCCCGGACAGCCAGGCCTCCAAGCCCATGCCTCCTGCTGGCGGGATCAGGGTAGGCTGCTCCGCCCCTGCTGCTTAACCTGGTGTGGGGAATGTCCCGACCCTAACCTGCTCCTCCTCTAGCCCACCCTTCCCACCTCTGCCAAGCCTTTCAGAGGAAATCCTGGAGAGGCTGGAGTGACAGAAGCCATGTCCTAACCCCAGCCAGAGAGGGTGTTTCAAGGAGGGACCTGGCCACAGACAGGTGCTCTACCCCACCATGGACGGGGCTCTGCGAGGCCCTCCCTCCATTCACACCCACAATGCGCTACAAGGCAGACACTAGCACTGTCCCCAATTTACAGATGAGGAAACTGGAGGCCAGAGAGGCAAACGGGGTTGCCCGAGGCCCCTAGTTTGTAAGTGGGGGATCAAAGTGCAGGTCCAGTCAGAATCTTGGGTGCTTCAGCCCATTCCTGCTGTCAGGAGGCAGGCAGCCTGGAGTGGTAGAGGCCGGGGTCTCTTGGGAGAAGAGGCTGAGCTCAGATTTTCCCGGGCTCCAGGAGGAGTAGACCAGAAGCCCAGCTCTGCAGTGAGCATGGGGCCCCTCCCTCTTGGGCCTGGGTTCCTAGAGGCCCACGCAGAGGATGGTGACAGGCAGAAGGCTGGTGGCAGAGGAGTAGGTGGCTGGGGGGGGGGTTCACGCTGCTACCTTATGAAGGACATTTTTCAATTGAGCCAGTAACTGGAGGCCCTGAGAGTGTGTTCTATCTCAGCAGCTCTACAGTCGGAGGATATGAACTGGCTGTGAGAAAGCCATCAGGGGCTGGCTATTCCCAAACTCTTGGAAGGCACAGAGTTAGATTTAATAAAAGGGGAAAATGGAACATTTTCATTAGCACCAAATTTTCCATTTAATTTGGACTTCTGCAAAATAAGTGGCCTAATTACTGCCATCATTTGAGCATCTCAGTAAGTTTTTCCTCTGAGAAGTTGCAGGCTCCGCATGGGCTCCATTCTCCAGGGCTTATTCTTGTACCACTGCCCCTCCCACCCCACCCCTGGAAGCAGGAAGGTCTCAGAGGCCTGAGGGGGGGCGGGGCAAGCCCCTGGAGGGGAGCACAAAGCTTTGGGTTCACCTGAGCTCACAGGGCCCTCCTCTGCCACCAGCTCCAGCAGCCAGTGGGGAAGCTGCCATTCTGGGGTCTGCGGACCCCCAACACTGGCCTAGACTGTGTCTGAGCCCTGACTGGAGTCTTGCCTGGGTGTCACCTCAGGCCTGGGAGTTTGCAGAGCTGCAGTGGGCTGACAGTATCTTCTCCCCTGTGGTCTAGCTTTTGCCTTTTTTGCTGCTCACCCCAGGCCTCCGTCCTTGGCCTATAAAGATGACTGCAGCCCAGCAGTCTCAGCCCACTTAACACTGACCCTACCCATCATGGGGAGGTCAAGGAAGAGGAGGTAGCCTCAGTCCTGGGTCTCACAGCTCTGGTCGCTCGCTATCCCCACCCCGTATCAAGCCTGGATGCCGAGGGCTGGAGCCACTCCTTCAGCTCCTTTCACCCCTCCCCCAACCCTCCCCCCAACAGGCCTTCGGCTTTTGCTTTTTTCTCTTCCCTCTGCGCTTGAAGAGAATCAGGGATTAAAGAAACGGAGCAAGAAATTGCCAAGAACTAGCCTAGCAGAAGATCAGATAGAGTGATGGAGGGAAAGGACCCTCCCCTCCAAAGCAGCCTGGAACATCCAGGCCAAGGGGGGCCCCCCGAGAGAGGCAAGGTAAACCAGTGGGCAGGGTCTGGTCCTGGATGTGCCCAGTGCCAGAGACCAGGGCACTTCCCTACCATCGCCAATTCCTCTTCTGTCCCAGAGAACCAGTCCCATTACCAGTCTCATTGCAGGGCCTCTGTCCTAATCACAGCTCTTCAATGCTCCCCTTCCTGCCCAGGAAAGCAAAGCCCACTCTGGCCCCTCTCCAAACCGAACCCAGAGGCCCCAAAACCTCTGAGGGCTCCCGCTCCTAATTTCCAGTGTCCAGGCCCGTGTCAGCCTCAACACCCCAGTTCTGGCCCTCCCCTTCCAAGGGAGAGACAGAGAGGCCACCCCAAGCCCCTTGTGGAAGAGCAGCTAGAGGCTAGTGAGGACACACCAAAAGCCACATCATAACTGGGATGTTGGCAGAACAAGGTGAGATGTTTCCTGAGGAGCTGCGGGTTCCCTTCAGACCCACGGCCCTTCCTACGGCATGGGGGAGGGTCTTCTTATATTGGCAGTTCTTAAGCTAGACCCTCAGTAGGGGTGAGGGAGGACACAGAGGGGAGTCCCTATTCTTTACTGAGAACATTTTCTGTGGTTCCTACTCTCATGGAGCTCGCAGGCCAGTGGAAAGAGGTAGGTGATATTCCCCCCGTTTACCATACATGAAGAGACTGGCCGATATGTCCTGTCACCCAGCTGGGGCGTGGTAGAGTTGGGATTCCAACTGAAGGCCTTAAGGGCAAGGCCTATGTTTATTTGGTTGTTGCCACTAAAAATTTAAATTTACACATAGCAAAGCGTGCAAGTGCAGCTCAATGGTTTTTCACATACGTGTGTGCCCGTGTAACCACCACGCAATTCAAGGTCTAGATTCCAGCATTCCAGAAGGCTCCTTCGTGCTCCCTTCCAGTCAGTACACTCCCACAAACGTCATCTCTATTCTGCATATCTTGGCACGTTTCTGTGAGCCAGAGGATCAATTGGCCCAGCAGGGCTCCCCGCTGGTGCCTGACTCAGCTGCTGCTGGAAAGGTGGCATGACCCAGCACCCGACTGACACATAGGAGGAAACCCTGGCACTCTAGGGAGTGAAAAGAGTTAATGATGTCAGGACGACAAGTATTAACAGGGACTGTCCCAGTCTCTCTCTTTACCCAGCCCTGCTGCCTCTCGGCCCTCAGGGAGAGCCCAGAGGCGCTGAGCCAAGGTTTTTGGTGGAGGCCCTCACCTGTAGTAGGACCAGACCTGGCCCACCAACCCCTTCTGGTGGTCCACCAGCCTTGGAACTCAGCAAGAAGGGTGGGGGTAGGTGTGGAGCCAAGACACCCCAGAGGCCTGGGAGATGTTTCCTTTGCCTCTGGTGGCAGCCTGCTCACCTAGCTCTGCTGGGCCCAGGCTACCCTTTCCTTGAGGGTGGACCTCAGAGGTGGCTGGCAGGGACTGTGTCTGCCATCCACAGGATAGAGACGGTCAGGAAGCAAGTTTCCCCCAAGAGGCCTTCTGGTGCCCCAGGGTTCCCCAGACCCATGACCACTCCACCCACCCAGCATCCACTGGCCAGGAAGGGACTGCCCAGGCAGATCCTCCTTGACCCCAGCCTGCCTCTTTGTCTTTGAGCCAGGCCGGCCAGTGCAGTGTTAAAGCCGCTGGAGCGTCCAAGGAGACATAAAGAAAGTTTAGAGACTTTTAATTTGCCAGCACGGCCACTCCTGCCGGCCGGCAGGTTGAGCGTTTATGGAGAAGGGCAGCTACAATAAAGGCTTATTGTTCCTCCCCTGAGCCACCGCTTGGTGACTCCTTTCTTAAGTGAGACAAAGGGAACCCAAGGCCCACTGGCCTCCCCAGGCTTGGGGGGCTGGACCCACAGTTAGCAAGCATTCCCCACAGCCACCCCAGAGCCAGGCCTGGTGGGGAGGGCCCAACTCTGGCTCCATCTGGACTGCACTCACAGGAGAGGGCAAGCCGAGAGCGCTGACCATGGGACCCACACTCCAGTGGGGACTCCAGGAGACGCTAGAGCTCCGGGAGGCGGGAGGCGGACAAGCAGGGCCCCAAAGTCCCCCTGCAGGGGAGCTGCACAGCCAGCAGAGGAGCAGCTACAGGGGACGCTGGGGACAAGCCTCATTTTCAAAGTCCTCCTGGGGGTAGGGGTGTTGCAGGAAAGGTTTCCACCGCCAGAGAGGCCACCACAGGAGGGAGTGAGCTCCCCACTGCAGGAGGTGTGTAAGCCGAGGCCAGAAGTCCACTTGCCAGGAGGGTGCCCAGAATGACGGCTGAATTCTGCGCAACGAGCTCACTTCCAATGCCCAAAAGCCCAGACTCAGGATCCCCAAGCGAGCCCTCCTGGCCAGGCAGGAATGGGGGGAGCTGAGGGGTGTGCTGACATTTCTAGAGATACTCTGAACCTGAGGCCACCACCTGGTGCTACACACACTTGGGAGCCAGGTATCCCATACCCTTGGGGAATGGAGACTGAAATGTGGCACCATGTCCCAGAGAACCCTTTGCTCGAAGCAGCTGCTATCATAGCCCACAGGCAGCACTTCCCAGGCATCCAGAAAGGAGCCTGAATGGTTTCTGTCCTGCTTGCCCTCACCTGCCATGATGCCTGAGATCCGTGGGCATCCCGGTAGATAGTGATGATGGGAACATCCTTTCTTGCTGTCCATCGCCCCCTCTGGAGACTCGCCTTGCTTCACTGCCCAAAACATTAATGGCTTTGGAGACGTGCAGACAGTAAGTTGCTTAAACAGTAGCATTTCAGACCACGATGCTGCTGGCAGGGGGTAGGGCCAGCACGTACAGTTGCGTAGGTTGTTCACTGCACAAGGGTAAAGGGAGAAAATGAGGGCTGGAATCCAGACTTTGCTCTGCTCACCAACCTGTGGGCCCTGCTTGGCCCACCCTTGCCTGGAGGAAGGGGAACCTTTCCTAATTTTAAGATAAACAGAGACCTGTAAGGGCTAGTGGAGACCCTAAATGTGTAGTCCCCTTGTTCTTGAGGACTGGCCTTTCCTCTCCAGGGCACTCGGACCAAGGGTCACATTTCTGAGGCTTCTGTGACAGCCACAGGCTCAGCTCTAGTGCATCATGGGTGCATCCCCAGCACATGGGGTCTTTCCTGCATGCTGGGGTTGGCAGCAAGAAC
This sequence comes from Phocoena sinus, assembly GCF_008692025.1. NCBI lineage: Eukaryota > Metazoa > Chordata > Mammalia > Artiodactyla > Phocoenidae > Phocoena > Phocoena sinus. Next base: position 62,995,100 of record NC_045770.1, read on the forward strand.
TGGTGCCTGTAACTTTCACGTCTGCACATGAGGTCTCAGCCCCAGTGACCTCGGAAGCTGCCACCTCAGGCCTCCCACCTCCCAATGCCACTTGTCCTTGGATAACTGGATTGGGGAAAGGGAACATTATTTACCAGTCGCTTAGACCTATTCCTCTCAGCCCACCCCCATTCTCTGCCTTGCCAAAGAATGAAGATTGGGGATGAAATGAATTCGATAATAACCAATAAGGACCCCCAGAGAAAATAAAGCAGCTTTTATTAAACTTCTTCCAAGACCTTTTGTGTTGAGCCTCTGCAGGCTCTCTGGGTGCAGCCTTCGCAGGATTGGCTCTGTTCCTGTGGGCGAGGGGAGCCCCAAACCTGGCTCTCATGGTCCCTCCTGCAAATGTCCAGCAATAACTCGGGCCCAGATCCCTCCCATGGCTGCCCTGAGTTGACTCCTATTTGAAAGGCAGTTAGAGCCACAGAGAAGACCCCGGCCGTGCATTGCCTGGCTCTGAGGTTTTGGTGGAGTGGTCTTCCTCGGCCAGGCCAGGGCTCTGGGCAGCTGGTACTGACGGGTCCCAGCTCCAGAGGCAACCGAGTTGAGGCCTGGGACCTGCTACCATTCATCCCCGGAGTCATCTCTCCAGGTTGAGTACGGCACGATTTAATGCTCCCATTCCTCCATTCCTGCTCTGCATGACAAATTGTTTTAATAAACATAAACCGGGTAATAATAAAGTCATAATAAGCCCGCGACTCACCTTGTATCACTGCAGTTAAATCCTCCCATAAGCCGGCGCTGGTTACAATGACAATTACGGCCGGGCCAATCCACAGGCAGGCCTGCGTGCGGACAGATTTAATATCGTTTGTAAATATGATTAGTGGGCTGTCATGTTATTGCAGGCTGCTATTTACATTTCTCTCCGGGGTTATACACTCCGCCAAATCAACATTAAGTAGTGGGCCTCTCTTTCCTCCTTAAATCATACATTCCCTCTGCCTGCGCCAATCCCACTTAATGAAGAAAGGGAACCTGACGGCGGGAGCCGGGCAGGATGGAGCCTCGCCTCGGCATTTTTCCGAAGACAGATGGGCACGGGGAGCCCCGAGAAAGCTCCGCCCGGAAACTCCAGTGGGTGGATGGGCCCTGCTCGCCACGGCCCCCTCCCCTCTCACCGGCAGCCCCTGCCCCTCTCCCTGCCTGCTCACTTATGAAAAATGTTCACATAATGAATGGTTGTTGTTTACAGAAGTAATTTCATGCTACATTTCCATTATCGCCTGGATTTGTTTGGCTTGGCACACTAGCCCATTGCCTACGATGAACTTTTAAGGAAATATTGCCCGGGCTTCCTGCTCTGCCGTTCCGCTTCTAATGGAAGCCGCTCGCATTTGAGACATATTGTGACACTTCATAACCGTGTGCAAATAAGCATTCTTAAAGTGCTCGGCTCAATTAACCATTGTTGCGAAGGCCGGTCTGCTCCTGGTGCGCCAGAATCCACCCGACTGGGGCGCAAGTTTGGAGGGGAAAAATCTAAAATCGGGAGGGCGCAGGGGATGGGGAGGGCCAGGAGCCACAGCTGTGCTTTCCAGATCGTCCTGTGTCACTGGAGACAACACAGGTGGGTTCCTCTCTGTTCCCAACAGAGTTTAGGGCGGCCCTCTCGGCCAGAGAGGGGAGAAAGGTGAGGGTGGGGAGCCGCTTGGGAAGAATAAACCTCGAATATTGTACGCCTCTGATGCCTTCTCTCAGACGGCATTCTAGACAGGATTTCCTCTTCTTGAGATGGCTAAGGTCACCGTTATGTTTGAAAGTGGGATATCTAGATGCACTCAGAGGCTCTGAGGGCTGTTAGTCCTTGCACAGAACGCCCCAGCGCCATGGTTTCTGAGCCCTGTGTGTACGGTGTGGATGTGTACGGTGTGGATGTGTACGGTGTGTGTAGCCGCCAGGGTGTCTGTCCCTAGCATCTTCACTTCTTGCGCTAGGTGCAAGGTGACAGCCCCTGGGCTCCCAGGTACTGTGAAACAAACCAGGGGTCCCAGAGCAATGTGTTCACCAGGCTTGTCAGCCTGCACAGAGATTAGGGCTGGGACCGTGGCCAGAGAAACGTCTCGGTCCCCAGCAGCACAGAGGAAGCGCGACATGTAATGAAAAGTAGTAGCCCAGCACTGAAAGTGGAAAACGGTATTGATTTTCCAGTGCTTGGTTGCTCAGGGGAGCTCATCAGGTACAACCTCCCAGGCGTCCACCACCCTAGAGGGGTCTGTGGCGCCCCCTGCCTGCCTTGCTTCTCCACTCCACAGAGGCCAGCTCCCCAGCCCAGACTTTGCAAACCCCGTGAAATGCCTTGTCCTCTGTCTCAGGGGTTCAGCTCAGACAGTGGAAGGACAGGTGACAGTGAGCAGAAAAGGCCTGGGAGGACACAGCTCTCAGCTCTGGGAAGTGTGACCAGAGGGCAGGCCACTACCCACAGGCCAGGCTGTGGCCCTGGCTTTAGATCCCTACCTTCACCAATCACTGTGGCGTCCAGGCACTCAGGTGAGTGCCCAGCATTGGAGCCTGTCCTTACACAGATCGAGAGCCATGTAAAGGAAAAGCAAGCTCTACCCTGGAGTGAGAAGCAAGGAATAGAGGCAGAAACTACAGTGAGTGGCCCTGGATACAAGGCCGATGCAGCCCCACAGGCTCATACCCCTAAGCAGGGGTTACCAACTGAGAAGGTGATATAGTGCAGCTGTTAAGAGTGGGGTGTTTGGAGTCATCCAGGCTTGGACTGGCATCCTGGCTCCTTCATTCGCCAAGTATGTGAACCCAGACAAATTATTTAACTTTCTTCAGCCTCAGTCGTCCCATCTACTGAGAATGGGGATTATAGTTGTCTCCTTAAGGGTTTAACGTGAGGACACCATCAGATAAAGCAAGTAAAGCACTTGGCACGTGTTTGGCTCTATAGTGTTCCAGATTATTAGCTAAAACAACAGCAACAATAAATATCAAGGATTTAGGGTAGGGCTGAGGCTCACACCTGTTCCCCACCCTGCCTGGTTTTTGCTTCACCAGTGGTACCACCATCCCCTCATTGCCTGATGCAGAAACCTTGGAGTCATCCTAGACTCTTCCCTTGTACCCCATGCTAATTAGTCACCCAGTCCTGCCCATTCCATTTTCTGGACACCCCTCCATTCTCGTGGCCTCCTCGCCCATCCAGGCCCCGTGATTTCTCTCCTGGATGACTGCGGTAGCTCCAGACTGGCCTCCCCAAATCCACTCTTGCCCTTTCCACTGCATTTGATGCCCAAAGTCTGAAGCAAATCAGGATTCTATCACACTCTGATTTTCCGGCTTCAGTGGTTCCTCTTTATTCTGTACTTGCTTACCTTCCCTTCTATCTCCCCCAGGGGGCCAGTGAGCTCCTCCAGGGAAGAACCCTTGGATTTTAAACCACTGTAACCCCAGTGCCTATCCCAGTGCTTGGAATGAAACAGGCTCGTGGAATGATTGTTGAGTGAATACATGAATGTATACCTCCCCAGGCCCATCTCTACTGATGTTTGAAGTCAACACTTTGGACCAGCATCTGACCACAATGTGTTAGAGTCATGAAGCAGTGGCCTTTTGTGGGTGGGGTGGGCATTGAGGAGTAGGGTGATTGGGGCAGAGCTGCAGAGGTGGGAGAGGCAGAGGAAGAAGAAATAGTGCACAGGGGTGAGATCGTGAAGAGCCTGGGATATCTGGTAAGGGTTATGCACTTTACTTTGTAGGCAATGGGGGAGCCGTGGACAGTTTCAGGCAGTTCAAAGGCATGCTTTGATTTCTGTCTTAGAAAGGTTGCTCTGGATTGGGGGCATGTGGAGCAGAAACAGGAAGACCAGACAGGATCAGGGTGGTGATGGTAGTGGAGAATGGGAACCAGATTCAAGAGGCACTAAAGAGGTAAAATCAATAGACCTTGGTGACTTTGTGTTTGAAGGAAAAGAGAAAGAGAAGTGGGGGGCCTAGTAGGAGAATTACCCGGCAGCTGTGCGACGGTTAGTGTCACTCACCAGGACGCTGAATATGGGAGGAGAGGGCCGTTTGGACCAGGGATTGTTGGGGGTAGAAGGTGATGGGATAAATTTTGAATGTGGGACATCACGTGAAGATGATGGAATCTCTTGGCTATGAGGGTCTGGAGCCCAGGAGACAGCTCAGTGCTTTAGACAGAGGTGAGGGGTCCTCAGTGTACAGCTCAACAGTGGAAGAAAGTCAGGGACAGGCCAGATTGTAAGGAGGTGTGTTTAATGAGAGGAGAAGTCCTGGGGAACACTGACATCTAGGAGGTCACTGGAGGAAGAAGAGAGAGAAGGGAGTGAGGACGAGCAGCCAGAGAGGAAGGAAGGGTCAGGGAAGATGAGAGGAAAAGAATTCATGGAAGTGTGGTCAGCCGTGTGGCCCACAGAACCTTGACAAGAAGGGAGGAAGTTCATGATGCCTCGGGCGGGATGCCAGAGGGGATGAAATACTTAAATTTTTTTGGTGTGTGTAATGATTGAGGAGACTTGCATATATATAGTTACCTATTGATTTTAATTTATATCGGCCTCCTTTCTAAAACAATTTAAGACAGCTGAGGAAAATGTGACCTTATTTAGAGCAAGGGAAGGACATATAAGTGTGGCCAGGCCCACGTCTTCCATGATCACCTCAGAGAAAGGCCTGCACTGAAATGCCCCCTTGGTTAGTCATGAGGGTCTGAGTCATGAGGACGAAATCAGTTACATGAGGTCAAGGTGAGGTCAAGACGTGAAGTCAGGGACGGGTCACTTTGGTGTGGGAGGCGAGGTCACGGTCAGATGAAAACAGTGACGGGGAGAGGACTGGAGGGTCGGGGTGTTGAGGGAGTGAGATCTGGGCGCATGAAATCCCGGTGGGAACAGGGTGCGGTCAGAATCGCCCACTGAGGGAGTGAGGCCAGGGTGGGATCAGGCCAGTGGGACATCAGCAGGAGCATAGGGGCGTGGTCACTCTGGGTGGTGACAACGACGACGATGAGAGCCGTCCTGTCCCTGTGCCCACCCCCAAGTATGTGCATAGGCACACGTTTGGGTACTATGTGTGCCCAGAGCACATGGCCTGCATGTGTGCACATGTGTGACGTGCCCTTTTTGAGCGTATGTGTGTGCTCACTTGTGGGCGTGGCACATGAGTGCATATTCTGTACAGTGTATCTGTGGTTATGTTATGTTTTCTAAAAGCACACAACGGACTGAGGATTATAATCAGAAACTAGATACAAATCCCTCAAAGCTATGGCCAAGGGGCTTCCCTGGTGGTGCGGTGGTTGAGAGTCTGCCTGCCGATGCAGAGGACACGGGTTCGTGCCCCGGTCCGGGAAGATTCCACGTGCCACGGAGCCGCTGGGTCCGTGAGCCATGGCCGCTGAGCCTGCGCGTCCGGAGCCTGTGCTCCACAACGGGAGAGGCCACAGCAGTGAGAGGCCCGTGTACCGCAAAAAAAAAAAAAAAAAAAAAGCTATGGCCAAACATCCCATGCTATTTCCTGATAACTTCTCAAGGCTGAAGAGCTTTGGAAGCCATGTGGAGAAAGAAGAGCTCTGGTCCTTGTTGGCCTCAGGAGGATGCATTCCCAGTTGGTGGAAATAGGGTGGGGGGCAACTGGTAAAGCAGGGGTCCCCAGCCCCTGGGCCGCACAGCGGGAGGTGAGCGGCGGGCAACCGAGCGAAGCTTCATCTGCCGTTCCCCACCGCTCGCATTACCGCCTGAACCAGCCCCCGCCCCAAGGTCCATGGAAAAACTGTCTTCCATGAAACTGGTCCCTGGCGCCAAAAAGATTGGGGACCACCGTGGTAAAGAACTGACCCCCCTGAGTCTGGAATGTTCCCACCCTGCAGCTCTCATGCCCTGGCAGCTAACCTCACTGAGCCCAAACTCTTCCCCCACCTATGTCAGCACTGGAGTGAATGTCACTGTCCCCAGTCCATCCTATGACAGCAGTCACAGTGACCTTATTAAGATGGAATCAAGTCACTAGAGTGTCTGAACCCTTCAGTGGCTCCCCATCACCCACAGAGTAAAGTGCAAAACCCTTACCAGAACATTCCAGGCCCTTCATGATCCAGCCCCTGCCCACCTATTCTTCTGCTTCTGCCTCCCCAACGCCCACCCCATTCCCAGCAGGCCACTGCTTCATGCCTCCCAGGCTGTGTCACCAGATGCAGGTTGAAAAAGCTGGCTTCAAATACCAGTAGACAATGGGGCCAGGAGTGGCCTCAGGTGGACCTTCCTTCTTTCCTTCCCTCTTTCTTTAATTCGACAAATATTTATTAGTTGCTTCTAGGCCCTGAAGATATAGAAATGAGTAGACAGTGATCTTTGGGGGCTGGTTAACCTTCAAACGAGAGCGTTAGCGAGGCTGTAACTGAACATAATAGATGCTCAATAAATATGTATTAAATAAATAAGTGAACAAATGTAATAAGTACCACAATAGGTTATCGCAGGATAAAGCACAAGGAGAGAAAAGAAAAGAAGCCTCTTTACCTCTTCCTGGAGATAGGAAAGACTTCACGAGGCCAGTGACGAGCTAGATGAACTCGGAAGTGTTGACTCAGAGCTTGCAGGTGGCGCTGGGAAGGGCGCTGAGCACAGGCACAGGCAAAGGCTGGAGAACAGAAAAGGGCCACAGAGTGTAAGTAGATTGACACAACCAGGGCACAGGTGCAGTGGCAACAGGCGGGGCTGGGGAGGAAGCGGGCTCTGGTCACAGAAGGCCAGTAAGCAAGGACTCCCTCCTGGAGTTGAAGGGGACTCTTCCAACTAGTCAGGAGGGAAATGACTGTGCAGGAGACCTGGTGAAGAGGCATTTGGATGTGGATCCGTGGGACCTGGCTGTTGAACAGACAGCTGTGTCCTGGATGTAGTGGCCCAGGCTCAGAAGGGCCTCATGCTTGGGGTTTAATGCTCTGTGGTTGCTGCCTTGGAATTCTTCTAATTTTATCTATGAATCTGTGTTTTGTGTGTGAAGGCTACTGGGACAGTGGCGCATGTGCCAGGGGCTTGGAGCACAGTCTAGCTTTGACCCCCTCCCGGGGACGAGCTCTGGACCTGCTCCCTACCCCTGGCGCCCCAGGCGGGAGCCGTCACAACCTAAGCCTTCACTACTCTGTGCTGTGATTCAGGGCAAAAGTCCCGAGTGTGGGCTCCACGGAGGGAGTAAGAGGCGGAGGCGCGAACCTCTCCTCACGTCCCAGGTGACTGGGCCTCTGGCCCTGACGCCACACCTCCAGGGACTGGGTGCACACTGCCTCCTGGGGTAGCTGTGAGAATGCCACTCATCAGACCAGCACCACCATCCTCCTGCCTGTAGCTCCTCCCCCCAGGGGCTAACTGGGTCCTCTGAAGCCTCTCTGGGTTTGAATAATCCTCTCACACTCACTAGAGCTCAAAAGCCTCCTCTTGAGACTTAGCATGCTCCAGGTCAACACCCTTCCCGGTTCCGGCCCCTCAGACCCCCTCAAACAGTCACTCCAACAGCAGCCAGGCCTGGGATGGAAGACACAGGGTCCTGCAGCCTGCAAGAGCCAATTACTAAATATGCAGGAATTCTGCAAGTCAGTTGTTAAACTGTCGGTAGCTTAAAATCTGCCATCGAGGAAACTGGCAAACACTACGAATCAGGGCCTGTTTTTCCCTTGGAGAGCAGTTTACTAACTCACCACAGCCCGGAGGCCTGATTCCCAGGGGCCAAGTGTTTGGAAAGGCCTAGGGTGATTCCTAGTATGTGTGCGTGTGTGTGTGTGTGTACATATGTGCATGTGTGTGTTTGCTCTTGTGCGTGTCTCTATAGGAGTTTACATGTGCATACGTGGGTGTGTGTGTCCTTCTGTATGTTTCAGCACAGGGACTGGCAGTGTGGGTTCTCTGACAACCAAAACCGTCCATGTAGCAAGAGTTTCCCACTGTAGGGGAAATGTCCCCCAGAGATCCAGCAAGAGGCTCCACTCTACGACCATGCAGGCTCTCCTGCCTGACCCCAGGGGCCTCAGGTCCCCACCTGAATTGTATAGTAAAGGGCTGGGGATTCTGTGCACATAAGCGCCTTAGCAGCCCCAGAATCCCTGCACCTGGTGTAGCTCTGTTCAAAAACTGTTCTGTTTCCTTTGGCTGTTTATATTTCATTTTAATATTGATAGAAAACAATATTTGGTCCCTTTGGAAAGTCTTAAGTCTGAAACAGTTAAAAACAAAATAAAACAAAACAACAAACTACTAGAAGTTAGTTAGGAGATAATCTTTAGCTTGTCATGCAAAGTTATGCTCATACCAAATCCAGAGAAGACCAGTGAGAAGGAAGAACTGGAAGGACATGGTACTATGGGCAACTCCAGCCTGATGAGGAGAAAGACAGTGTATGAAATGAGCTCAGTGTACTACCAGGGCTGGGGCTCAGCTCAGCCAGGCACTGGTAGAAGAAGGTGGGACTGTTTCTCTCAGTCAACAGAGGTCATGAGGCAGACCTGGGTGCACCTCAAATGGGAAGGCTGACAATTAAGTAACACTGCCATGTCTCCGTGCTGGCCAGGCACAGAAGGTACTCAATCAGTGTTTTTTATTGTTCTTTTATATGGGGGGGGGGTGTCTTTCTTTCTCCTTCCTCCCTCCCTTCTCTCTCTCTCTCTCTCTCTCTCTCTCTCTCTCTCTCTCTCGCTTTCTTTCACATGACGACTGAATATGTCTGCATACCCTTCACCTCCTGGTCACTGGTTGGAGCCCAGAATGTGAAGATAATCATTCAGGCCCCTTTCCCATCTTCCCTGAAGTTCTGAGAGGGAAGGACTATGTTGCTATGTCCCCAAAGGAAAGAAGCCAAGAAAGGAATCTACCTGCACAATGGATGACCAAGAGGGTTAGGACCTCAGGCCAGGACCCTCTCACTCTCTAGTTTTAACTGGCCCCTCCTTCTGGGGAACTCTCAGAAAGGTACCTTATAAAGTTTCTCAGCCCTTCTGGCCACAGCAGCTGTCCTCAGTAGCACTTGGAGGAACTTGGCTGTGTCCCCACTCACTCCCTGACCATCCCAGGCATTTCAGCCACATTCAGCTGGCTGTACCCACTGATGGGAGCCCCTCAGGAGGAGTCCCTGGGAACCACAAACTAGAGGCTCAGCTTCCTGGTGCCTAGGTGGCTGCCCCCTGGTAGAATTCTGGGGGTTCTCCCAGATGCCTCAGAATAGGGGGTAGGGGAGTGGCAATTAAGACATTTAACTTGAGTTCTGTTATCTGCTTTGCATAATAGCCTTGTTTGTACAAAAGATTTTGTTTGAAGAAAGGGTTCAGCTACTTTTTAAGAATTGCAAATCATTGTTCTAGGAGTAGCAATTTCATTAGGTAGGTTTGTTAATAACCTTTAGGGGATTCCACATGGGGGTGGAGGGCTTGTGTGTATTTTGTAAAAGATTCTCTGGGGCCCTGATTTGCCCTGTGTGAGAACCAGTAGCCTAGCGGGTCAGAGAAGGTCAAGCTGGGCGGGTCCCACAGATCATGTCCTTTCTGTGTCCTCACACCATCGTCCTCTGACTGGATGCGGGCCTGATGCCTGCCTGCCTGTCTTGTGCTTATCTGGGCGCTGTTTTGGTGGCCTGGGCAGGCCTTCCTATGACTGCAGCCTCAGTGGGTCGTGCTGGAGAGAGGAGGTTGGACCACCCTCCACCCCATCCTCCCTGCCCTCGGGTGTGCCTCTCAGAGGCTGAAGGAGAGACAAGGGGGCTCCCTTCAACCCAGGGGACAGGGAGTCGTCCCCCATGGCTGGGGCCACGGAGATTCCTCAGGACAAGGGAGGGGACCATTGCAGAGGGTGACTCGGCCCCTGGATTCCCCACCTTCCCCCATCTACCCTCTCAGTGCTTTGGGAGTTGGAACCTAATGGAAGGGGTTACTTAAGAGAAAGAGGGAAAGGGGGCCTGCCCTGGAGGAAGCTGTGCCTAAGGTTGGTCCTGGGACTTGGAATTGGAACGCTGAGGGGCAGGGGGGTGGGGTGGAACCAGACAGGAGGTCCTGGTCCTGAAACTGTCCCCCCTCCCGGGGCCTGCAGGCTTTACCGGCCCCTGCCTACCCACAGACTACCATCCCCAGGCCCCTTCTTTCAGCTCCCCTTGCCTGACTGTCCCAGTTTGGGCCCACGATCTTCTCCCCCTCCACCCTCTGTCCTCTCTGCAGACCCAGCCTCTCACTCCTGGGCTGACACAGGGGCTCCTGCCCTGTTCTCCCTCTATTCCTGCGCAGGTCTCTGCACCTGCCCTGGTGAGCCTGTGCCAGCAGCCCGGGGCCTCTAGGGGGCAGCAGAGAGAGGATGAACAGGCTGAGCGGCCAAAGAGCCCTGTTCCAGATGCATTTCTGTCTCTGAACTGCTGCGTGCCTTGGGACAATCCACTGACCTCTCTGGGCCTCCGTTTCTACATTGGCTTTTCTGAGGAGATGACTCACAGGCCCCTTCCTATCGGGTATTCTGCTGTGGTTAAGCCGCTGCAGAGAATCTAAGGAGGAGGTGGAGAAGGGAGTGTTCAGGCTGTCAGGAAGGAGTGTAGGAGGCTAAGCGGTGGGGAGGCCCCAGCAGGTGTGTGTGCCTCCACTCATTACCCCCCAACCCGAGGACAGCAGACCAGAGGCTACAGACAGGCCAGGAAAGCACGGTGGGGGAGCATGGTGGCTGGGGACCTAGCTCTAGGCACGGGGCCCTAAGAACCAGAGACTGCTCTGTGCCTGGAGGAACCCAGCACCCCCGCGGCCTCGCGGGTCCACGAATTGCCCCTCCCTCTGCCACCCCTGCCCGGGTTTTCTCAGCTCTGATTGTAGGACTAATAGATTTGTGATTTCTCTTTGTGAAGAAATACAACCCCAGTGCACCAGGCTGGGGAGGTCCCTAGCCCACCCAGATGCCCAGAATCCCACGTGCCCCACCTTCCCTGGGGAGGGCTGGAGTTTGGGCTTGGCGGCAGCTTGGCCGGCCCTGCCCAGGAAGGGCTGGGAAGTCAAGGAGGCTGGAGGGGCCTGTACCCGGCTCTGGCCTCTGCCAAGCTGCACTGGGGAGGCCCAGAGGGGTTTATTTGGATTTTTTAATTATCATATTTACTTTTTTTCTCCTCATGAAAAAGTTTTAATATACACAGTAAATTAAGCTCAGAAAAAAAGGAGGGGGGCACATTTCATCTTTAATCTATTTACTTCTGAATATTTAACATACAATTCTGGCACCAATCACCAAATTTAACTGGAAAATTACTCACTAATCTGTTTGCTTATTTGGAATAATTGGGTCGGCTGCCAGCGCGAGGATTTCCCCCCGTTTAATATCTCAGTTAGTAGTCCAATTTCAGCTTGGCGGCATAATTACTCTGACAGAGCTGTAGCCATGGGGCCTGTGAGTGGGGCTGCTTTTAAACCGTAAATTATGAAGGATTAGCATTTATGAATTTTAAATCAGGGCTGGGGTAGGAGACACTAAAGCTGCTTAATGCTGGGGAACAGCAGCCTTCACTCAGCAGCAGAAGCCGTAACCCTTCCGCTCCCAGGACGGGCCGCAGGATGTGGGAGCCTGGGACGTGGCAGGTGGTGACCCAGAAGGTGTGGGAACACAAAGGACACAGGGGTGGGGGACGCTGCCACAGTGATGGAACCCCCAGGAGTTAGAAAACCTGGGGTGATGTGAGCAAGGGCTTTGGCCTCTCCCCCTGCCCCACCCCGGTCCATAGGGTGCAGTCTCCCCCCCTGGTTAGTAACAGTTCACTTCCCCCCTGCCCTAGAGGAAGCGCAGAGCAATGACCTAACTAGGAGTTGAGGTCACTCCCTTCAGCCCCCTGCCTGCACGCAGGAAGGGTCCCTGCTGCTCTTAAGCATCCCCATCTGGCCGTGAGCCAGTCTGACTCAGCATCCTTTGGCTCTAAGTGTGACTTCCTGGTGTACCCAGCTCTGGCCAGCTGCAGAATGGCTGCCAAGGTTTCCCCAGGTATGTCACTCTCAGTTCTCCCCTTCCCTCCCCTCTTCCTCCATCCGCACCCCACCCTCTGGCACACGATGGCCTTAGACCCGCCTTTGAAAACATATGAACTTGGGTTTGAAACACAGCTATGCTCTTTACAAGCTGTGTGACCATGGACAAGTAACTTAACCTTTCTGAGTCTCCATCTTATTCATCAGTTAAATGGAGACAGTAATTCCTACCTTACAGGGCTGCTGGAGACTTTTATTAGATACTGTGGGTGAAGTGCCAGGCACAGTGCCCGGCACACGGCAGGTGTTTTTTCTGTCAGCTCCATGCTCCTTGGGCTCTCCCCAAACCTGAGTCAATGCCCTGCATCCACTGCCCTCTCCCTGTGTCTCATCTCTCACAGCACAGGGAAATCTCAGCCTCTGGTCACTCAACCTGCCCTCATGGTAGATGCCAGGGATGGATCTCAGGACTCTACTGGACTCCAGGCATCAGTGGTCACTAGAGCACAGACTCTGGGGCCACGCTGGCTGGATTTGAACTCTTACTCTATCATTCACTAGCTTGGTGACCTTGACCAAGTTATTTAGCCTCTCTATGCCTCAGTTTTCCTAACCTGCAAAATGGGAATCATAACAATAGTGTCTCATCGTAGTACTGTTAAGATTTGGTAAGTTAATGTACGGCATTCAGAATCATGCCTGCCACACAGTAAACACTAGCTGTGCTGGTTATTATTTATTATTCGTATGAGGAAGATGACTGTGGCCCTCTCTGTGGAACTTGAGGGTCCAGGTTGACCTCCCTTGAGCCTGAGGGATCTTTAGGTAGCCTACAAAAATAGGAGGAAAAGAGGCAGGATCTGAGTGGGCAGGACCAGGCTACCTGGCACCTCATTGAGGACCAGTCTGGAGCACATGTCTCTGAGATAAGCAGTCCCTACAGTGGCCAGACCTCCACCTGTCCCATCTACGGGTGATGGGATCTTCCCATGACCTGCAGCTCTGGAAGAACCTCCTGATGTGCCTGATGGGGCAGATTTCTGGGGTAGAGGCCAGCAGTGTGGGCAGCAGAGGCCGGAGGGGCAGGAATGAGACCATAGGGGCACATCAGCCCAGAGAGACCCTCTGCATGGGTCAGCCCTCTTTCCCAAGCTGACCAAGATCTCTGTCCTCTGGGTCCCCAGGCCTGGGCTAGACCAGGTCAGTGGGTGGCCAGGGAAGGAAGAGTGGGGGTGACTCCAGGCATTCCAGCCTGCAGGGTGAGCAGGTCAGGCTGAGCCCAGAGCCTCACTCTAGGCCTCCAGGGCTAACCTGTAGGCCCAGCCCTTCCCACTGCCCCTCACCAGCTTCAACGACAGTCTGTCCTAGCTCATCACGTCCACCGTGTGACAGCTGCCAGTGCCTTAATGTGAGTCCTCCAGCAGTTCACTTCCCCTTCGGGGACCTGATTTTGCACATCTGAAAGAAGAACAGGAGGGTCTTGCCCGCCTAGGGGTCTATGATTCAAGTTCATAGCCTGTTATCTCAGCAGAATGGACACAGCGTGCCATTCACCTGTTCTCTGCAGAGCAGGTCCCACAGCCCACCCACAAGTCCAGGCTGGGTGCACTTTGGCTTCATGTGACATACTGGATGGATGCGGCAGCCCAACACCATCCATGACCCTAGGCTTAATGACAGACCAAGCCGCAGCCTCAGCTCCCGGGTGCAGGCTAGCCATGGGAGTTCCCGGGGAAATGCTGCAGCCCAGCGGGGGCTCACGGGCCCTCACGTGGTATTAATGCTCTTTTTAAAAATGCCCTGAATGATAATTTTGCTTTGGCAAATAAATCCTGAAGTGCCCCCCCCACTCCTTGTACCTCCATATACCCCACGCCACCACCCTCAGCCACCTGGCCCTTGAGGACTATGACTTGTGGGAGGAGTAAAGGGGGAAGGAAACCCGCCAGGGCTGCCTCTGCTCGTGCAGCTGAGGGAGGGCTGCATTCCCAGGGGACCCACAGGACTTCTAGTGCGGCTGGTCTGCCTGCACGCTGGGATGCTTGATGGAGGGGAAGGGCCCGGTTTGTCGAGTCCTTGCTGAGCTTTGTGATAACTCATTATATTTCTTTCTTTACAAATTGGCCCATTAGTACTCCTGAATTGAACGGAATTCTAACGCCAGGAGCCTCCCAGCCTGGGCTGAGCCTGGGCCAGGAATTACCTGCGGCACGAAGGCCTGCATTCTGGGGAGGAAGCCTGGGACGGATGTCTGGAGCGGGCCCTACATTCTGCAAGGGAAGTGGGTTTGTTTTCTTTAAACTCTAGAGAATGAAAGAGTTCTAACCAAGCCCTGCTGGATTTAAATAGCAAGATCTGCCTCACTGCTCACTGGCTTTCAAGCTGGGGGCTCTGATCCCTGTTTGAGGGGTTAAACTCTAACCCCATTAAGCCATTTATGGAAAGCTGACCACCAGGGAGGGAGGCGGCCCCTCTTCCTGCAGCCTCCCTAAACCCCACAGATTCTGAAATTGGTTGTCACTGTCAGTCTGAGGATTCTAAACAAGTAGGCACTAATCCCCTCTGTTAAGGAGATACTTATTTTGTCTGAAAAACTTCAAAGAGCCCATGACAGACACTCAAAATCAAAATTAGCATATTCCAATGCAGATTTAAACAATAATAACTTACAGTTCTGCTCAGCAGAGGAGGAGAGGGGAAGTGCTTGGCCGGGAGGCTGGGGGAGGCAGTGGGGGCAGTGACTTTCATCTGCCTACCCTCAGGAGCTCTGGGGATCTGCCCCTGCTGGCTGAGATGCTGAAGCCCCCTCCCCAAAGGGGCAAAGGCTAGGCCGTAGCCTGGGCCCTCCAGGGTGGGCAGGAAGTGGCAAACCCCAAGGATTGTGCAGATGAGAAGTTCACATCTCAGGGAGGGAGGCAGCATCCGGGGCCATCAGCTACCAGTGCTGCAGCTAGAGCCAGGCAGTCGGACCCAGGTGGGCCTCGGGTCTGCCTGCCTGAGGCCTCAATGGTGCTCGCGGCTCACAGGACTAGTAGGAGTGCAGAGAGGCTGACAGGTGTCCTGAGGCAGCTCAGCGGCAGAGTGTGGAGCCCCACGGTCTTGCCAACGTACCTGTCCATGTTACGGCCATGTCTGGAGCCACTGCAGGGTCCTAACGTTCCCTCCAGTCCCAGCAGCCTCTTTTCTGGAACCTGGTGAGCCCCCTGCCACCCCCAGGCCTGACCTCTCCCTTTGCTGGACTAGTGCCCCCAGCCCAGCCTCACCCTGGCCTGTCCCACCCCACAACCCAGCCTACCCCAGAAGGTCTCCCTCATCAGAGTCATTCTGGCATTTCCATCTCTCAAGGGACCCTCCTGTTCCAGATTCCAGATTCCAGATTCCCAGGCCAGGAGGAGGCCCCCATCTCCAGACAGGGGGCTCTTCTCTCCCAGTCTCTATAGCCCCTTTCTTTCTGAAGTCCCTTAGGTGCCTGCAGGACCTCCTGGGCCCCTCTCAGCTCCTGGACCAAATCCCCCACTTCCTCTATTGGCTCCTGCTTGGCCTTCCCAGGAAGCCAGGGGTCAGGACCTAACCTTCCCGCTCCCCTTAGCCAGGCTGCCCTAAGCCTGTTTGGTGTCATCCCCTCCAGGGAGGACCTCACACCTCAAAGACTGTTAATGGAAGATCCTGGACTCTCAGTCTTCCCCCGCCTCCCCCAGTTCACACTGCTTTTCTGCATCACCCCCAAGTTCTATCCATCACCTGCCCAGTCCCCACTAAGCACTGTGCCCCATTCCAAGGCTGATCTGGAACCAGATTCTGTCCATTCACTCAAACTCTCCTTCAACGTGTAGACCTGCTCTGTGCCTGGTCCCATGTGAGTGCTGGAGCACAGGGACCGGACTCTGTTCTTGGGGTGCTTCCAGCCAAATAGGAATGCTGGTCCATCACAGTACAGACGGATCAGAGAACTCCATCTGCGGGGCTCCCTGAGGAGGTGCCAATGAGCTTCAATAGGAAGTCACCAGGTGGGCAAAAGAGCAAAGGGCCTTCTAGGAGGTGGAGAGGCCAGGGAAGCCTGGGAACCAGGCAGAACCCCGACTCTAAGCCCAGTACCCCTTCCTGATCCGTAGTCCGGGTCCCCAGGCCCTTCGTGAAGACCATGAGGTCCTGGTCGCCTGTTCTAGTAACAGTACTGCACAGTACGTGAACCTCAGAGAGAGAAAGAAGGAAGTGCCCATGACACCCTGGGCCACCAATGAGAGAGACCCCTTGAAAGCACTGCCTCATCCATGACAATGGTCCCTGGCTTCTGGTACTAGAAAAGCCTGAAGGAGATATCCAAAAGGCCCAGCTTTGGGCAATAACTGTTCCCGAGGCAGGCCTGGTCCCTCCTGGCTGCCGGTATTATCCCTGTGAAAACTGGCTCTGTTCAAAGCACTTTCCCACCCATATCTCATCATAGATTTCTAGAACATTCATGCTCAGAACCCACATAGACTGGTGTTGTCCGATAGAAATACACTGCAAGCCACATACATGATTTTTAAAGTTTCTAGTAGTCACACTGAAAAGATTAAACTAATTTAATAATATATTTTCCTTAGCCCCATATTATTATTGGGTTTATGTAACCCAAAACACTATCATTTCAACATGTAATCAGCATAAAATTATTACTGAGGTGTATAATCTTTTACACTGACAGCACATCTCAATTCCAACTAGGCACATTTCAAGTGCTCCATGGCCACAAGCGGCTAGTGGCTACTATACTGGACAGCACAGAGACCAGCCCAGCGTGTCTCCAGAGGAAGAAACTGGGAAGGAGGGGAATGGACTTTGCTATCAACTGAATGTTTGTTGTCTCCCCAAAATTCATATGTTGAAACCATACCCTCAGTGTGACGGTATTAGGAGGTGGGGCCTTTGGGAGGTAATTAGGATTAGATGAGATCACAAGGGTGGAGCCCTCAGGAGTGGGATTAGTGTCCTTATAGGAGACACAAGAGAGCTTGCTTCTTCTCTCTGCTGGCCACCCTGTGAGACGTTGGCAGTCAGCAACCCAGAAGAGGGCCCTCTCCAGAACCCAACCATGCAGGCGCCCAGATCTTGGACTTCCAGACTCCAGAACTGTGAGAAACAAAGTTATTTTGTTTATAAGCCACCCAGTTTATGGTATTCTATTACAGCTAAGGCAGACTTGCTCAGGATCAAACGCAAACCAGGCTGTGGGATGAAGTCCCCTGACTCCAACTTCTGTCCCTCCCACAGTCCTGCTGGACCCTGAGAGGGCCCAGGGCGCTGAAGCAGAAGACACTGGGCTGGGGCTAGAGGCGGGCATCATGTGCTGGGTCTGCTGCTAACCTTCCCCACACATGGCCTTGGGTGGATCAGGAACTGCATTGAACGTGGGGACCTCCTGCTGGCTGTGAAAGGGGGTCAAATGAAGAGGCACCAGAGTGGCAGACATTTCCGGCGCCTGCTCTGTGCCCGGCCCCGTGTGGTGGCTGGGGGCTGTCCTCAACCTGAGGAGCTTGCGGGTGGGGATGGGACAGTGACAGCATAGGTGATGAGGCCCACAACGGGGCAAGCACGGGGCCCTATGGAGGCACTGAGGACAGGGTGTTTGGGAGAGGCAAAACTTGAACTGGGTCTGGGGAGAGGAGCACAGGATCTACCTGGAGGCTGGGACACCACCCCAACGCCCCAGCTTCCTAAGACCCTGGGACCCCAGCTGCCCCTGAAGGGTGAGGAGAGCCCACTCAGGTAGCCCAGCCCTGCCCGTCAGGCAACACCCAGCCTCAGCGGTGGCTGGTGCTGTGACCTCCTCAGGGGAGCCCCGAGGAGTCCGGCCTCGGCCCTTCGCCTTTTCCTTCAGGCATTCCAGACTTCTTTGGGATGAACTGGGTCTGCCCGTGGGCCAAGCTGGAGCCAGAGAGGCGGCCTGAGTCCTGCCTGCCAAAAGCCAGGGAAGCCACCGCCTGCGGGGAGAGCTGAGCTGCCTCCGGGGCTAAGGCTGGGTGGCAGCCCACGGGGCCTGTGGGGCTTGCGGTCTGCAGTCAGGGCCTCGCTGCCTCTTGCCCCCCACCTGGCCACGAAGCCCCAGAGCCGGTAATGAGCACCTCCAGCTCCACGGTGGCTCAGAGGAGGCCTCCCGGCAGCCCGGCCTTGTTCTCATTGTCCCGCTCCAGCCCAAATGCACCAGGCCCAGGCCTCAATCATGATCAATGGGCCGAGGATGTGCTGAAGCGGCACTTTCATCTTTTCTCAAGGCCGGTGTTTGAACTTCTCCGAGCAAGCGGCCTTCCCAAACGGGCTTGTCTTCTAAGAAGGCGGCCAATCTCCTTTCCCTTGCTTCCTAAGCAGGCTGATCCGAGAGTTACTGAGGCACAAAAAAAGAGACGTTCAAAGGCAAATCTAAATTACCGTCCTCTTCAAACTGGTGAAAAGTCTTATTAAGTCACCTGCGTGTGAATCCCGGCCTATTTCTGTCTGCAGACCTTTCTTCCTTTGTGCCACATAAATGGACACATCTTATTGATTTTCTTTCAACCTGGATCACCTCCATCGCTGTGAATATGGGCAGACAAATCCTGCTCCTTCCTTCCTGGTGGGGCTGAGGAAGAATGGGGGTGGCAGCTAGAGCGGCCCCGCACGATGGGGGCCACTGCACCCTCCTCGCCACCCCCTGTGTGCCTTCCCATAGAACTCAGCAGAGTGGCCCGGAGCAGCATTTTCCTGGGGGAGCCGGGGAGGCACGGTGGGCCCGTAGGGAGGCTCTGTGACTACAGCCAGCAGATGGGGCCTCGCCAATCCTTCCTGGGTTGGGAGGACAGCTCCAGGGACGCTTGAACTCACCCCGCGCTGCCCTCAGCCTGTCTTCTCGTGTCCTTGGCCTCCTACTGCTTGTCCTCTGTGACTCCCATCCCCAAACGCTCCCCACTCTGCTCGCTCCATTCCAGCCTTGACCTCTTTGCTGAACAAGCCACACACATGCCCACCTCAGGGCCTTAGCACTGCTGTTCCCACGCCCAGAAGGATCCTCAAGCCTCTTCCCCTCACCGCCTTCAAGTCTCCACTCAAATGTCAACTTCTCAGTGAAACTTTCTCAGGCCACCCCATGTAAAACGGTACCCATCCCCTTAGGCTCCCCAGCACCCTCCCCACTTTACTTTCCTGCATGGCACTTACCATAATTCACACGCTCTATGTTTTACTTGCTTGTGTTGGTTGGTTATCTGCCCTCTCTAAAGTCTAAACTCCATGCCAACAGAGCTGTTTGCCCCTTTGGTTCACTACATTGTCACTGCTACCTAGAACAGTGTTCAGTATACCAACGTGCTCTATAAATGATTGTTCAACGCAGGCCATGCAGGGGCCCAGCGCCAGCACCCCACCTTCTGATCCAGTCCCCAGCCTCCAGAGGACACCACACAGTATGTCCGGACCGCATCCTCACTTCACCATCGTCTCTATTGAAGTGACCTCAGGCTCCCAGACAAAAGTATCCTCCCCCTAGGCCTGCAGCTTGGCCTGGACACTAGCTGGTCAGGCTTTGGTCTCAGGACAGATAGTTTCTAAGCCCATGACCACACCTCTGAGCCCATCAGTCTCCTCCTACTGGGGACAGGCCCCTGTGTGAGGGTATTTCACCCCATCAGATCCAGCTGACCAGGGCAGAACCACAGAAATACTCTGGGTCCTTAGCTGCCCTCCCCAAGCCACTCCCAGAGGACGGATCCTCCTGTGGGGACCCCAGGGCTTCCGCCCATCTCCCTCACTACATCCCTAGGCTGGGCAAGTGGTATACTAATTACTGTACACTACGGTCTGAATGTTTATGTTCCCCCCAAATTCAAATGCAAAAATTTAAATTCCCAAGGTAATTAGGAAGAGGGGACTTTGGGAGGTGATTATAAAATGGGCCCCTCCCTAGCCCATTCCACCACATGAGGACACAGCGAGAAGTTGCAGTCTACAACATGGAAGAGGGCCTACCCTGGAACCTGATCACGTTGGCACCCTGATCTTGGACTCCCAGCCTCCAGAACTGTGAGAAATGCATTTCTATAGTGTGTAAGCCACCCAGTCTGTGGTATTGTGTTCCGTCAGCCCAAAGAGACTAAGATGCTGTATAAACACCCTGGCTGGCCACTGGGAGCCCTGGGGCTGGCCTTGGCTTTGCAGTTACTCTCTGTATGGCCCCGAGGGACTTTCTTCCATCTCCTGACTTGAGTTTCCCCATCTACAATATGGAAGGAGTGATCCAGAGAACCTGAGGACCCCTTTGTAGGTCAGAGCCCTCTCTGGCTCATTCTGGGGAAAATCAGACCCGCCAACTGGAGGTGCTGGGGCTACAGGCAGGGCAAGCCCACCAGCTAGATGGACCTTCTTAGGGCAATTCGCATCTTTGGGCTGCACTGGGCCAGGAGGATGGGTTGAGAGCCTGGGGCAGGGTGGAGCCTTGGGTCTGTAGCAGTGCTCTGGACAGGTCACAGGGCGGTGGTGAGGGACACACGCCAAGTCCTTACTTCATTCCCCTTTGTTCCTGGGCCTCAAATGGGCCACAAGGTCAGGTGGTAGGGCTGTGAGCATCAAAAAGCCACCAAACCTGACCGCAGCCCTCAAGGGGACTTTACTCTGATCAGTTCCTCACGGTAGGGATAGGGGTTCACAGGGTGGTGGCCAGGGGTCCCCCTGGCCCTGGGGTCTCCCCTTCAACGAGCCCGAATATGTTGAACAGAATCCTGGTCACCAGCTCAGTCCTGAGCTTGTCCCTATCACTGACCCTGACCCTGGACCAGGCCCAGCCAAGACCTCCTAGCCCAGTGGCCATGCTACCCTTCAGGCTGCCAGCCTCCTGGCTGAGCTGAGCTGCAGGGAGCATGGCTGTCTCCCTGCATCCACCTCCACCAGATTTCGTCTTGAGGCCATGCAGGTGGCAGCTTTGCCCGCAGTGATACACCCCCCCACCAGGCTCCAGGATGCCCGTGTCTCTCATTAGTCTGTGGACTCTCCCAGTGAGGCCCATCGTGATTCCTCCTGTCTGGTCTGCCTGAGCACGGCCCCTCCCCCATTCTCCCTGCCTCCCCTTGATTGAGGTGTTCTCCTCTCCCTGGGACCCTTGCAGTCACTTCCTAACTGGCCTCCCTGACCCTGACCCTGACCCTAACCCTTGGGCTGCACTGGGCTGGGAGGATGAGTTCTAGCATACAGCCGCCAATAATCTTTCTATAAAACAGTTTGTTCCCATCTCTCTCGGAAACCTTCCATTGCCCCAAGACCCAGATTGGGTGCAAAATTTAAGAATGCACTCGTCCTCTGGTTGTGCAAGTGTAGGGTCAACCTTAAATAGCAATGCCTCCTTAAATCCCTAGGGGCCCTGCTGGACTCACCCAGTCCTAGCCTGGCATTACCCTTAAATCCAGGTAAACTCCAGATTCCTTCTCTAGGTTCAAGGCATCACCACATCCCAGCTCTGGCCCTTTCCTGCCGATTTCCTACCAAACCCCACATGACTGCACCTGTCCACACCAAAGCACCTAGGGCTATTCCCCTCAGTGCCCTCCCACTCTGCGTTTCTGCACATTCCTGATGCATCCTCTCCTTTCCTAGGCCTCTTTTTGTCCTTCTAGGCCTCACTTGGCTGTCACTTTCTCCAGGTAAGCCTTTGACCAGGGCCCCCTTGGGAGCAGAACACAGCACGAACCACATTGAACCACTCAGGCCCATTTTTGGGTCCCTCTCTCTCAATGGGCCGAGTCATCTTTGAGGGCCAGAGCAACATCTGGTTTTTCCCCTTTCCAGCGCAGGGCAGGGCCCAGAGTAAGTTCTCAGTAGGTGTTTGTTGAATGAATGACTGGAGGAATGAAAGAAGAAACCACAGGTCCCCAGGCCCATAAAGGAACCATCCCGAGGAGAAGCCTCACGTATCTGCTTGCTAGAGAGAAGCAGACAGACAGATGGAAACGAGTGAAGCCGAGGAATTCTTTGCGGAAAAGCAGCTCATTTCCAAATGGGAGGCATATAGACCATGGGAAGACAAAATAATTTCTCAAAATTAAACCAAAGGAGGGGTCTGGGGAGCGATGGGGCTCCCAGGGATTTATTAATGCACGCCTCCAAGTGATTCTTCCTCCTGTGATCAAGGCACTGGGTTAGAACTGACTTCCAAATTATATTTAATTGGACAATTATTCAAACTGAAAAACCTGCACAGGAAACGAAGGCGGTCCTTAATAAACACCTTGTCTCCTCAGCCCCAAACAGGCAAGTCGTTTACTGACCCAAGAGGCACAATTTTGTCTTTGGTAAATTTATTTTGAAGTAATTGCCGACTCCGAGAGTAACCATTTTTCAAAGGGAAACTTGGCTCTAGCCAGCAGAATAACAAATTGTTCCGTGACCCGTGTGAAGCCTAATCCCTTTAGAAAGATGTGCGCTTAGAGGGTGGCGGGCCTTGGCGGAGAGGGACGACCCAGCCGCATCACTGCTGTCCCGCCCTGGACAGGTGGGAGCCTCCCAGGCAGACCAGGGTGCACGCACAAGGACCAGCGCAGACTTTCTCTGCAGGAGGGGCTGCGAGGCCTGGGCTGGAGATGGTCACCCGGCCATGGTCCACAAGGTTGGGGAGAGAAGGCTCACACTTCCCCAGCCACCCCTGGGCCCGCCTGGAGCCCGGTGCAGCCCTGATGCTCAAGCCTCCCCCTCGGGGCTCCCCACCCGCCCTCCACATCCCTCCGCATCCCTTCTCCAGACTGTCCTCATCTCCACCCTCCCAGCCCTGCGGGCCCCAGACCTGGCCCCGCCCCCTTCTCTGCACACCTGGTGAGGTTGTGCAAAGCCCTGCACGGTGGATGCACCTTTCACGCAGAAGGTGCACCGCAGGCCAGCCCCCACCTTGTTGAGCAGCTGAGGGCCTTGGGGAACCTGCTTTAATGAATAGGAGTGCATTTATAAATAGCATATCCAAATGCAAATGAGCACCTCCAACAGCACGGAAACTGGCTGGGCTCTGGTCCCTTTCTGTTAAGCAAACACAGTTGATAAAAACTGGGTTCTTTTTTTCAGGAGCGTCATAAAGGGACTTCCCTTGATTTACAAAGGGATTCCAGCTTGGTTTCCTGGAAGATCAAGGTCGCTTCCTTCACATATAGTATAACTCAGGGCCTCCAAACCCATGCTTGGCCTAACAGGGGACTCTACCAGGGATCTTTTTGTTCACTGATGCATCCAAGTGCCCACAACAGTGTCTGCCAGGAGACGGTGTGCAACAAATATTGTTTACAGATATGTAGTCCTAGAGAACCTAACCTGTGGAGAAGCCAAGCACCCCTCCTCAGCGGCCTCTCACAGCCTGTCCTCAGACCTTGAGCAAAGTAGAGCTGACAAGACACCAGAGTTGGAAAGACTCTTTGCGTGTTGTCATTTTTCCTCTTCCCCTTTCTTCCAGTCTGGGAAGCAAGCTCTGAGAGACTTAAGTGTTAGGCCCAACGGCAAAGCCGGTCAGAGGCGGAAGCAGGGCTAGAACCTGGGTCTCCAATTTCCAGAGCCCCATCCCTCCTGGAGTCCAGGCTGCCTCCCAACATCAGCCCGGCCCCATCAGACAGCAAACATCATCAAAAGAGCCCTAGCAGTGAGCAGGCCCCCTGAGAGCACTTTTGGCTACATACCTCTGGTTAACAGGGAAACTGAGGCTCACAGAGTGGGGAGTCTTGCCCCAGGTCACACCTTGAGGGGGCTGTTTCCCAGACTCTTAGACATCAACATGCGGCCTAGGAGTTAGGGCCAGGCACCCCATCACCACCTTGGGTCTTCTTGGGGGTCACAAGGCTTGGGCCCCTCTATCTAGCAAGGCCCCTTTGTCAGAGGACAGGGACCCCATGGGACAGGGAGGCTGCCTCTTTGGCTTCTAATTCCTGGGTCATTCTACTGTCCCCATCCCATTCCAGGCGGCTTTTGGAACACCTAAGGGGGCCGCTCCCACACGGCTCCCGTGGTCTCCCCAAAACCTTCTTTGCTCCTGCCCCTGGGCTCCCAGACCAGCTCCCCCACCACCTGCCCAGTCGCATTCCCCCCACGCCCAGCACTGGCTTCCTTGTGGATTTCAGTGAATGTGGCCTCATCTTCCGCTTAAGGGAGAAGAAACAAATTGTTCAACAATAACAATCTGAGGGCAACAGCTGGAAGAACTGGAGGCATTTTGCTTCGCAAGACCAAAAGCAAAGAGAGTTTCCAGAGCGGGCTGTGTGGGGAAGCAGTTCAATAGTTGGGGGTTCGGAGAGTGGGTCCTGAAATAACCCTTGTCCCTCTTTTAACCAACTGTGTGGCTTCTGAAAGTCACACCATCTCTCACAGACTGTTTCCTTGCCTGGAAAGTGGCACGATAAATAGCACCTAAGTCATTAAATTGTTTGATAATGAGAGCTAACATTTTTTTGAACACTTGCTACCTACCAAGCACTATTCTAAACAAACACTTTACTGTTACTCATTCATTTGATCTGCACGACACAGAAGAAGGTAGTTATTATTTCCCCATTTTACAGATCAGGAAAATGAGCCCCAGAGAGGTTAGGTTACTTGCCCAAGGTCACACAGCTAGTAGGCATTCTTCCAATGGATGTAATAGACTTGGCACGCTGTAAGCACTCAATAAATATTATTATTGCTATCATTAAGACTTGACTTTCTTTGTACCAGTCCAAAGAGCAGAATGAGGGCCACAGGGAGGTCAAGAGAGGAAGTTGTGTGGTAGGGAAAGTGTAATAGAGCAGGGAAGGGGCGGGAGGTGGGGTGGGGAGGCAAGAGCTACCTCTGATACTTCTGATGGGAGCACTGAGGCACATCCCCATGGAAGCATTTTCATCCAAGATTTACATAAGAGCCAAGAAGTATAAGGGGAAAAGGCCTTGAATTTAGACCACATACAATCATTTTCTATGGGCTCCAGGGCCCTGACAGAGAGCAATGGTACTAAGTAAGAGCTCACCCAAAGAAGTGATGGTGGCTGGAATGAGGGCGAGCCCAGCCAGATCAGAGCCCCAGTGGGGATGTGGGGTCTGGCCCTGAAGCTGGGGGAGGAATATAGCTTAGCTGGCCACCCGGGGAGCACGCGTGTGCTGTGCCCTTTATGGAGAAAACCATCACAGACTGAGTCGCTACACTTATACCCTGAAGCCAAGCCACCAGTTGTAGGACCCCTAACTGGACATGGCTGGAGGCGGGGCACCCCTCACTTGGAAAGGGAGGTCTAGAAGACACAGGTTTCATTTCCCATGTGACTGGCAGTAGGGGCAGCAGCAAATGCCTGGCACAATGAGCTCCGAGGTGACAGTAGTGGTGGCTGAGGCAGTGAAATCTTGGCCAGGATTCTGGCTCAGTTGGCTGCCCCTGTGAGTACAAATCATGTGACGTACTTCCAGAAATTCCCCCAAAACACTTGCGAAAGGGAGGTCTACAGACACCTGAACTGGAGTGGGGCCATGGAGATCCAGATGTTTTGCTAAGGCCCGGAACATACAGGGAAGAACTTGCTAACTTCAGAGAGTCTAACAATAAATCCAGCAACCTGAAACGGGAATAAGCTCCCCATCGCTGGGAGTATGCAAATAGAGGGTAAGCCACTGTCTGCCAGAGTTGTTGAGGAGAGGTTTGCAGTCCTGTCCAGAGAGGTGTAAGATGAGCCTTCCTGACTCATCCCACCCAATGCTCTTCTCTCCCAGAGCTTCACTGCTCATGCCTCATCGGGCCCCTGTATGGCCACAGAGCACAAAAAGATGACAGACACAGTGAGCTAACACTTACGCAGGGGAACTGTGTGCTACAACTCTGCAGGTCCTGACCCATTCCTGGCCTCATGACAGATCAGCCAGGTGTCGTGAGCTCCATTTCACAGATGGGGAAACTGAGACCCAGAGAGGCTCAGCATTACACAGCTAGGAAGTGGTGGCACCAGGATCAGACCCAGGTGGCCTGGCCCCAGGTCCACACACTCAGCCCCTTTCCAGGCTGCCTCCCAACACATGGGGCAGTGCCCCTGTGGGTCCTGCATGGCTGGGCTAAGGCCTAGAGACCTGGGTGGGGCCCAGCCTGGAGAGGGGCCCTCTGGAGTGTCCTCTTGGGGCCAAGAAGGCCCTGGGTGTCCTGGCTAGGTGGCCTCTTCCTGTTGGATAAGGGTCTACGGCCCACGGTCAGGCGGGTCTGGGAGGAGTGAGGGTGGGCTCCTTCTGCAGGAGGGTAGCCGAAGGCGAGGCCCGGTGGGGTCTCAACCTCCATGTCGGCGGCCAGCAGAGCTGTAGCCAGGCAGCCGGCCTGTCAGGGCTCTGGGAACCTGTGGCTGCCTCCGCTGTGACTTCTGCCACTGTCTGCAGGAAATCCCTCCGAGTAGGCTGAGCCAGGGGTCTCGTTGGGGGTTATGAAGAAAAGTGACAGTTGCGGAAACAGATGGTTTCTCACCCTGCAACCCAGGAAGGAAAGAATGCCCAGGACCAGAGCAGACGAGGGCAGCTCCGCAGAGGAGCGGCTGAGCCCTGGGCTACGCCTCAAGCAAAGGGAGAAGGGTCGGAGGCCTGGGAACCGGGAAGCACCCTCCCCATCCCAGTTCAGAGGGCTGCTTCCATTTCACGCTCCGGGGGCCCCTGTCCTCACCAAAGCTGGGGGCAAGCCTCGTAACTGGCCTCCCTGTCCCACCCCTACTCCATAATTCCCTCACCCAACAGCCCCTTATTCTCCACTGCCCTAGACTGATTCCAGAACATACTTCTGCCCATGCCTTGACCCTGGTAACAGCCTTCTGGAGGCTTCTTAGCACCCCGAGGGCAGAGCCCAATCCCTCAGCCTGGTCTCATCTCACACCACATCTCTTCTCCCTCCCTGGGTCCCCATCACCTCACGCCCTTACCATTCCCCTAAAGGGCAATCTAATTACCAACTCAAACTCTGCCCTCAGCTTTGAAGGCCCTTCCACTCTCTTGTCCTCCGTGGGAAATTGTATTAGTCCTTCAAAGCCCCAACCCATCGCTCCTTCCATGAAGCCAGTTCCAATCTCCATTTTTCCTCCCTTGAGCTTCCAGACAATAAGTACAAAAGTGACAGCAACCACTTCTATGGCACTGACTCTGTGCCAGCACTATTCCAAAAGCTTTACCCCACTAACTCTTTTCACCCTTACAGCTGTATGAGGTAAATATTATATCAGTCCCATTTCACAGATTAGAAGACTGAGTACAGAATAGGTTAAGTAATGCACCCAGGGTCACACAGCTTGTATGGAGTGGAGCTGATATTCAAACCTCGACAGTCTGGCTCCAGAGTCTTAACCATTATTTGAGACTCATAGGTTTGGGTGTTGGTTATAGGCTTTGTTTCCTTCTAGGGTATGAAGAGGAGTGCTTGGGCCTATGTCTACTTCACTGCAAAGCCCTTTGCCTGAGAGTGGGATTGAATCCCACAGTTGGCTGATGACCTGGCTGGGCAGGGGGCTCTGATCCCCACCCCCAAGACCAAGCTGCATCATCAGGAGCATCCCATAAGGGCAGGTCCCCCCCACCGGGCACCATCTTCAGCCTCCATCCCTCTCTCCCAGCACCTGGCTCTTCACAGCATTTCCCGTGTGTCTCTGGAGCTGCCTGGCAAAGACCCCCCAGTTGGATCCGACAGTCCTCAAATCAGCTCAGGCTCTCTAGCAGAAGGGTCAGTCCAGAAACTTTCCCCTCCAAATCCCTTCACTCTCCCACCTCTACCCTCCACCATGTTCAGCCCCAGACAAGGGTGAGGTTGGAGCCCAAGACAACAGGCATCTCCAAAACTTCCCTAAGAGGCCTTGCAGAGTTCAATTCAAATTCTATTATCCTGCTCTAGTCCTAATTCCAACTATTGACAATCCCAACCTCGTAATCTTAACACCCCTTAGAAAGTTATGGCTAATATTAGTCATAAAACCACTACATCTATGTTACCACTGTTAAAGGCCAGCAACTCTTATGCCAAGAGAAGGTAATGTGCCCAGGGCCTGGCACAGAGAAGATGCCATTAAACTTTAGTCTCCCTTCCTTCCTTCCACAATTATATATTGAGCACCTGCTGTGAGCCAAGGCCTGTGCTGGCTGCTGGGGGAAGTGCTGAAAGCCAGAACACTGATCTTTGCGGTTAACATCCATCCATGGCACGAGGTTTGAGAACACTAGCAGAGGGAAGCCCAGAGAGCTGAGGACGCAGTCCCCCATCTGGAGGTGGGGTGTGTGTGTGTGTGTGTGAGTGAGAGTGAGTGATGGGCAGGGACAGGCAGGAAGGGTCTGTGGGCCAGGCTGAGCAGCTTGGACTCCACCAAGGTGCTCAAGGAAGTGCTCTGTTCTAGGAAGGAAGTGCTCTGTCCTAGGAGGCAGGCAGACCAAGGAGGACAACTAAAATGGTCAGGAGAGAGATAATGGCCACCTCTCCTAGCGAAGTGGCAACCAGGTCGGAGATAAATGACTCTTTGACAGTGTTTAGTAGGTTACAGTTAATTATAGCTTCTAGTTATCGAGCGACAACTGTGTCCTCGGTGTTAGACCTTTGTGCCTTATATCCATTATCTCCATCCTTATAGAAATCCTTCCACCAAGGATTTATCAGCCACACCCTGGCAGAAAGCAGATGGCACCCTCAGACTCAGCGCCATGAGAAGAGTTTTATCAACGGACTGTTTCACAGATGTGAGCAGGGTGAAGGAAAGCTCTAAAGAATGGTGTTGTACCCTAGAGCTTGGAACCATGGGGAGCCATTACCAGCCCAGGTCAGAAAGGAGATGGGGAGGGAGCAGCTACTGGGACCCAGAGAGAGGAGAGCTGTGGGGTGCCACCATGGAGGTGGGCTGCTTCAGCTGGGGGACACAGTGAGCCCGTGGTGACCCTGCAGGAAGGAGAACTAGGAGAAATGTAACAACACATGAAGGCAGACCAGGTGACGAGCCTCCTGGGCATGGGGTGGGAGAGGACAGGCCTAGAGGGCTGGAGCACATGGTCAAGGCCAGAGGGCCTGGGGACTGAATGCAGAGTCAAGGCTGACCCAGTTTCTGGTTGGACGTTAGTGGCAGATGGTGGTGTGATGCTCAGAGACGGAGTCAAAGGGAAAGGAGGGCAGGACCTCTGTGGCGGGAACGCTCCTGCCTCCACCCCGAGGCTCCCACGTGGCCTGCACTGGCTCTGTGGCGTGGAGGACCTGCCTTGTCTTACCCCTGGTCTCCTTCTTTCTAAAACAAAGCACTTAACCAGCTACTTGAAATGGCCTCCTCATGTCCCCCCACCCAGCTCTCATCTTTCTTGCTGCCACAACTCTGGGCTGGCACATGGCACCTGGAGCCATGTTTTAGGGAACATGAGCTATCTGGGGAGAGTAAGGCCCAGCCTCTGGAGTCGGGAAGAACTGAGCTGGGCAGGCACAAAATGGCAGAATTGTATACATTCAGATGTGCAAAAGCACAGACCTTTATTTTCTATGACTCATCTCGCTCTTGCACTTATATTCCCACCGATGCCTGGGAAAGGAGTGGGGGAGATCCTTTAACTCATCAATTAAAGATAGCTCAGCCTTTTCCTGTTTAAAACAGTCTCTTTCAGGTTAACTCAACATCTTTTGCATAAATACTCAGTCTTTCAAAATTCAAGCTCTCAGGACACTCTCCTCTTTCATTATGTCTTCATTCTACTCCCTTCTTGCAAAGACGGCAGCCAACTACAGGGGGCAGCTGGCACCTCTCATGGGGGCACAGGGAAAGGCATTAGGAACCCATGCTGCCCGTTGTGCTCTCTGGTCTCAGACAGTGTGACCAGCTCCTGGTGTTCACTGAGGTGCTGAGTCCTTGAGTCCCATCTTGGCTTCTAGTCATGAAGCCTGTATCAGCCAGTGTAAGCTAGGTTATGCCATGACAACAAACAGCCCCCAAATCTCAGGGACGTATTTCTCACTGTGTTACGTGTCCATCACAAGTCAGCCACGGGCTCTGATCCATATCATCACCGTCCTCCCTCCAGGACTCAGGCTGATGGAGCAGCCACCACCCAGAACATCGTGAATGACGCAGCAGAGGGAAGCTAGGGCTGCGGAGGGTTTCACTTCAGTGGCTAAGTGCTCTGTCCTAGAAGAGGCACTTTTGCTCGTGATGTTTTGACTAGCACTAGACACGTGGTCCCACCATGGAGCCAGGACCTCAGACCTGCCCCATGCCAGGAAGGGGAAAGAAAGAAACTGGAACGCTTAAGACCCCTATCCTGTAGCCTCCAGTACGTGACCAACACCAGACCTACTTGAATGTGCCATCACTCTTCCCAGCATGCCCTCTGTGGGCTGGGAACACAAACTGGCTTTCTCTACCTCCCCCGCCCCCCCATGACAGAGTGCTGGAGGTCCTGTGAGGCTGTCTTTCGGCTTAGTCACCCGGGTACCTTCCTGGGCCATTTTTTTAAAAAAAATGTATGTATGTATTACATTTATTGAAGTATAGTTAATTTACAATATCGTGTTACTTTCAGGTGTACAGCAAAGTAATTCGGTTATACATGTATATGTATACATCTATATTCTTTTCTTCTATTCCTTTCCATTATAGTTTATTACAAGATATTGAATACGGTTCCCTGTGCTATACAGTAAGTCCTTGTTGTTTATCTATTTTATATATGGTAGTGTGTATCTGTTAATCCCATACTCCCAACTTCTCCCTCCCCCCCCTTCCCCTTTGGTAACCATAACTTTGTTCTCTATGCCTGTGAGTGTGTTTCTGTTTTGTAAAGAATTTCATTTGTACTACTTTTTAGATTCCACATATAAGTGATATCACATATTTGGAAAAGACAAAAGCTGCAATTCAAAAAGACACATGCACCCCAGTGTTCATTGCAACACTATTTGCAATAGCCAGGACATGGAAGCAACCTAAGTGCTCATCGGCACATGAATGGGTGAAGATGTGGTGGGGCTTCCCTGGTGGCGCAGTGGCTGAGAATCTGCCTGCTAATGCAGGGGACATGGGTTCGAGCCCTGGTCTGGGAGGATCCCACGTGCCGTGGAGCAACTGGGCCCGTGAGCCACAACTACTGAGCCTGCGCGTCTGGAGCCTGTGCTCCGCAACAAGAGAGGCCGCGATAGTGAGAGGCCCGCGCACCGTGATGAAGAGTGGCCCCCGCTTGCCACAACTAGAGAAAGCCCTCGCACAGAAACGAAGACCCAACACAGCAAAAATAAATAAATTAATAAACTCCTACCCCCAACATCTTCTTAAAAAAAAAAAAAAGTCTCCCCAGCTGTAAACCAGGGACAATAGCGCCTACCTCATAAAGTCACTGCACTCAATAAAAAATATCAGCCTTCTAAAAAAAAATTAAAAAAAGGATGTGGTACATATGTACAACGGAACATTACTCAGCCATAAAAATGAATGAAATAATGTCACGTGCAGCAACATGGGCGGACCTAGAGATTAGCATACATGGAGACTCCCAGCCCCATCTGGGTGACCAACTCCACTTCCCTGGTGCTTACTCTCCAGGAGCAACCAGGGTGTTGACACTTTGCCTCTCTTCCTACTCGCCATTTCAGTGGTGCCCGTCCCTTAACTTCCTCTGCCTGTGGAGGGGAACTTCCTCTGTGTAACATCCTCCAGCCTCCGTCCTCCCCTCCCACACACCAGCTTGGCTTCTCCCTCCTGGCCCTCTGCCCCCTCCTCCACTTCACAGGCTTGTCCTGGGAACACCTACTTCATAAACCACTTGTACACGATTTCTCATCTCAGGGTCCACTGCTGAGAACCCAGCCTGAGACAGCACAGGCCCCATGGCTGTAAGCAGGCACAGGGAAGGCTGAGAGTATCAGCTACTTACTGAGCGCCTACAGTGTGCACGGCCCTTCACGTGCGTGTCTCATTTAATCCTCACAACTGAACTTCCAGCTAGGAGGTATTATTATCCCCATTTTACAGATGAGGAAACGGAAGCTTAGAGCAGTCATGTGACTCGCTGAAGGCCATCTGGCCAGTCCACGGCGGAACGGGATTTGGATCCAAGGCTGTGGGACCCTGTAGTCAACCTCCCTAAAACACACCCCACCCCAGGATGCACAGTGGGTGAACGCAGCCGAGAGTCCCGTGACAAGAGGTAAGGTAGTTAGTGTGAGGGAAGACCAAGATCCTTTTTGGAGGAATTATGGAAGAGCAAAACAGAAAGAGCTCAAAGTGGGGATATGGGTGGAGAGGCAGACCCCAGCCAGCACGTGGGATTGGGAAGGGGCTGGGCTGAGCCAGCCCACGGGCACTAGAAGAAAGAAGCGTCAGACTGCACGCCGCTCCCTCTCCCGCCCACGCCGACACACACGCCCCCACCAGGATACGCAGTGTGGCACGTGAACGCGCTACTGTGACACAGACACGCCAGGGACGCCCGGGGGATTACAGCTCACATGTCACCATTCCCTTGCAGAGACCCTGGTTACACCACGTCACTCTCCTGGTTTCGGCCACCTCCTCTTGTACTAGAACACTCCAAGCATGGCTCCAGCCCCCAGGGAGGAAGGGATAGGCCCACTGGGAGACCCAGGGCAGGAGGGTCTGCTCAGAGAGGGTCCTGGGTTGAGCTTGGAAACACAACCCCTACAGGACATGTTTGGATCTGAATTGGGAGAGGGATTACCCTGATCCAGCCCCTGATGAGGAAGCCAGGGGAATAGCATGGACCTCAGCTGGGCGGTGAGGGTCAGGAGGGGAAGACAGGAGTGGCCCTGTGTTCCCCTCCTGTGACGACGGGACCTGTCACAGAGCAGCTTCTGCCTAAGACCTCGGAGGCCGCAGGAGTGGCTGTAAGTCAAGTGCAGCCAACCCGGGAGTTCAAAGTTCCCCTTCCTAAGATCTGGGGCCAAGCTTCCACCTGAGCTGTGGACAGGGCTTACAGCTAATGGCAGGCGTGGGTGGGTGGCCATGGCTGTGGGCAGGAGAGAGAGAAGAAGGAAGCCCAAGGTCACTGTCCTTTGGAGATGGTGCCGCACCGCCCACACCGGCAGCAATGGAAGTGACTGGGGACCTTCGGTTTCAGGCTTCCATGGCGTCACCAGCCCCTAATACCCTTAGTCTCAGAAAATGGTTGGGGCAGGAAAGGGGACAGGGAAAGGAGAGAGAAAGCACAGAACACTGGGCTAGAAGCAAGAGAAGGAGACTTCTGGGTGTCCCCCGAGGGTGAGCTGGAGTGGACTCTGGGCATGTCATGCCTGGTCTTGGCCTCTGTCTGGGTCCCTAGATGGTACCCCCCAAATGAGGAAATCCTACACCCTGACACGTACATAATCCCAACTGCACCCTCATCCAGGAAAAAATCCTTTCCCCCAAACCGAACTCCAGCTCTATTCCCTAACCTGACCTCTCTCCTAATCTCCCGTGGAAGCCTCTCTTGACCCCTGACCTGAATCCAGCCTTACGTCCAGCCTCCCCTGACTGAGTGCAGACCCAACTGGAAACCTCACTCTTGCTCTGCCCCGACCTTGAACATCCTCCACGAGCCTGCGACCTCGGTCCTGACAGCTCCACGCTTGCCTTGGCCTGTGCACGTCCAGGGACGCAGCTTTGTTACAGTAAGCCCCCTACATACGCAAGAGTTCCATTCCATGCTGAGAGCGCATCTGTAAGTCCAATTTGTTCGTAAATCCAACAAAGTTAACCTAGGTACCCAACCAACACAATTGGCTATACTGTCCTGTACTGTAATAGGTTTATAACACTTTTCACACGCATAATACATAAAAAAGAAACAAAAAATAAAGAAAACATTTTCAATCTTACAGCACAGTACCTTGAAAAGTACAGTACAACAGGTGGCATCCAGGGGCTGGCATCGAGTGAACAGGCAAGAGGAGTTACTGACTGGAGGAGGGAGAGGAAGTGGGAGATGGTAGAGCTGAAGGATCATCCGCAGGGGACTTACTGTAGTTTAAAAGGACCGTGCCCGGCACCTGGCGGCTGCCAGCCTCTGCCCGCCCCACCCTGAGCGCCGCAGGGAACCACCCTAGAGTGGTCGGGGCTCTGAATTTTTCTGGCCATGCCTGCGCGTGACGGATGAGCCCTGCCGTCATCAGCACCACGGGAGGGATTCACCCATTTCCCCGCCTGTCACCTCGTCATACTTTCTAAAGCACAGTAAGCTGACGCCATCTCTCAACATCATTTGACTCCGTCCCGGCCCCAGAGGGCTTCCTTGGGGCCAGGACCTAGAAGGGGTAGCCTGGTGCGATTATTTCGCAGACACGGACAGGCAGGCTGCATCAGCTGTCACACATTCTGCTGGCCTCCTGGACGGATGTCACTCCAGGCCCCCTCTGCCTCAGCCCCAGCACTCCCGGCTCATCTGAGGCCTCCCTGTCACCATGAGCATCCCCATTGCCTTGGAGCGTGAAGGAGGCAGGTGAGGCAGAGACCACCAGGGGTCCCTGTCACACTGTGCCTCCAGCCCCTCAGGAAGGTGACGGAAATCCTAAAATCCTCAGCGGTGCTCAGGGACCTGTCCTCACAGGCAGGAGGGACATAAGCAGCGCCTGCTGTGGCCCCTCTCCCATCGCCTTCCCCACCTGCAACTGTCCCAACAGACTGACCATGAGCTGCCTCTACTGCTGTCACGGGACCCCACAGGCAGTGGGTGGTTAGTGGCTGCATGACCCATTGCAGAGTTGGGTGCTGGTGTGGCGGAAAGTGGTTCAGGAAGAAGCCTGCAGGTAACAGGGAGGAGGGATGCTGTGGCAGAGCCTGACAGGATCACCCCCTGGGACCTGAAAATGTTGAAGGCACAGCCCCCCGGAAGATTGGTGTTTACCACAGACAGAACGCTAGGGTTGCAGCCCAGGGCTCAGAGGCAGAACCCTGCCAGGGGGAGACGGAGAAGCATTTCCAGACCTGGGGCCCCAGCCTGTGGGGTTGTCCGGTGGTATAACTCCCAAGGTGCAAGGTAGGTGCTAGGGTGCCCCCCAGCCGCACTGGGTCCACAGGCTCTCACAGGGCCCTGTGCCTGACCGGACCACGTGCCCCAGCCTGGCACAGTGGGAGGAAAGTAGGGTGTTGACGGGAAGGTTTCTCCTCAATATAAGAAACGACTTCCTAACCATCACAGTATCCAATTTAAAAGAAAATCTAAAAAGAAGACATGACATCAACTCTCTGATTGTTTATGGGCTTTGAAGACTGACTGTAAAACCTCCTCGGTAATTAAGTAGAATGACTCCATTTTGCCACATAAGTATGGTTATTGCTCCTGGGTGGCTGCAGTTAATATAAAAGCAGCTTAAGGAAGCCATCATCAAGGCATAATGAGTTTTTAAATATTAATTCATATGTTAATAACCATTCTAGGTTAAGGGTGAGGTTTTGTGCTGTTAGCTTACTGCCAGGGACCCAGGAATGCCTGCATCCTACCCTACGTAACCTCCACTTCCTGGCGGGACTCCTGGGGGAGCGAGAGCACAGCACAGATCAGAGCCCTGCTTTGTTCATAGCTACGTGACGTGTGATGCCTAATGCCCAGCACAGCGCTCTGAGTGGCCAGAACCCGGAACACGGAGCATCGGCTTCAGTGGGCCCGAGCACTTCCCCAAAACTAAATGTGGCATCAACACCTCCCAAGGAAAGAGAGTGAGGCCCCGGGAGAGGTTCTCAGTCCACTTCTCCTCCCAGGATGTACAATCAGAGGGGATGCTGAGGAGGGGTGGTCGCAGGACCCAGGGCTCATGCCCTGCCTGGGTCAGCGAGATGCCGTGAACTTAAATCAGGGTCCACTAAGGCCATGACCTTGGCCCAGCCGACGTCCTGAGTTCTGACCATGCAAGTTGGCAGAGCCCTCCTTCGGTGGGAGGTCAGTAGTCAGAGGAAGGTCTAGGAAGGGGAAAGTGGAGGGGTGAAGCACCCTGTTTTTATTCTCTCTTGACTTTCTGGTCTACCTAGTGGGGGGCGTGACTGCCTCCTAAGGGAGGGGGCCACAACCAGTAGCCCATTGGTACAGTTCCATTCCCAGCTCACGAAGGCCCCTTGGTCAATACCTACTGGAGGGATTTCCCTGGCGGTCCAGTGGTTAAGACTCTGTGCTTCCACTGCAGGGGGCACGGGTTCGATCCCTGATCTCACATGCCGTGAGGCACGGTGTGGCCAAAAAAAAAAAAAAACCTACGGGAGAGCTGCAGGTCCAGAGGTCTCTGAATAGGTTAGAACAGGACATTAATTGATAATTGAATAACCCAAGGTTGTCCCACACACTTAAGTCAAAATTTCACACACCCTTCTATTTCCCTACCTTAAGTTCTGACCAGCCCCACTGCCCCAGCTAGTTCAACGAAGGGGGCGCCACAGACAGCACAGGCGGCAGCAGAAAAGTCCCCCCAAGTCTGAGCCTCACCTCATCATCAAGTTCTTACAGAGAAACTAACGTCCAAAATGAAATCCCTTTCTATGTGTTAATCCATATTCAAAATTCTCCCTTCCTATCGTTTTCCGGCTGTCTCAGAGAGAGGGGGCCTTCCTCGGAGGCCTGGGGGGTGTTGAGGGTACCTCTTTACCGTTGCAGCCTTGACCAAATTTCTTGGGAGTGGTTTTCAAAGTTATGTAGAGCGAATTCAAACTCTCTCATCTGTGCCATTTTCCCTAAAACTCCTAAAAAACTTCAGCCACAGCCCCAATTCCAGGCCATCTGGAAACAAATGCGGCCACTTCAGCAATAAATAACATTCCCCAAGGTAAGTGAAGTGAAGGTCTGACATTTCTATAGTCAGCCATGGACCACAGCCCATATTAGAGCCCTGGGCTGGGGAGTGAGAGGACAAAGGTCAGCTTTCAACTCCAGCTCTGACCCTGTGCGGCCTTGAGCAAATCAATTCCCCACTGTGGGCCTCAGTTTTCCCCTTCTGCAGAATGGGAATGACAGTCCCACCTCACTTCTTTCCCAGAGCTGTGGGGATAAACCAAGAGGAAGCATTTTGGAACTGTAAAAGGAGATGCAAGATGAGGATGGTCTGTAAATGTAGCCCCTCCTCCCTTCCTTGGTTTTCCTCCATGTGGATCAGCTCCAAGGACATGGTGGCATCAGTGAGGAAAAACCCCTGCCAGGCCCAGCCTGAGCCAACTCCCAGAGGCTTCCCACCCCGCCCCCATCTCCACTCTCACCCTCAGGCCTTATCTCCCTTCCTAATCCACCCCACCCCCCATCTTTGCTTTCCCTGATAGAGTACCCTAAGGCACAGGCTTAAGGATACCTAGTTGTCAGGGTCTGAACCCAAGCACAGAAGCACACCCCTCAGACGCCCCACACCGAACCCAGCCCCGCCCAGGGCAGTGCAGGTTACATCTTGTCAAGGAGCTTTCTCTCCCAGCAATCTGCCCGGGGGGCGTGAAGAAAGTCCTGAATGCTGTGAACACGGGTCTCCCACCTTCTGTCCAGATGGTTTCAAACTTGCTGGGACAGAGGGCTGAGCCCCTTTCTGGGGAGGAGCGGCAGCTGGGCCCATGGAGCAAGGGGAGCACTGCCGAGCAACCCCTGCGTCAATTAGGACCTGATTAGCTGGGAGGGGGCCAGGTGGGCTGCTGGCTGGGCGCCGGCCACTCTGTGGCCGCAGCCTAGCTTCCCTAATTAGAAGCGGAGCCTGGCAGGGCTGGGCAGACTTCACGCCGAGAGAGAGGAGAGCGCCAGGCAAGGCCTGAATGCTTCTGTTTCTGATCTCTTCTTGCAGGAAAAAGAGCAAAGCTGCTGCAAGCTGCTTGCCTTTGGGAGGAGGGGAACGAATGGCAGGTTTAAGCAGGGGCCCCTGTCTGCTAATTGCAGCTCCTGATGCTTGCCTGGGGGCTGCAGAGGCAGGTGTAAGGGTAGGGCTCTCATGCTTTCCCACACAGCCCCTTCCCACTCTGTCCCTGCCAGGTGTTCATGCTCTGAGTCCCTGATGGGCACCCGGGAGAAGATTCCTGAAGGTTGCTGACTCTGAGTTCTACCCCCAAGCTAGGAAGGCCACTGGCATTCTGTATGGGGTGACTGATAACAGGGGAGGTTAATATTCCACATCTGACTACTGAACACCGAAATGCGGCTGGCATGACTGAGGAACCCAATTTGTAATTTTGTTTGAGTTCATTTAAATAGCCACATGGGGTTAGAGGCTACAGCACTGGACAGCACAGATCTAGACTGAAGAGAGGAAAATGTTGCCCAAATTCCTCCCAGGTTGCTTCGGGAACCTGAGGAATGGCATGACTGTCCCCTGACCCCATCTTCTCCAACCGCCAAAGGACTTTCTTTTCTCTCCATGTCAGCCTGGGTCCCTGCCCCAGGAGCTCCAGGCCCTGCTGGCTGGGCTTCCAGGAGCAGTTGAGGATTGAGGTTAGAAGCACAGGCTTTGGGGCCAAACAGACTGGAGTTCAAATCCATCCCTGCTCTGCCACTTACGAACAAACCACCAAGCTTTCCTGAACCTCGATCTCCTCATCTGTAAAATGGGTATCATAAACAATACTAATATCCACTTCGGTTACTGTGAGGATTGAATGAGTTAATACATGTGAAGCTCCAAGACTAGTGCCTAGCGCACAGGAAGCACTCAAATAAGTGGGAGTTTTTGTTGCTATTACCACCACCACAATCATCACTAGTTAGCATGCAAAGCAGCAGCTGGAATTAGAAGGAAGTACTGACAACTACCTTCTGGAGGGAGACCACAGACCTTAAAAACGCAGCTTGTGGGCTTCCCTGGTGGCGCAGTGGTTGAGGGTCCGCCTGCCGATGCGGGGGACATGGGTTCGTGTCACGGTCCGGGAAGATTCCACATGCCGTGGAGCGGCTGGGCCCATGAGCCATGGCCACTGAGCCTGTGGGTTCAGAGCCTGTGTTCCGCAGCGAGAGAGGCCACAGCGGTGAGAGGCCCGCATACTACAAAAAAAGAAAAAGAAAAACGCAGCTTGAGTCACAAGCTTCTCCTTGAGCAACAGAGAGTAAAGGCCATCAGGAAAAAAACCCAAACACCCAATAATGGGGAGAGGGGCCAACACCTCTTGCTAGTTGAGGAAGTGGTCAGAGTATGGATTCAGACCTAACAATTGCTACCACCTGGGTGGGGCTGGGGGCGGGATGCACCAGCTGAATGGGATCTGTCAGATGTTATAGGTACAGTCAGGCCTGAAGCTCACCCCGGTGGGGAGAGAGACAGGACAATGCCCCCAGAAGCCCCCACGTCCACTTTTGACCATGGGCCTAGCGCTCTTCCTGCCCACAGCTGTCCTGGGAGACCTGGGTGGCACTGGACCTTAAAGGGGAGGGTGGGGGAGGAGGAGTGTCTCTTCCCCCTCCCCCGTAGGTGCTCTGAAATGCATGACTGATGTGAGACTCTGCCCCAGGCCACAAGGACAGACGCCAGCTGGTAGTGGTGAGGTTTCCCTGAGAGAGGTGGGTGGGATTTCAGGCGGAGGTTTGCAGAAGACCCCTGGTGGCGCCGTGGCCTTGGAGCTGGGGGAGGCAGATGAGGACTGAAGAGCACCCAGGCATCAACGCCTCCTCTTAGGGTCTGAGGCCTGCGGTGACACGCCTGGGAAATTCTGGAGGAAGTCCTGTTGGCAAGGGCTCTAAACCGCGGCCCCCCCACCTCCATGTGGCACAGCTCTTGTCAGTGCCAGCCCGGGTGTCTGGGGGAGCCTGAAGCCCTCCATCTCCTCTGGCTCCGGGAAAGAGCAACAACAGCTGTCAGGTGGCTGGATCGTTGACCCACCGTTCTGGGCTGGCTGTCGGGGAGAGCCAAGGCCCTGGGTGGCGCTGGGAGTGCCCAGGGACGACCCGCCAGGCCAGGGGAGCACTCTGGAGAGACAGGAGCCCGAGCCCAAGGTGACCCCGAGGGAAAGGAAGCTGTCCCGGGAG
This sequence comes from Phocoena sinus, assembly GCF_008692025.1. Taxonomy (NCBI): domain Eukaryota; kingdom Metazoa; phylum Chordata; class Mammalia; order Artiodactyla; family Phocoenidae; genus Phocoena; species Phocoena sinus. Next base: position 63,034,946 of record NC_045770.1, read on the forward strand.
GGGGAGGGCGAGCGCGCACAGCTTGATTGCGTTGAACAAAATGAGGGCGGCGCCCCGCCCCCTGGGCACTGCGGAGGTTTGGGCCAGCGGCTCGCTTCTCCCTCCCTCCCACCCACGCCGCCCCCGCCCGCCTCCGGGCAGGGCTGTCATCAGACTCATTGGCTCCCAAGTTCTGAAATGAACTCTGCTCCAAGTAATTACAGCTCTTCAAGTTTCCCGTCCTCTGTTTAAAGAATTCGTCCTCTCGCCCTCAATGCCCCATCAGCTCCCTAATTAGCAGCGCGCGGCGCGATTACACATTCTCCGCAGCTCGCTGGGTCCGGCCCCTAATGAGTGTTTGTGGACAGCTGGGAGCCGGGCCGCCGCCGCCGCCCCGCCGAGCCAGGAGTCAGGGCCCAGGAGCGCGAGCTGTCAGCTCCGTGATGGGGCTGGAGCTGGTCGCAGCCCCGCGGGCCTCCGGGAGGAAAGGCCTTGAAATATAAATGAAGATGAATATTCATATTTGGTTCAATAAGTGCCAACTATTAATATACATGTCTGTCGGGAAGAGGCGGCAGCGCGGAGCCAATTCTGCCGGGCATAATTGGGCTCCTAATTCACAATTAGCCTGGAGCTCCAGGCCTGTGCACCGCAGGAACCCGGGCTCTAACGGTGACAGGGGCAGGGACCGGCCTGCAGGGAAGACCCTGCACACTCCAGGGTGCTTCTGCCCTGAGACCCCTCCCCGCTAGAAGAAGGCAGCCTGCAATCCCCTCCGGGAATCCCACAGGCATTAACGCGAACTGCGATCTTCAGGTGGACCCGAGAGTCACATTTGAACCACACACACTGCTCCTCTGTGAGGCTGTCAGCCCAGAGGGCTCACGCCCAGTCTGTAACCAGAGCTCCACACCAGGAAATGTCTAGAGATGCATGAGAATTGAAGCCAGAAAATTGTAGGGACTCAGCCCAGCATGGCTGTTGTTCACCCTAAAGGCTGGCTTTCTGGGGGTCCAGCCTATGTAGCCAGAGGGACTCCAGGCACCGCCCCACCCAGGCTCCTGGTGTCACTCAGCCTCTCTTCTTCACCCTCTCTCGTTTCCCCAGACTCTGCTCAGATGTCCTCCATTATGACACAGTTGCCACCAGGCCTTCTCTGCATCCTAAAAAATCATAGACCGCCTGCAGGTGGCCGCAGAGCCACGCTGAGCATTACCCTCGCCTGCAAAGTATCCTCAACTCGGAGACAACAGGGAAGAAGACCTCAGGGCCAGGGACTGGGCGGAGTCACAGCCCAGGAGGAGGGCATGTCTGAGCCCTGGGAATGAGCCCACACCAGCGGCAGCTGTGCAGAACCCCTTTGAGCCAATAGCCCATCCTGCCTCCAGCACACTGGTGGGTGGGGTGCCAGGAGGTCCCTGGCTCAGCCCCAGATCTGCTTCAGCCAGGGTCAGGGGCTGAGGTCTGCCACCGGGCTAAGGGCCTGCCTCTGCCCTCCAGCGAAGATCCAAACCTGTCCAGACTCAGCTCCAGTGGGGATGAGAGATGGGCGCTCATCATGCCAGCCTGAGAGTGAATGAAGGAGGGTGGAAGCTTGGACTTTAAGCTTGTCCAGGGACATCCTGGGCAACAACCAGGAACAGGTTGGAACAGTGAGGGGGAGGTGGGAGCTGTGACAAGGCCCTGGGGCAGGCCCCCCAGAAGGTCTGGTATGATCAGGGCCTGGAGCATTGCATCGTCTCAACAGCGTGTGAGGTGGACGCTGCTGTAATCTGCCTTCTACACATGAGAAGGCTGAGGCACAGAGAAGTTAAATAGAGGGAGTAGAGAGGAAGGCTGAGCACAAGCAAAGCCACTCACCAGTCTGATTCCCAAGGTCTGCAAAATGGCAACGCCACATGGAGCCTGCGGGGAAGGGGGTGGTTTCCCATGGCAGGCAAATGAGAATGATTTTAAATGGATTTTCTACTCTTTCTCTTCTTCTTCCTCTTCCTCTTTCCTCCCTTCCCCTCCCTCCCCTGCCCACTCCTTCCCTTTCCTTCCTTTTATGAACAACTTTGCCCCAAAGCCATTAGGTGAGGCCAAGCAAGGTCACTGTCTGCACCGAAGGCCAGGGGAGGCCACAGTGGCCCAGAGCAGGATGCCATGTTGGAGCCTGAGCAGATGAGCCGGACTCCCACGTGAAGGGGAGTGTCTGCCTCGGTGGGTCAGAACACAGGGTGAGGAAGCCACCTGGGAGGGTGCTGCAACAGGGGGAGCCTGATTACATACAGGGTATCAAATGCATAAATATACGGAGGCTAATGGGATCCGTGTTTCACGCTATGGGGGAAGGGAGTTACAAATAAGGAAAGAGAGAAAACTAGAACGATCCTGGGTCGGAGCTGGAGTTGGCGATGGGAACTCACAGTTCTCGGTAGAAACAGATGAGACAGATAGATGATAGATTGACAGATAGAAGCAAAAACAGACATAAACATGATCTGTCAATCAATTGACCTATATTCATCTATTCCTTTGCTCAGTCCACCAGGAGGACCTGGGAACAGTGACACACCAACAGCAAAGAGCATACCTTGCACCCAGTTCTTGAATTCTAAATATAGTTGTCCCCTAAAATGAACCAGGATTTCTTGGAGGAATGCCCGATTCCAGGGCGAGAGCAGGGAAAGTACCAGATGAACCTAGGACATCTTATTGTGCCAAAAAGCCAGTGTACTCAAAAGGAAACAGAAGTCAGCTTGAAGGGGCTCCCATGGGCCAAATCTGGGACAAAATAAATAATGATGGTAGCAGTTTACAGCCCATTGAATAAAGTAGGAAACCATGAATCCATACTGACATAAATGAATAAATGGAAAATTTAATGAGGAATGGGATATTTACATAGTCTCAAAGTACCTTCCCACATAGTTATTAATTACAAAGGGAAAAAGAGTGATTTTGCAATGGAGGAGTCCAGCAGACACCATCTTAAACAAGTGATCAAAGTGAATGTCAGTAATGGAACAAATCAAAACTAGGCACCACCTGATTGGAGACAATGAGAAGAGCCTTACATCACGTCTGTCGTATTTCTGCCAAAAATGCTCCGTCTGAACTGAATCTTGAAAAACGTTGTACAAACCCAAACTGAGGGACATTCTACCAAAGAACTAGCCTGTAGTCTCAAAAGTGACAATGCAAGCAGAGGTTGAGGAACTGTTTCTAGATTGAAGTAGACAAAAGAAATATGACAACTAAATGAGACGTGATCCCCCAAACCTGGATCCTTTTGCTATAAAGAGCATTAGTGGGACAACTGGTGAAGCTTGAGTGGGATCTGAAGACTAAATGGTAGTTAGGTGTTGATGTTAACTTACCGATTTTGCTGGCTGGCTGGTGGTTATGTAGGAGAATGTCCCTCTTGGTAGGAAATGTACTGTAACCCATGGGGATGGGAGGTGATGGGGCATAATGTAAGGAACTTATTTTCAAATGGTTCAGGGAAAAAGACAGTCATGTGTTCTGTAGTTGTCACTTTTCTGTAAAGTTGAGGTTATTTCAAAATAAGAATTAAACTTTATAACAAATGCTGGAGAGGGTGTGGAGAAAAGGGAACCCTCCCACACTGTTGGTGGGAATGTAAATTGGTGCAGCCACTAGGAAAAACAGTATGGACTTTCCTTAAAAAAAGCAAAAACAAAAAATAGAGCTACCATATGATACAGCAATCCCACTCCTGGGCATATATCTGGAGAAAACCATACTTTGAAAATATACTTGCACCCCTATGTTCATAGCAGCACTGTTCACAATAGCCAAGACATGGAAACAACCTAAGTGTCCATTGACAGAGGAATACCTAAAGATGTGGAATATACGTACAATGGAATACTACTCAGCCATAAAAAAGAATGAAATAATGCCATTTGCAGCAACATGGATGGACCTAGAGATTATCATACTAAGTGAAGTAAGTCAGAAAGAGAAAGACAAATACCGTATGATATCACTTACATGTGGAATCTAAAAAATAGGACACAAATGAACTTATCTACAAAACAGAAATAGACTCACAGATAGAACAGACTTGTGGCTGCTGGGTGGGCATGTTGCAGAAGGGAAGGTCTGGGAGTGCGGAGTTAGCAGATGCAAACTAGTATATATAGGATGGATAAACAACAAGGTCCTACTGTATAGCACAGGGAACTATATTCAATCTCCTGTGATACACCATAATGGAAAAGAATATGAAAAAGAATATATAGGCATGTATAACTGAATCACTTTGCTGTACAGCAGAAATAAATGCAACATTGTAAATCAACTATACTTCGGTAAAATAAATTTTTTTAAAAAGAATTAAATTTGAAAAATGTTGGGAAGGTCCTGCTCTGGGCTGAGGCCCAAAGCTGGACGAAACAAGACCACAGTTGCCCATGTTCTAGGGGAGGTGCTAGATGCTCCAGGCAAGGCTTGCCAAGGGGAGGCCCAAATCGGCCCAGGTGCCTCACCCAGTCACTTGCTTCCAGATGGTCGGAGGGAGAAGCCAGAGACCAAAGAAAGATTTGGGAGCCAGGAATTCTCTGGAGAGATCACGTATTGCTGCTTACCTTCCACCTGCCCCAACGGTGGGAAAGGGCTGCCAGGCCATCGAGGGGGTTCTTGAGGGAACATGGCCTGTCCCTTGAGTTTGAGGGCAGGTTTCTGACATCTTCCAGGAAAGTTTGAAGGTCAGAGGTCAGCTGCAGCCATCTGTGCTGCAGAGAGAAGAGAACTCACCACCCCGGGTGGTCCAGGCACGCTGGTGGAGTTTGGCTGGACGAAGGTGAGGGTGTCCCTAGGAGCAAGGGAAAGGTCACAGGGCTCAGCTTTCTTGGAAGAATCCTCCCCAAGGAGACTGCCTGGCGGGGCACAGCACGGTGACTTCAGGAGGTGACTCCAACAGGAAGGGCACACAGAAGCCCAGGGTGGTTGAAAGGACACAGTGAGCTGAGTTCTGAGTGCCCTAAGTCCATGGGTCAAAGTGAGCGCTTACTCAGCACCGGTCCGCAGCCTCCAGGGCTCATTTTGCATGAGAGTCCTGCTCCAGAACCTTAACACAGCCCCTGCCTCCTACACCAGCTTGTTCCAGCTGCTGCTCAGATACAGATGCTTGTAACAGCCAACAACTGCCGTGACCTCACTGTGACAAACCCCTCCAGAAGTGCACGGAGACAGCAACATTTCTTTCCTCTCTCTCAGGTCGACAGGTGAGGTGGGTGGCTACTTCAGGATGCAGACTGGCTGGGCTGGCTGCAGGTCGTTGTTGGCTTTAAGCCCGCTCCTTGGGCCCAGCAGAAGGGGTAACAGCTCCCTAGGCACGTGCTTGTTACCCCATCAAAGGAGACAGGAGGCTGAGCAGAAACACAGGGCCCTGTCGCAGAGCCCACACACTGTCGCTTCCACTGTCCAGACAACTCACAGGATGCGTTAGTCTTCTACTGCTGTGTAACAAACTACCATAAACCCAGCCACCTAAAACAACATCCATTTATTAGCTCGCAGTCTGTAGGTCAGAAGCCAGGCTTGGCGTGACGGGTTCTCTGCTCAGGCTGATATCAGGGTGTGAGCTGACTGTGTTCTCATCTAGAGCCCGGGATCCTCTTCCAAGCTCATTCCTGCTGTTGTGGTTGTAGGATGGTTCCTTGAGCCTATTGAAGTCCCCACTTCCTTGCTGGCTGGCAGCCAGAGCTGTTCTCTGCTTCTGGAGGCCGCCCACATTCCTTGTCACATGGCCTTCTCCATCCTCAATATAGCAACGTTGCAACAAATTCATCTCGCGCTTTGAACCTTTCTGACTTCCCTTTCTGCTGCTGACCAGAGAAACTGCTCTGCTTTTAAAGGGCTCACTTGACTGGGTCAGGCCCACCTGCATAATCTCTGCATTGTAAGATCAGCTGACCTGGGACTTTAATTACCTCTGCAAAATCCCTCCATAGCAGCACCTAGATTCATGTTTCATTGAATAACTCGTGGTCAGGAGACTCGGGGGTTGGAGGGCATCTTTAGAATTCTGCTTAGCACACATGGCCAAGTCCAGCATCTATGGGTGGGAAAACATGCACCTCCCCAGAGAGGCAAGTGAAATGTTACTGAACCATTATCTTATCTATCACGTGTTCCTGAAAAACCTTCTCCAAATCCACTCATCTGACCACTAGACAATCTTCAGCAGTACCTGGGCAGAACCCCACAGAAAGGGAGGGCCCCAGGCCTGTTCCCAAGATGCTCCATCACTGTTCTCTTCCCAGGATGGACTTGGGTGTCTGAGGCCCACGCAGGCCCCGGGACCCTTCTGAACCCCCTTCCTCTGGCCCCCTATCCTGTCTCACTGCGGGCGGTTGTCCAGCCTTCACTTCACCTGGGTGAGCCAGGCCCTCCAGTCCTGACTAGGCCCCTTGATCTCCCAAGACACTCTCCCCATGCTGGGACAGAGGCTGAGGTCCAGTCCCTTCCTCCTGGTCCCCAGGCCATCTGCCTCTCTCCAGCCTTTGCTCTCTGCAGTGCCCTTGAGCACCAGGCTCGTGCAACCTCCAGGCCTTTCATCACGCTGGCTGCCCCTCCTGCTGAGTTTCAGGGCTTTTCCTCTTTGACCCCTTTACCCACATCCTTCCAATCCTTCAAGGCCTAGTTTACTCACTCTTTCAGGAAGCCCTACCAGACTACCCCCTGGCCCCTGTCTTACTCTGCTCCAGGGCTGGGTGGAACTCCTTCTGGAAGGGTCAGGACAGGGTGGGGGGAGCCCTGCCCAGTGGTAGCACAGTTACATATGGGGGTTGTTCCTTGAAAGGGAGTAAGCACCCTAAAATGACGGTGTTGCCCTACGTGATACTCTGCCCTTCACGAGGGGGTGTCCAGCAGGGGCAGCTGCCCCCAAGCCCACACGGCCCCATAACCACCCCCCTCCAGTGTCCCACACCACCCTCTCACATGCCTGCCCGGGCTGCTGTGCTCTCTGTCACACACTCTGGGACCCCCGCCCAGAATGGTTCAGTATTTGGGCTGCCTCTGTTTCCCTAGGTGTGATGTGTTTTTGAAGTGTCTATACCTCCTGGGACTCAGGACCTGGACTCAGTTTGAACAGAGAGGGTGAGCTAGCTCCCTGGGCTCTGGCTCTGACCATTCTCTGGCTGGCAGAGTCTTGGGAAGGGAGGGCCTAGCGGAGCAGCTGAGGGGCCTTGAGCACAAGGTCACAACTTGGCAACCGAAAGCCAGTCGAGCGCCTTCCATCAAGTTTTTAACCAGAAAAATAGTGTGCCCATTTCTCTGTAATACACCTCTGGGCCTTTTTATTATGACTTCATTTCCCCTTGTAATATTGGAACGTCTCTATAATTGTAAAAGTGTAATAGAATTTCATTTGGCGCCCGGAATGCTCCGTGCCATGGCCGCTCATTCAGAGTGAAATAATGATGTCTAATGCCCACACATGGCTCCCCGTGACCTTATTCAATCTTGGGGCTGATCGGGAAATACATTGATTCAATTATACACTCATGACAAATGAACTCAAAGAAAGAGGAAAAAAAGGTCAGCATATATTTGAAAATGTAAATCTTAGCAATGTCTTTGGGGTTCGCCCCAAAAAAAGAAAAAAGCCATTTCAAAATGCCATTTGTGGCTAACAGTGTGGAGTTCCAGGCTCAATCAGTGAGACGCATTGGGTGGCTGAAAAGGCATTAATGGGGTGCTGCTTCTTTAGAGCAGGGATCAGGCCCAAATCCACCGTGAGCAGCTGCTGCCTGCACAACCTCTCCCGGCACTCCCTCTTCCCCCAGAGCCAGACCTCCCTTCCTCCCTCCCTCCTCCCTCCCTTCCTCCCTACTCCCTCTCTCCTCCCTCTCCTTGCTCTCTCCTCCCTCCTCCCTCCCTTCCTCCCTACTCCCTCTCTCCTCTCTCTCTCCTTCTTCCCTCCTCCCTTCCTCTCTCCTCCCTCCTCCCTCCCTCCCTCCCTCCTCCTGCCCTTTCTCCCTCCTCCCTCCCTCCTTTCCTCCTCCCTCCTCCCTCCCTCCTCCCTCCCTTCCTCCCTCCCTCTGGGGAGAGGGTGAGGAGGCAGGGTGGCAGGGTCAAACCACGGGCCATCTGGACAGAGTGAGGGCAGAGAGGGTTCTGGGTGTGCTTGGGCTCCAAGGTGGAGGGTGGTGCCCCCCAGCAGGGCAGCACAGCAGACGAAGAACAACACCCACAGCCAGGTAGTGGTGGACAAGGAGTGCCCAGAGGAAGGAGGAACACCAGGAGAACTGGATCACACGAGTCAGGCAAGGGAAGAGTTTGAAGCAGGGGAAAAAGACCAGTCATATCAAATACTGTCAAATTCTAGAAGATGGAGACACATAAAACTCCAAGGCATTCACAGAATTTCTCCAATCAAAAAAATTTTAAATTACGACTGTCTTACAGCAAAGTACATAAATATGAAGTGTGCAGCTCGATGAGAGTTTTAGAAATTTATATATGCCTGTAACCACCACCCAGATGGACATATGGAACACAGTTGGCCCTCCGTATCCATGGCTTCTGCATCCGCAGATTCAGAATATTTGTGCATTGACAATATTTGGAAAAAATAATTCCAGAAAGTTTCAAAGAGCAAAATTTGAATTTGCCACATGCTGACAACTATTTATATAGCCTTTACATTGTATTTGCAACTACTTACATAGCATTTACATTGTATTAGGTATTATAAGTAATCTAGAGACAATTTAAAGTATACGGGAGAATGTACATAGGTTTTATACAAATACTGCACCATTTTATATAAGGGACTTGAGCACCCTTGGATTTTGGTATCCAAGGGAGGGCCCTGGAACAAATCCCCCACGGATACCGAAGGACGACCGTATTTCCAGCACCCCAGCGGCCTTCCTCATGATTCCTCAGAATTAATAACCCTGCATCCCCCTAGGTAAACACCATTCTGGCTTCTATCCCCATACGTTAGTTTTGCCTGCCTTTGCACTTCTTATAAATGGAATCATAAAGTATGTACTTTTCTGCCACTGGCTTCTTTCCTTCAACGTTGTATCTGTGAGATTCATCCATGCTGTATGTACCGGCAGTCCTTGCTCTGCACAGCAGGACTGTGAAATGAATATGCAGGCTGAAACCATGCAAAGCAATCTTGATGATCAATGGGGAGTATTATGATTGCTCTGTGACTTTTAAAATTTTTCATCAAAACATTAAAAACTCTCTTCCTGTTGGTTATAAATGTATAGGGAAATGAAAAAATAGGAACACTAATATTTAGTAACCTGTCGTTTAAAGCATTAAAAATTAAAGTGTTGTATTTCTTTGTAAAAAAACTTATCAAGAGCCGTTTGAACAGTCCTCGCCTCCTTCTGCTCGCGTTATGTAACTTACAATACAGAGCGAGCGCCTTTTCTGTGCCTTGGCAGACTGTCCTGCTGTTTTCTAAGTCTGGATCAGCTTCCAACGTTGTGCCTTTGTGCTTTCAGTGTGGTGAAATATCTCTGAAAGTTCCTTTAATTCGAAGTTTTGTGTGAGCTTCACTTTCTCTGGGCCATCTTCATCCTTTCAGTCACAATCAGGTTCAAACAGTGGCTATGTCAGCATTCTCATGATCAGCTATTTCTTCTGTAGCTCCACTTAACATCTGAGTCAAATTTCAATTCCATCATTATCGATTTTCATTTCTTTGTTGCACTTTCATCTTTGTGACTAATTCCTTCTTTCACTTAACGCGTTTTGTAAAGTGTTGCGTGTATTTATAATTTGGAGATGAGGAGGCAACACAATGGCACACTTTGCTGTCTGTTCGTGACATAAACAGCAGATGCCCGGTGGCTAGTCACCCACAGACTCCCAAAGAAGTGACACGGCTGGTCACAGATCGTGATTTGCAGACTGAAGACCAGGTAGGGAAGTTTGTATTCTACGCGGTCACAGTTAATATACCATGGTAACTAAAATTTGAACTGTGTTATTGGGAAACTGGTATTATCCAACTAAACTGTGGTAACTGAAATTTGTGCATATTGGAACCGTGTCAAAGGAAGCCTGCTTGTATAAATAGTTGGTTCTTTTTCACTGCTGTGTACTACTCCATTGTATGACTATGCCCCAATCTATTTGTTCCTCTCGCTGTTGATGGACACTTGGGTTGTTTCCAGTTTGCCTCTATTATGAATAAAGCTGCTACGAATATCCTTGCACCTGTCTCTGTCAACATATGAACTCATTTTGGTTGGTTAAAGATTTTTCTACCCAATTATCTCATGTGTCCCCAGGCAAGTCCCCATCCCCACAGAGCTGGGGCATCTGAGCAACATCTGTAAAGAAAGAGGGATCACAGGGTCATAATTGCACTGAGATGGGAGGTCCTTCCCCTCTTCCAGACCCATTTTACAGATAGGAAGATAGACTCTAGATCCAGAGGGACTTGCTTGAGGTCACACAGAGTCAGATCTATGGGGCCCCATTCAACCTGCCCTCCAGGAGGCCTGCCTGCCCTGCCGAGGGCTGCCCTTGAGGGTCAGCCGTCCCAGCTGTGGAGCTAGAGTTTGCCTTATTCTGGGGCTAGTGGGACTCTCTCTATCTCAATGGGAAAATACCTTCATCCCATCCGCATGGGGCTGAGGTCAAATCAGGTGTATGGGGCCGGGAGGCCCAAAATGGGAACCTTACCTTCTCCTGATACCCCAGAAGCTCTCAGTAAAAGCTCAGCCGGCCTGGCTGCCCCATTTAATTTTCATAATTAGCTGACAGCTCATTAGCAACTCATTAGAAGCCCTGAATGCAGTGACAGTAACAAATTCGGTGCAACCAGGCAGTCCGGGGGTGTCCCCAGGGGAGTGACCCAGGCTGGGCTTCAGAGTGGGGGGCTACTGGGAATGAGCTCAGCCACTGTGCCCATGTCTGAATCCTCAGTCTGAATCCTAGTCCTTGGATACCATTAAAATATCCCCTCCCCCAACCACCTGCCCACTGACACTTTCCAGCCCTGCCCCCAGCTTCAGGACCCTTAGCTACCCTCCCCTGCGCTCCTCTCCTGTGAGGACCACATAGGAGAAGGCAGTCTGGCTCCAAGATAGGAAGGGGGACCCCAAAGCTACGAGGGACCCCAGAGAGCCCAGACTCTCTGCCCAACACTGGGCACCAGGCCAAGCCTGGGAGACTCAAGTGCCCCCCGTCCACTCACTGAGTCCTGGGGCGTATGCTCTCTAAACCCTTCTCCACTCGTCCCTCCAGCTCCGGTCGCAGCTCTGTCTGTCGGTCTGTCTCAGACTATCTCCATTCATTCAACATTCACTAGGCACCTATGATTTGCCTGTTCTGGGCTAAGTCTGAAGCAGCTACAAAGCTAGGTTACGTCAAGTCCCTAATAAAGGACTCATGACACAGCGGGAAGGAGAGGAGTAAACAGACATTACAATCCTGTGAGGTAAAGGCTGGATAAAGGCTGGAGTAAAAACTACAGACGCATCAGAAGAGGGGACTCCAGGACCCCAGGGGTTGGACCTGTCAGGGGAGGCTTCCTGGAGGAGGCAGCATCTGAACCAGGAGCAGGAGTTTGCTGCTTGCTCTTCAGACCACCACCTCTGTGCCTTCACCCTTCTCGCTGCAGCCCAGGCCTCCCCTCCTTACGGCTGAGCCCCTCCACCACAGGGTCTCGGACCCACTGAAGGCTCCAGGGGCAGAGGCCAGAGACTGGGGATGGAGCCAGCCCCATGGGAGACAGCTAGAGCCTGGAAGGGGCAAGGAGAGACAGAGTGACTTTTCCTACGGAGGGCATGGGAGAAAGAGAAGAGAAAACGGGGTGGGAGGGGGCGGGAGGAGGGAGGAAAGTCAGAGGGGAAGAGCCCAGGTGGTCCCAGGCTCCCACAGCCCTGTGACCTTGGGCAAGTCGCTTCTCTCCCCTGGATTTCAGTTCTGTCTCCCCACTGCGCTCCAAGGGAACCTTGCAAGGTAGGGCCTCACCATGGCCTGGGTGAGGCCAGGGCTGCCTGGTGTGGCCACCAAAGTTCAGGGCTCTGCACGGCCGGCCTGCCTCCCAATCCTGAGTTCCCAACTCCACCTCAGGGTGGCCATACGTCTGCCACTGGGATCAACGGGAAGCCATTATCATCACCACATCTTAATGACACCAATTAATTCCCCATCTGTGGGTCCCCTGCAGCCTTCAGTGCTGAAGGTTAAAGGGAGGGGCACTGGCTCAGGGTGGCTCTTCTCCAGGATGAGTTACAGGCTGGTCTGTGTGGCATGTGTGTATAAGCATGTGTGTTCATTACCCTTGCGTTGCCTGTGTATAAAGGCAATGTTCATCTTTTACTGGTTTACGTGTGTACACGTGTGCACTCTGTATGTGTGCATTGTCTGTATACAAAATGTTTATGGGTACAAAGTGTAAATCATTATATATGTGCAAAGTACGGTATGTTGTTATGTGTACAAAGTATGTGCATATAAATTATGCCTCTATATTACGTTTGTACATAATGTAACGTTTATCTGTGTGCATTGTGTGTGTATGAAGTTTCTGTGTGTGAGTCCTGTGTTGGTGAACACCAAGAACACAAAGGATTTGCACCTCTGTATCCACTCGGATTGTGTGTAAGGTTGCATTCTGTGTCTGCCTGCCTCACTGTACACGTGCCTGTGAATGTGTGCTTGTACATTCGTGTGCTGACTGTGAGGGGCCCTGGCCAGCAGATTCCCCCTCTGCTGCATGGGCGTGGGGTAGGGGGCAGAGGCTCCTCTCTGCTTCTTTGGGGACTAGGGTTCTGCTCTTGAGCCCAGGGTTCTCAAGGGTAGATCTTCTTGCACTCTGACATGGACCTGATGCTGCCTGAGCTTCGTCTGTGTTTTGAAGGATGAATAGGAGTTCACCAAGTAGTAGAGGAGGGAAGGGGTTCCAGGCTAAATGTTCTAAGTGTGTTACACACATATTCATATAATCTTCACAGCAACCCTATGGAGTGAGCACTATCATTATTTCCATTTTACAGATGTGGAAAATGAGGCAAAGAGATGTTTAGTAGCTTGCCCAAAGACACATAGCTTAAAAGTGGGACAATCAGGATTCGAACAGACACACACTCACACCCACATTGGCACATATACACAATGCTCATGTAGACAAGACTATGGACACACACTCATGATCACACACACATGCTGGGCACACACTTATGCACCTACACACATTGCACACGCCCATATCCAGGCCGTGTCCAGTGTCCCCAGCTGTCCAGAGTGACCCAGACCAGAGCAGAGCTCTAGCTCAGCCCTGGCTTTGCTGGGGTGGGCATCTGAGGGGAGGAAGGCGGTGAGCATGAGATGAAGGAGGACCAGAGGGAGGTGCCTGGGGGTTTTCTCTGCCTTGTAACCCTACCCATGCAGCCCAAGAATGGAGGGCAGGGTCCTCCCCACGCAGCACACCCGAACAAACACACCTGCTTTGCAGATCTCAGCATGGCCTCACTTTCTCCAGCAGCCGTGGGGGAAGAACGCTGCCCACCCTGTCCCTGCCCAAGCCTGTGGAAAGGACTCTCTGGGAAATGGGAACCCCCATCCCACCCAAGCCTCACATGTCCCCAGTCCCCTCAAGGGCCAGCAGCCACCTAGGTTCAAAAAGATAAAAACTAAAGCTGCTGCCTGCCCCGTGCACGATGCTTTCTCTGGCCCAAGGAGGCTCCCTGAGGGCCAGGCTGTCCCTAGCCTGTGCCCTCAAGGTCAAGCAGTGCCCCGGCCGCACCCTCACACCCAGAAGGCCCCGGACAGCTTGCCCTGCCTGCCTGTGCCAGAAAGCCGGCTTGCCATCCCTCCCCTGGGCTCTCTCTCTTCTTAATTAACAGGAAGCCATTGTGAATACTAAAGAAGAAATTAGCACCTGTCAGTCATTTCTGGGTGTTTTTAGATTTCTCAAGCCCTCTTTAATTAACCCCTCCAGTTCCAAAGCCCTGCCCCCCCTTGGAAGGGAGCCCGGCCCCTGCCCTTAAGGACCCCAGGCTAGCTGGTCTTGACTCCCTGTTTAACAGCAGCTTCCCATTCATCTCAGGCCCCCAGTGGGGGCCCGAGCCACCCCAAGATGTCGGGCAGTCAGATCAAGACATGAAATATACATGACTTTTCACCTTCCACTCCACATCCGGGAATTTATGGAAAGGAGCTGATCACACAAATGAGCAACATGTAGAAGGAGCTCCATCACAGAGCTGATTGTCACAACCCAAAGTCACAACTACGTCCATGGGTACAGGATGGCTTTTTATGGGCAAACAGTCCTGTAGACAGTGACACAATAACAGTGACATAAATCGGTAGTTACTGCCATGGAAACTGTCCTTTATACACTGCTTTGGCAAAGCTGTAGGTTACTAAAGTGCGTTGATAACATGACATTTACAGAAAATCTTATTCTTTGAGAGAGAGTGAGAGAAAGGAAGAAGGCTCAAGAGACGGATGTTTTGAAGTTCCCAAAATGTTAACAGATATTATCTCTCAGTGGTGAAATCAGGTTGTTTTTTTTTAATTTCCTTTTTTTCCATTTCTTTGTGGTGAAATATATATTTGAATATGTCTATTTCTATATTTCTATATATACATATATATATTCAAATCATAAAGTCCCGCAGAGGTGCACTGATTTGATGGAGGGCGCTGACTGAAAGGTTGCATGCAGATAGGCGGGCACTCGGGGCCCCAGGGGCGGCTGGTGGGATCTTCTAACTGAAGAGGGCCCGGGAGGAGCCTCCAGAGGGCAGGGGAGCTGAGCAAGTCCTGCCAGAAGAAACTTCTTCATTTGCGTGGAAAGCAAGACTATTTGGGACAGAGGGTGGGGTGGGGGACGGGAGGGGCCTGGAGGAGAGGTCTGGAGCTGGCAAACAGGCCCAGCCTCTCTTTTCCTGTCCCTCCTCTCCCCCACTCCAGCAGGGGAGAGAGTACTGCTGGCTTGTGCAGGGAGGGAAAGCCCGGGGGCTGGAGCTCGCAGGCCTTGGTTCCCATTCTGTTGACCTCAGTTTCTTAATTGGAAAATTCTGAACTCTCAGAGCGTGGAGACTCCTTAGAGGCTGGCCTAGCAAGGCCCCAGGACTTGGGGAGAAGCAGACGGCCCCCTGAACAGCTGAGGGTTTGGGTCAAGCCTGGTCCACCTTGCTCTGGAGGCCTCAAGGGTCATTTAGGCCTTAGAGGCTGGAGCTTTATTTAACCTCAAGGCCAAGCCCGAGGAATGCCATGGGCAGACCAAGCACCCAATCCTGTGTGTCTGTTTTCTTCAATGAGGACTCAGAGCCCTGGGTTGGGGGGGACCCCAAGCAGAGGCAGGTGTCTGTTATCTCTGAGTTTCTGACTGGGGTCCTTCAGCTTTAGGAACAGAATAGCCCACGGGCTCCAGCTGCAGCTGTGGCCAGTGAAGGCAGGAGGAGGCCAGCCCAGGCCACCTGCCCCTCCCATAGGCCAGGTCTGAGTTTGGACTGGCTTGGGGATGCCTGGAGCAGAGTTAAGGGTCGGGAGGGGAGAAAAAACAGCCTATTCAGGCCCAAGTCATGAAAAGCTGAGCGTTTAGACAACTCTCCTCAGTGCTTTCCCCAAGCGAGGCCTTAAGGGAGAAGCACAGGGCAACACCAGGCCAAAATTCTCCATTCTTGAGGCCGAAGTACCACATCCAGACCTTCAAGATGGGACCTCACAGGGGCAAATGCAACATCCTGAATTTCTGGTCAAAAAATTAACTGCTGGAGGCACATGAAAAGATGCTCAACATAGCTAATCATCAGGGAAATGCAGATCAAAGCCACAATGAGATATATCACCTCACACCGGTCAGAATGGCTACCATCAAAAAGAACACAAAAAATGTCGGCAAGGATGTGGAGAAAAGGGAAACCTAGTACACTGTTGGTAGAAATGTAAACTGGTGCAGTCACTGTGGAAAACAGTATGGAAGTTCCTCAAAAAACTAAAAATAGAACTAGCATATGACCCAGCAATTCCACTCCTGGGTATTAAAAAAAAAAAACAACCCAAAACACTAATTCTAAAAGATACGTGCACCCCAATGTTCATAGCAGCATTGTTTATAATTCCCAAGATATAGAAGAAACCTAAGCATCCATGAACAGATAAATGAATAAAGGAGATATATATACACACACAATGGAATACTACTCAGCCACAAAAAAGAATGACATTTTGCCATTGGCAGCAACATGGATGGACTTGGAGGGCATTATGCTAAGTGAAAGAAGTCAGAGAAAGACAAATACTGTATGATATCACATATGTGGAATCTAAAATATACAACAAACTAATTAATAACAAAAAGGAAGCAGACTCACGGATATAGAGGACAAACTCGTGGTTACCAGTGGGGAGAGGGAAGGAGGGAGGGATAAAGTAGGGGGACGGGATTAAGAGGTACAAACTATTAGGTATAAAATAAGCTACAAGGATATATTGCACAACATGGGGAATGTAGCTGATATTTCATAATAACTATAAATGGAGTATAACTTTTAAAATTTGTGAATCATTATATTGTATACCTGTAACTCATAATATTGTAGAGCAACTATACTTCAATAAAAAAAATGAACTGCTGGAGTTGAAGACGGAGGAGACCAGGCAGCTCACATGAAAAACGGGGCTGGAGAAAGACCCTAGAAGCCCCGGGCAAGTGTGCCGTGACCACAGGCATCCAGTGCCAGAGTGCGCCCAGCCACGAGGAGTGGCCGTGAGGTTTGCTTCAGTCCCACTGTTCAGCCATGGCTTCAATGATGGGCTCAGTTTCAAGGACCATATTTTCAGAGGCTTTGACACCCTGGGTGGTCCAGAGTGGGATGAACAGGAGAGTGATGGGTCTGGAGACCATGAACTGGGATGAGGAGAGGAGACAGTGAGAGAAGCAGTGGGGCAGCTTGTTGTGAAACAAAGCCAGGGGCATGGCTGATGTTGTCAGATCTCCGTTGGGCTGACAGGGGCAGAGGATGGACCACGGGGTTGAATTGTGTCCCCCCCACCCCTGAAATTCATGTCCACCTGGAACCTTAGAATGTGACCATATTTGGAAATAGGGAGGGTCTTTGCAGTATAATTAATGAAGGCTCTCTAGATTAAACCGTAGCCCTAAATCCTATAAGAAGAGGAGAGGACACACAGAGTCTCAGGGAGGAGGCCAAGTGAAGAGGGAGGCAGAGATTGGAGTGATGCTGCCACAAGCCAAGAAGCACCAGGAGCCACCAGAAGCCAGAGGGCGCAAGGAAGCATCCTCCTCTAGAGACAGCATGGCCCTACCAACACCTTGATTTGGACTCCTGGCCTCCTGAACCGTGAGAATTCTGTCGTTTTAAGCTACCGGCTTTGTGGTCACTTGCTTCGGCCGCCCTAGGAAACTGATACAGGGAGATGGATGGGAGGAAGATTTTAGAGTAATAAGAAGGCTTTTCTGCCCTGCAAACCGGTTCATCTGTACCAGTTTTCTAGGTTCCACATATATGCATTAGTATATGATATTTGTCTTTCTCTTTCTGACTTACTTCACTCTGTATGACAGTCTCTAGAAATAGAGACACAGATGTAGAGAACAAACGTATGGACACCAAGGGGAAAGTGGCAGGGGAGGTGGCGGTGGTGGGATGAATTGGGAGATTGGGATTGACATGTATACACTAATATGTATAAAATAGATAAGTAATAAGAACCTGCTGTATAAAAAAATAAATTAAATTAAAAAAAAAAAGTCTTTTCTAACAGCTGGAATCACACAGAAAAGCAGATTGCCCTGTAAGGTAATGAGCTCCCTGTTGCCGTAAGGGCTCAGGCCAAGTTCTGTGAACACCATCAGGCCATTGTAGGGGTGGAGGAACCCACTCTGGAAAGGGTGGGGGCTTCTGGTGACCCACATAGGTTAATCAGACCAAGATCTGGTATTTCTGACCTGGGCTGATGCTTGGCCTGGGAAGGAGTGGGTGGGAGTGGGGCAGGGGAAGCTTGCCCCATACTTTGCATTCTCACTACGCCTGGGCTCCAACGCGAGCAGTAGACACCGCGGTCTGTCAGGAAGACCCTTGCCACCCAGTTAGAAACTAGTAGAAATGCAGGCACTCAGAAGAGGGGTCTGGAGACAGTGTGCCTTTCTTTGGTGCCGGGCATTGGGGTTTGAGGCCTGCTCCTCATGCAGCCCGGTCGCTGGCAACCCCACAGGCCTGGGCGAAGGTCAGCCGGTCTTGCGCCCACGGTCTGCACGACTCAGACAGGCGCCATTTCCCCCACTGCCCCAAGCTGCGCTCAGGGTCACCCACTGCAGGCTCTTACGATGGCCTCTCACAGCCAAGAGCACCTCTTCACTTTTAACACCTTCCTCTGGAAAAGGCGCACCAAGATCACATCTAACTGAGCTTGCTCTGGTAACTGCAGAGAGCATGCAGGCCAAGCGGCCAGAGAGGCGGAGACCGTGCCAGACCAGCCTGGGTGCCGGACCCTCCACATGCTCTGGGACCCTCTCACCGGCCAGTCACTCTGGGAGAAGCCCTGCACGGCCCTTGGGAAGATGAGGGCCGGCATGGAGGCAGCCAGGAGGGCTCACCAGGAAACTGAAGGTCAGCGGGAAAGATGGCCCCAGAGCAGGGGGTTTGCACAAGTGCTCTGACAGCGGCAGAGTCTGTGTGTCACTCCCCCCGCCAAGAGCCCCGTAGGCAGGCCCAAGTCTGAGGGCCTCCACTGACCTTGACTGGGCCCTCGGTTTAGATGACTGGGCTCCATGCCGCGTGGTCTCTCATCCTCCAGGAGGCTGATCTGGGCTCGTTCTGATGGGAAGGCAGGGGAGCAAGAGTGTGAATGGACGCACACGAGGCCTCTGGAAGCTTCAGCTCAGAAATGACATGAGTCACCTCCAGCCACATTCGACTGGCTGAAGCACGTCACAGGCCAGCCCGGGCTCAGGGGCAGGGAGATAGACAGTAAAGCCACGCTGCGAGGGTGCGGCTACACGTGGAGAGCCCAGCCACACATGGATGCTGAGAAAGCTTCCCAGGTGATGTTGGTAAGACATCCCTACTGCCACCCTCCTGGGAACCCCGGGGATAAAGGCACAGGGATGGAGGGGGGGCAGTGCCTGGCAGAGGATGGCAGTGACAGTGTGAGGGCCGGGCTGAGGCCAGGCATGGCTGGGAAGAATATGAAGGAAGAAAGGTAGGGAACGGGCAGGGGGTGGGCCTGCCACAAGGAGCCTAGGATGGCCTCAGGTCCGATGGCTCAAAGCATCACCAGGTCACACTGGCTCCACTGCCACTGGGACAGACCCTCTTCGCAGGTGGCTCATCCCAGCGGCAGAGGCCCAGGCAGCAGGAAGTGGGGCCTGGAGCCCCTGGAAAAGCACAACTGTCCTGAGCTGGAAGAGCCCAAGCTGCTTCCCTCCTAGGTACATCCCGGGACTCCTACCTTCCAGCACTGGTTGTCAAGCGGGGCTGTGACTGCAGCCTCGGGAGCTCAGGGTCCTCCTCTTGCCACCAGTCCAAGCGCGCAGGCCCTTTTCTGGCTCTTAGCCACGAATCACATGCATTCCCCTCCTCCCTGTCTTGCTT
Source organism: Phocoena sinus (assembly GCF_008692025.1). Classification (NCBI taxonomy): domain Eukaryota; kingdom Metazoa; phylum Chordata; class Mammalia; order Artiodactyla; family Phocoenidae; genus Phocoena; species Phocoena sinus. The sequence continues at coordinate 63,054,493 of NC_045770.1, forward strand.
CACCCCAGGCTTCTTTACCCATGCGAAGCGTTGTAAGCCTTCGAGGTTAATGCTAATACTTATGTGTGCCTCCTGGCTCCCACCTGAGCTCCCAGCTGCCTCACATTTCAGTTACACGGCCTGTGGGAGGGATTCCAGAGCCCTCTCCAAGCTCCCGTGCCTCTCTCTGCCTCTGGGCTCCCACCACCTCTCACTCTGCTCTTGGGTCTACCTGAGCCCACCTCAGGGGCACTCAGAGCACAGAGCCCAGCCCATCTGGCTCCATCCCCACCCCTTGCACTCAGGCACTTTGCAAGTTGGGAGGAGGGGGAGATCAATAGAGGCAGGGGATTGAATTAGTCTGCTTGGGCTACCATAATGAAATAACACAGACCATGTAACCATGTAAAATAAAGAAATTTATTTTCTCACCGTTCTGGAGGCTGGGAAGTCTAAGATCAAGGCCCAGCAGGGTTGGTTCCCAGTGAGGGCCCTCTTCCTGGCTTGCAGACTGTGCCTTCTCACTGTGGCCTCATACAGCAGGGAGAGACAGGGAGTTCTCCTATGTCTCCTCTTATAAGGACCTCCATCCCATTGGATCAGGGCCCACCCGTATGACCTCATTTAACCTAATTACCTCCCTCCAGACCCCACAACCACACACAGTCGCATTAGGGATTGGGGCTTCAATATATGAATTGGGAGGGGGGATACAATTCAGTCCATAACAGGGATGTTGACGCAGAGGTCACGTTACAAATGGAGGGTTTCGACCATCTCGTGCTCCTCTCACTTCCTTTCTCAGAGCGATGGGCGCGCCTCCCCGACCTCGTATCTCCCTCAACACTTCCCCCTGATTCAGGCCTGTCGCTCTCTTCTTCTAGTCAAGGACCCACCAAGCAGTGTTTTGCAAACAAGTGGAGGACTTTCAGTGAATAACATCTTCCCCATCACGTAGCCTAAATGAAATTTCTTAGTGTGTTTCCAGAGTCTGTGAAAGATCCTGATGCCCAGCCCCCCTGAGAGTCCACGGCACCTGAGTGCACTTGCAGGGTCCAAGCTTTCCTGAGTGGTTGTGGTTTTAATTAGCTACAGGCTACTCTTAATTTAGCTTCATCATTATCCATTCAGTTGCTTGTTGGTTAACCCTGCAATGTGTAGGGATACATAGTTGCAAAAACAGGGTTCCCGGCATAAAACTTCCCACTGCCGAGGGCTGGAGGTGGGCATTCACGTTGGTGCAAACATGGAACATTTCCATCCTGTTCCTACCTTGGAGGTACATGTTACTCACCATCCCTCCCCACATTGCTGCACAGAAAGAAACTCATTACTGGTAATGAAACCCTAGAATCTGTATTAGTTGAATAACTAGCAGTGCACCATCAAGGTAAGAATAATAGAACTACTGCATGATTTTCAAGTTCACAGAGAATTGTTTTATAATCTGTTTAAGCTTATATTCATTAATAGTAAATATGCAGTTCATACATGCTGCCAGCAGCCAGTTGTCTGCAACTTACTTACTTGAGAATTCTCTTTGCCTAGAAAATGGAAGCAGGTGGGTGAGCCTTGGGGGGAAATTCAGCTTGGAGAACACAGTCCACTGCCTGGGCACTCGGGCCACTGAAATTTCCAGACTTCCATCAGGACACGTGCACCCCCTTGCTTCCTTCCCGAGCCAGCCACCCAAAAAAGTGTCCAGAGAGGCCCCAGGGGGATGAGCAGGGTCAGTGCTGTGGTTCCAGCCCAGGCATCACTGAGTGATACCCAGCTGGGGCAGGGCTCTTGGGAACGGGAGTCTCGGGCACCTGGGTCCTGGGCAGGTGGGGCAGACAGTGAATGTGAGCCATCTGTGTCTAAGCCTGTCATGTGAGCAGCTCAAACCCGTTCCCCGAGGCAGTGAGGGTCAGAGATCGCACACGAGTGTGTGTGTTTGTGGGGTGTTATGTAAAACCCTTAGCCCGGGCCAGGAGAAGGCAGGAAGTTGAGGCACAGTTGGGAGCTCCTTCCTCCCACCTGGGTGCTTACGTCATCAGCTGGGATCTCTGCAAGTGGACGAGGTCTGCCCTAACGCCTTGTCTGGCAGCCTTGCTTTTCATCTCTTTTAAATGAGCCACATCACGTCTTCTGGCTGCCACACACTGGCTCCTACAGTCCTTGACGTTCCCAACACTCTGCCCGGGTAGGAAAGGCCCCTCCGTGGCAGAATCTGAAGCTGTTCTGCTAGCGTCTGTTCTCTCCTCCTTGGTGTCCCATATCCCTCGGAAGGTGGTCCATTCATCAAAATCAGTGACCTGACTGTGCCCTTTCACACCCTGTAAAATCCTCCATTTTCCTTTAAACATGTCAAAGCCAAAGCAAAACCTGGAAGGTAGAAATGGTGTCCTCGTTAACCCAGAATGACCAATAACTACCCCACAGCCCTCGATTGATGCAGTTGTCCTGCTGCCAAGGTGGGAGCACTGCAGGCCCCTCAATCTGCACAAATCCTCTCTAAAAAACATTCAATCTCATTTTAAATCTCTTAACCCCCAAAGGCGGTGATGGGGACCCGTGCATGATTGATAAAGGGTATTCCAAGAAACCCAGGTCAGCTGAGGGTCTCCTGCTGGCCCCGCCCCCTGAGGGTTAGGCTCCTGCTGCAGCCTCGTAGGGAAGGAGGAGGGAAGCTGCTGGCTGAGGAGATGCTGGAGCCTCTGCCTGCTCTGCCTGCCCTGGATCTGGAAGGTTCGTCCCATGGGAGACATCCTGAATATAGAGTTCTGAGAGACCACCCAGCTCCCAGCTCCCACTTCCAACTGGGACACCTGCCTGGCTTCTAATCCAGTGGCCGCCAAGCAGCCAGAGCAGCCCTTTCACTGAGCCTTGCTGTACGGAGAGGGGCTGGACCACATCCTACCCTTTTCACCCCAAAGATGCCTTTTATTATTTCTTTTATGGACTCTGTGTTTTGAAAGATTTTGTCACCCAAAAACTTCAGGTATGAGTGTGGCCAGAGCCGTTCATCACAGACAGAGATGCTCTCTCCATGACGTTCCTTGACATTTGAAAATAGCCTGCAAATCCCATTACCTGCTTTGGGGCCCAGATAGGAAGCGGAGCTGTTGTGTGTCAGGATTACCTGGGGCGCCCTGAGGCCTGGGAGCGGGGAAGGCCTGAGAGGTCTCTGAGGGCCCTCCCACCGCGTCCCTCTGTGCACAGTGACCCTCCTCCCACAAACTCCACCCCCTCCCCGCCCAGCAGCTCACATCCCACATCCCAGGCACCTCAGCACTCATCACCACCCACATCCACCATCATACAGGCTGAGTCCGCAGCAGGGGCTATATAAGGAGGTGCCCAGGCTGCTCCGTCCCACCATGTCTTGGTGGGACACCTGCGATTTGGGCCTGGCTCTCATCACTTTGGACACATAGCATCTTGCTGGGCCGCTGCTGCCACAGGCCCTGGCTCCCCAGGAGCTGCACAGAAGCTGGGGAAGCAAAAGCCCTGGAGAGAAAAGTGAGGGGCAAGGGCCTCAGAAGTTATGCCCTGGTTTCGAGGGTCACGTCTGAGCCTCTGCTTCAGGCAAAGAGCAGCACGTGAACAAGAACACACGTGAGCAGCCCCAGGAATTTTCACGGAGGTCTGGGGAGGCAATCCTCGGACAAAGACTCAGATTCCTGCTGGTACCAGGGGGGACGGCTCAGAGTCATTTTTTTTTTTTTTAGAGTCATTTAATTTAGGCATAGATGTTCCTGCGTCCCTGTGGCCAGGGAGGGTTGGGGACATTCGGTTATGCAGACACAGAGGACGCCCTGTGCTGGTCCTGTTGGGAGGGCCCGGGACAGGTCCCGTCTGAGGCTGCAAGCCTCTCCTGCCCCACAGTGCCACCCAGTAGTAGGAAGCCACTAATGCATCCTCGGGCAAGCAGCCTTATGATTCAGTTTGCGCCTTCTCCCCTCTCCGTGTAACTCAGTGGGTAAATAGACACTTGAGGAAAGTGAGGCTGTCTTCCCGGCTAATCTCAGGGCTCCGTGCTGCAGACTCAACTCAGGTGCGCTCTCTGTCGCCCCCTGCTGGCAGCCCGCTGGGAAGGGGCTCTTTCGTGGTCACCGACAGTCTGCCACAAGGACATCGATAGGAAAATAAAATGCTTCAGGGACACATCGTCATTAAAGCCTGTCCTAGTAAACTCAAACCAGACTGCCCACAAATCCTTGCTAATAGGAACATGACGGGCCCCAGGGATGGGGGCCCCGTGTCCAGAGGACTGGGGGTGGCAGCCACACTTGGAGGCCTGGGTTCATTTTGGATGGGCCAGAATGAAGGGCCAAGACACATGTCATCTGAGGAGGAGTCCAAGAGAAGTGGAGACATTTAGACTAGAGAAGGCTCACAGGGCTATGGGGATAACTTCAATTCCTAAGGGGCCGTTACGTGGCAGAAGGAACAGACTTTAAATAGTTCCCAGGGGGCAACTAAGGAGCAGGTGTCAGTTAATATGAAGACTCTTCTAGCACTTGTGTGTTTCCACGGTGGAATTCATCTGCCTTGAGACATAGGGGGCCTGTCCATCCCAGGGGCCGTGTCCCCTGAGGCTGCAGGTTGGGATCCCTCCCCTGGGGGAGAGTTGGGCAGAATAAATAGTGCAGATAGTCCATGATTCTGCGAATTTGGGCTTCAGGAAAGTATCTGGTCCATCGTCTTCTCATTTACTGCTGATGGGAGGCTATCGAATGATGATTTAGCTATTGAGGGTGTTACCTATCACTATCCAGATTCGCTTAATCAAGCTATAAGGAGGTGTGGCCACATCCCCTAGGGATACTTCTCCAAATGGCATTCATATCATCCCATTCCATTCTCATCCTTGTTCTTGCCAAAGCACAGTCACTGCCCAGTTCCTGAGTGAGGGACACAGGCTGCTGGGTAACCAAGATGGTGTCTTGATGCCTGGGTCTCCCTTGGGCCCTGGGTTCTGTGACCCCTGCCCAGTGTCCAGAAGCCCTTGTGCAAAAACTCACGATTAACTCTGGGTCTCTCTTCACATGCTTTCTCTCCTCTAGGCCACTTTCGCCTCTCTCCATCCACCTTGATCCACTCCAGACTTTGTCCATCTCAAGCAGCCATCTCCACTTCAAGGTCTGATGGCATCTCAGCTTAGCCCTCTTCGGTCCACTGCCACCCCTGACTCGGTCCTCCTCAGTGAGGGAAACCACCATCAGTCTGGTTACTGAAGCCAGAAGTCACTCTTGACCCCCTGCCCCCTTTTCTTCACCCTTCACATCTACTCATCATTTGATCCCATCAATTCTATCTCCAAAACCTATTTCATATCCACCTACTTCTCTCCATCTTCTCTGCCACCATCTTACTCCATGTCCTCTAACCAATCTCCCACCTCTGGCTCCACTTGCGTCGTTTGTTACAGAGAAGGCACAGAGATCCTTGGATCAGATGCCACTCCCCAGCTGAAAACTTGTTGATGGTTTTCTGCTGTGTCGAGAATAAACCGGTTCCTGCCTGTGGCCCCGGAAGTCGTGCAGCACCTGGCCTCTGCCCCTCCCTCACCCGTGTTGTTCTGGCCTTTGGACCAAGTCCTGGAACCCAACAAGCTCTTCCCCCTTTCCTTCTGCCTAAAGCATTCTTCCCTTTAGCCTTCAAGCATCCTCAGAATTGCTCTCACATAAGGTTTCTGTTCTGTTATTCTCTATTACATTACTCTTTCCTTTACTGCTCTAATCACAATACACAGCTATTCTACTATTTGTATAGGTCTCCATCATCTTTCCCTCCCTCTTCCAAGACTGCAAGCTCGTTAAGGGCAATGACCTTGACAGTCTTTTCCATCATTTTCTGTCCAGTGCCTGTCACAGTGCCCGGCCCATAGTAGATGGTCAATAAACACTTCTTGGATGAAGGACTGAGTCTCTCAATCCAATTCTACTGAGTTCTTCGTGCTGGTGCTGCAGAGCGTGGTGCTGGTCAACATGGAGGAAAAAGGAGACGTGGGCAGTGCTCAGACTGCTCTTCCCCTCCAGGCAAGCAGAGTGTACTGCGGGCAAGACATCCCTGCTGAGATTGAATACGGGGGTGGGGGACCCGACAACGGTTCGTGGTCAGGGACTGTGTTAAAAAAAGAGTCAGCTGAAAGTTGCTATAAAATTCAAGTGGCTGAACGACTAAGTTCTCTACCGATGGGAGGAAGGATGTCAAGCTACAACCAGGTAACTGCTTCTGGAGGGAAAACAACTCTTGTAAAAAATTACCCATTTCAATGGGCTTTGGGATCTTTTCCATTAGAAGCCCTTTCTATCAAAGTTCCAGAACAGCAATGAGGATCTTGTGTAAGAACTCCCTCTCTCCTCCGGGGACCAGCGCCGGCAGCAGACTCAGAGATGGGCGGCGGCTGGCAGGTGGCACCACCCTTAGCTGCTGGGCTTCATTCCAGAGCAGATGTTTGCCTCATCCTGTACCACAGAAGGGGTCCGAGGCTTCAGAAACAGTCTGTGCTCCCTGAAGCAGGGAGCTGTCCGCATGACGAGGAAAATCATCACTCCACCTAGCATTATCTTAAAGTGGTAAGTGATGGCAAATGCTAGAGATACTGGAGAAGGGCGAGGTGGAGAAATGGTCCAGCAGCTGACTTGTGAACTCCATATTTTCACAGCTTCACACACTACCTGATGAAGAAATATGGGAAATCAAAACATTTATAGTGATTCTTAACCCCCACTGCCCTGCGATGGGAATTACAGCACTTGGCGCCTGGTAAGCATCAATCTCTCATGTTCGCACAGACAGGGCGGCTTGCGTGAATTCCTGAGGAGGCAATGGAGCCCCTTTTCTTTCTTCTGTCAAAGACATATTCAAAGGCTTCTAAAGACTGCTCCTGACAATGACCTGTTAGAGCATTTAGAACTTATTTGTATTATGCAAAGTCCTGCAGAGTGCAGCTCTCCCTGGGTGTGGCTGGGTCTTACTCAAATTTATTAGCATGCAAAATAATCCTACTCTGTTCCGAAACCTCAAGGCCCAAACTTCACAAAATTACCTCGATTTTTGCTGGAAGACAGAATGTTCAGGAACCACTTGGCCTTTTGGAACTCTGAGATTGAACTTTACAGCAGTCTCAGGCCTGAACTACAAATGCCTGGAGACACACTTGAGCCTGCTGCCTACGTTCAAATCTTGGTTCTGCTACTTCTTAGCTGTGTGACCTTGGACAAATTTCTCAACCTCTCTGTGCCTTAATTTATTCCTCTTTAGAGACTGTTATAAGGATCAGAAGAATACGTGTAAAGGGCTCAGGATGGTGTCTGGCATATGGCAAGTGCTCTGTAGATGTTGCTGCTATTATTACATTATGACCCTGAAGAGGGGCTTTAGTTAAGAGACAGTGATTGCTTCCACTAATACAGCTCAAAGTCCAGCTAACAAGGGGACTCTGATCTCTAGTAAACTCAGTGTGAACCAGTGCCTGGACCAGGAAATACTGGCTGCTGCCTTGCCCCTGGTCAGACTGGAAATGCTGACTCCTGGGACGGTACAGTTGCCCTGGGGACGGAGACAGCTTTCTGTGCTGATGAGAAGAGTCTCTCCCAAACAACAGGGTGATGTCAGGATCTTGTCTGCAGACCCCGCCGTGGGTGAGAGGGTCAAAGCTGTCTCAGTCCCCCAAGGGCAGGGAGATTTATGTAACCTCTGTATCAATGCCAAGGATATGTCTGGTCTGGAGATGCTGCAAAGTCCACTTAGGAGAAGTTCATACTGGGGGGAGGGGTCCGCACTGCATCTGCGGGTCTGTCCTCTGTGCCAGGCCAGGAACCACTGCATGTTTTGCGGAGAAGGTCCTCTGAGGTCTTCACCTTGAGTTCACTGGGTCCCTCAAAGATGTCTGGGGTGGCAGCAGGCAACCAAGAGGGGAAGGCTCTAAGAGAGCCAGTGGTGACACTGCCATAGCCCTATTAATCTTCCCAGTGTTCCACTGCCTCCCGTGTGTTGCTGCCTGAAGTGAGGCCACTGGGGCAGTGGTGGGAATCCGCATGGCTCCGGCTGAGGGCTGCTCCGGATAATTCAGGGAACAGAGAGAGCTGATTATACCAGCAACTGAGGAAGGCAGCCACAAAAAAGCAAGACAGACACTGCTTATGGTCTTCCTTTGAAGAACAAAAGCAAAGAAAATTGGCTCACCCATGAGAGAATGAAGTGATAACCATGTACTGGGCAGAAGTCACAAGCCTGAGCTGCTCACACAGCAAAGTACAGGATCCTGAAGAATAAAAGCGGACTATGTGAGACCTCTGAATAGCGAAAATTTTTGCTTTAAAATGCTTTGTAAAGTGACGTCAGCACTTGTAGAGAAGAAACAAATGCACAGCCCAGGGAGACGTCTTGTCTTCAGGCTGCCTGTGCTTGCCCTGGAAGCCTCTGCTGAGCCCTGAGTCCACAGCCAGGAGACGGCGAGGGTAGCTCCCGTCCCAGCCTGTAGGTCCTCTTGGCTGTTACAAGTCAAGTGTGGCTTTCTTTTAGGCTCCCAGAGGCCACGGTTGGAATTTAAGACCTAAATTTCAGCCTTCTGGGTCCACACAATCTCAGATCCACCTGGGCAATGCTAGATTTATCTCACTGGGTCTAGGTTCCAAGCTCAGGAATATCTCCCCTGTCACTCCCTCGCTCAAGCCCCAGTGACCACCCAAGGGCATCAGTTTGTTTCAGGAAGAACCCATTTATGCTCTTTGCTCTTCACTTTACTGTCATTTGGTAGGAGATTGGCAACCATAGACAAAGCTGCCCCAGGTCAAAACAATGCAGAACTGACAAGGGTCTCGATCACCTTGGGTGTCAGGAGGAGACAGATGGTACTCACTCAAACGGGGTAGTTGAGAATCTAACAAAGAGGCTACTTGTAAAGGTACCAGAGAGTTTAGGGAAACCCATGAAGGAAGACACAGTCCCCAGGGCAATAGCCCTGGTCTTAGCCTGAAGGGGTGGGGAACATAGCTGTGAGGGAGCGCTGCCGGCAGGAGCTGAGGTCTATAGAAAGAGAATGCAGTGACTTCCCAGTGGCCCAGCACTGGGGGAATCAAGGCCTAGACCTCTCCCCTCCCTGAGTGCCTGTTGGTGTCCCCCACTGACAGAAGCCCAGCGAAGCCAGAGGGCAAAGGAGCCTGTTAATTCACTTCCTGAAAGATCACTTCTCTGAGTGGAGAGGGCAGAGCAGGGCAGAGTGGTTCTGGAGGGGCAGATGGAAAATATCCAGCCCAGGGTCATTTCCCAGAGGCCACAGCTTCTTGGTCTCCAGCCAAGTGCAGCCATTATGGAACACAACTTCCCTGGCCAATTTCAAAGCTCTGCTTACTGCTGGGAATGCATGTTTGAACAAAGCCTTTATTCTCTATTCCAACAGCAGGGCTGGAATTTAAAAAGCTTCATTTTCAAGACTGGCTGCTTTCAATCTTTCTAACCTGGAACTTACATTTTGGAGTCAAATAGAATTATTTAAACAAAGCATTTCAGTGATAAGCACAAAGTGTTTTGAATTTTTTCTCCTTTCCCTCCCTACGCCATGTAACATTCCTACTCAAAATGTCAGGACTATTCTGTGGCCACCTCTTACAACTGGCCTCTCAGCTTCCATTTCCCCAGGTCTTTGTTCTTCAGCCTGTGTCCTCACCCAGGTGTGCTGCTGTCCAGGCCACGAGAGGCCAGTCCTAATGCAGACTGGCCTAGGACAGGGACCTCTCTAATTACCCCAGGAGCACTTTCGTCCTCTGACTCCTGCTTCCGGGTTTGGCAGAACCATGTGTTGTTATCCAACCAGTCTTCCTTATTAATTACACTTTGTTCTCTTTTTGCTCCCCTGACCCCAACCCATTTTCCTGTCTTCTGTGATTTAAGTCCGTCTCTGCCATCCTCTTGTTCTCCTCGGCTGAACTTCTCCCCAGCCCCCGGCCGGCATTTATCTTTTATCATATTCCTACTGCCTTGACCTGTCTGTTACTCAAGTCAGAGTGTTGATTGGCATTTGCATTCCTTGGAAATGACACCTGCTCTGCACTGTCCTGGGCAGACTGTGTCCCTGTGGGTCATAACGAAGCCCAGCCCTCCATGCCGTGGTGCACAGGTGGTGTCAGAGTGATTATCAGTGCCTTGGAGTGGGTCTAGCAGTCACTGAAAACACATCTGAAACAGAAGAGTAACTATTTTCACAGCCATGAAAGTAAATGGAGAAATCAAGGCCACAGATCCCCAGATAGTAAAGAGGTACACAGTTGGAAAACAAAGCTCAGATATGGCCTGGCCCAAGTGTGTTCCATACAAATAAATAACAAATAGAAATAATACGAAAATTCTCTTTAGAAAGAGTGAGCTAAGTCCCGGTCAAAATGATTCTATGTAAATCAAGTGAAGGTCTGCACAGAGGACAGCTAATAGAATGCATTTTCTGGTAGATGGACAGCTGGCCTGGCCTGGTGCTGGGGTGGGAAAAGGTACAGATGTACTAAAAGCTTATAAAATGACTTCACCTTTCACTTAGTTCTGGACCTTTGCTCAAGTTTACTGAGCAGAATCACTAATTTAAGACTGAAGAGGATGGTACAGATGAACCGGTTTGCAAGGCAGAAATAGACACAGATGTAGAGAACAAATGTCTGGACACCAAGGGGGGAAAGTGGGGGGTGTGATGAACTGGGAGATGGGGATTGACATATACACTCTAATAAGTGTAAAAGAGATAACTAATGAGAACCTGCTGTATAGCACAGGGAACTCTTCTTCGCTGTACAGTAGAAACTAACACAACACTGTAAAACAACTATACCCCAAATAAAAAAAACAAAAAGACTGAAGAGAAATGTGGATAGAAATTTGGATACTATTCAATTTAACAAGAGTTCTCCAGTACATGATAGAGAAGAAGGTATCACCATGAAAGTAAGAGCAGTTTTGAACACAGGAACTACCCCATTTTCGGGCCCAGGGGAAGGACAGAATCCAAGCCACTGTCTCGGTTGGCTTTTCTGCCGGGAGACCAGTCACCTCACCTCTGCCTCTGGGAGCACCTCTGGGCAACGTAAATCTCCACTCAGCTGAGGCTGGCTTCTCTGTAGGTGAACAGAATACGCTCCTCAAAGATGGCTCACTAATCCCGGAGAGATGGTTTACGGGCTCCTGGCAGGATTGGGAGTAATAGTCAGGAAGGAGAAAGACCCTGAAGAAGCTTCAACTCCAGTTTTAAAGTAAAGCTGGCAGATGCCCCCGGGGAAGCACCTTGAAGGCACTGAGAAAATACTGGCCAAACTACTCAGCCAGGGGCAACATACGTCAGTGTTATCGCTGACCCATTTGGAGGCTGGACGGTGTCTTCCAAATTTATCACTAGAAGCACATCTACTGCCTTCAGCCATTGAGGGGATTTATGTGCAACTAGTACCTGCTCAGCTGGCCAGGTGTGGGGCATTTTGGAGGCTTAAGTGACAATCCCACGAGGAGCTGGAATGAACCTAGGTTACTTACTTTATAAAGGCAAAAGCAGATGCAAATTGCTTCCTCAGAGTTTGTCTGTGAGGCCAAGGGAAGCATCTCTTCACCCAGTGTGACCTAGAATGACAAAACTATTTGTCCAGCTGCAAAGGAGAGACCTATAATACCAAGAGGAATGATGTACCTTCCCCTGTGTCCAGCCTCATGACCATCCCCAAAGATGTGTGCCTACCTTTGCAGCAGCAGGCCAAGCTCAAAATTTGCTTTTTAGGGCGTAGAGGACCTGATTATAGTCACCTCTTGTTCACGTAAAAATTAACGTGCATGGGTGACATCTGGTTTTTTATTGATTCGATCGATACGTTGGGAATTTAGCAGCGTGTTAATGGCAAACAGTTACAAAATCTATTTTTCTACATTTAAAATAAGATGTCTTAAACAATCTAGAGCAACCTAAAATCACAAGAACACACGTGAATGGCTGAAGCACTTCTGCTGTTACGCTTATAGACAAGTTTATTAGTCATTTCCTAACAAATCTTCTAGTGCAAAGTGCACATAATCATTTGGAACCTCCATTGAGGTTCTGGCTCTCAGTTTCCCCTACAAATAATTGTGCCTAAATGTTAGAATCTGAAGTACAACTGGACAAGTGTGCCCACAGCCTTGCTTTGAGGGCATCCGCTCCTCTGAACAACTCTCGAAAACGCCTTGAGTTGATTTCAGCTGCACAAGCCATCAAGCCTGTTGCTGGCTGTCCTTTAACCCCACTTTGGAGTTGACTGCTTCAATTTTAAAACTGGTGCAAACCCTTGGCAGGGCTCAGAGCGGCTGAAACGCTGAAACCCCGGCATACTATTGTCCTTTTCCCCTCCTAAACCCTCATTGCACTAGAAAGAGCAGCTCTGTTTCTGTACTGTTCAGCGTTGTTTGAGTTTCTTTTTGGTTCTAGGCAGGGCAATGGATTTAGCAGTGCCTTTGGGTGCTGTTCCTTGCCCTGAAGTCGTGGGGGGTTTCTCTATTTCCCCCTTGAGTTCAACTGAAGGGAGTCTGCTAGATATGTAACTTGAGTAACTCATGTCCAAGTCATCCATGTTTTCCTTCTTACTGGGCACAGAAGTATTTTCATAAGCAGTGGGCTAGAAAAAAAAAAAAAAAAGGCCTGGATTAATTTTGCAGACACAAAGCAATCTACATCAATTCAAAGAAGCAAGGCGCTACCAAGTTGTCTAGGGTGTGCAAGTTGGAGCTCTATTCGGATGTGAGATGTAAACTAATCACACTGTGAAACTGTTATTGAATGCCGAAGAAAGCTCCTTTAGCATCTTCAAGAAAACGGAATTGTTTAGTGTCTGGGGTAGAGCAAACTACAGGCACAACTTCAAATCCACTGCCCTGCAAAATGAAAGTAAATACCTGGTACCATTCACACAGGCAAGTCCATCTGGACACAGTTGTAATCATTCACCTTTCCGGGTTTCTAGATGAGCTTCGACACGTGTATGGATTCCCTGACAAGCACATCATGATTATTCTTTCTAACCTGGGTATAAAGTTGCTGCATGTGGCCCACTCCTCACATGCTCACCATTCTCTGCATCGATTCCAGGGACTGGCTTCTAACCCCAGTCACACCACTTGGGCAGGTCTGAAGACCTTTTGTAGTCTTGATGCCTCACTGTTAAATGAGGAAAATGGTACTTGCACATTTACTACATGGGTTTATTATGAGAATGAACTAAGGTGGTGGCCACGAAAGTACTCTGTGAGCTTTAAAGCACGAAGCAAGTAGAAGGAATTTTAACAGGCAATTGTGTTTTCTCAGGTCACTGCACCCCACAGTGGAGGAAACGGTCTCTAATCCTGCTGTTGTGAGGGAAGCAGAGTCCATTTTGACCTTAGACCCATTTTAGAAATGCTCACTTCCCATTAAATGAAGCTGGGCATAGAGTTCTAAAACAGCAGAGAACGTCTCAGGAGACCGGCACAAGCAGGATGGGGGATGAGACACGGAGCTATAGATGCAGCCAGTTCTCATTTACACAGAATGAGCTGGGAAAGGACTCGTAAGTTTAATACTCTGGTTAACTGAAAGCATACACATGAGTTAATAATCAGGTTAACAATTTTCAAAGAATGTGAAAAGATTACATGTAACACAAAACAAATAAACCTGGTGTGTGCGTGTGTTGTTGTTTTTTGATACTCTTGTGATACAAGTGGCCATGTGTTATACACAGTAGCAGTACATATTTGTCCAATGAATAAATGAACTCCCAGGGCTGCAGCAAAACCTCAGGTCATTTATGGATTTTTGGTACCTATATTTCGAGAAAAGAGAAAATTTACCAGATGTTTGCTTACTGCAGACAGTCCTTAAATATGTGCCTCTTCAAACTATCATTCTTGTATGACCTTATAACAGTATATGCTAATTCTTGAGCTGGTAACTTTGCACATTGAAAAATTCATTTGTATAAATTTGGAAATGTAAAAAGGTCCTTTTCTTTATAGATTCATTTTCTCAGGAAAATTTCTGGGTTGTTTCTCTGTGTATTCTTTCAAGAAACAGAAAACAAAATGTGTTAGCCTTCAGTAATACAGGTTGTGTGTTCTCCTTGAAAACTCCTTACGTTTAGCAACAGGGTGAGAGTACAACACCCCCGATGTTCCAGTGTCTGGCTAAAGACAAGCTGCTTTGTTTAGTATAGAACTGGTCCCTAGCTTGGACATTTCAATTCATAAAAATTTAAGTCACTTGACATACAAATCCTTTTAAAAGGTGAATCTAAGTTTAACCTTCTCTCTTTTGACATTTCCACCTCTTGAGTTATCACCTGAGTAGTTGAGGAAATGGTTTTCATCATGTCCACTACAACAAATAATCTATAGAATAGGAATAGAGACTCAGTCACTTTCTTTTTAATGTGTTCATATTCATATCTGGTTTAACATTTCCATTCTTCTTCACTGTTCCATTTGCTAATTAATGTACTTGAGTCATTAAAGTAGACTCAGAAGTTGAAGTCACTGGGAAGAAATACTCAGAAAGTCTCTATGGGCAGGATTAGTGATATAGATATTGTCTTCTTTTTTTCAAAAACACTGAAGGCTCTGATTTCTTCCTGGATAAGATATCTTAAATAATTTGCAGAATCTTCTGGCGCAGTGGAAGGAAAAAGGAAACTAAACTAAACTGTTTGGTTGCTTCAGTGTAGGAACATATTTCTGTTTCATTCTAGAGCAAGATGAGAAAATGATATTACTCAGCCACATTTATCTATTTTATTTACTTATATATAATTTTCAAGTGAATCAGTTTTTAAATAGGCAGTACATCCCCATGATTTAATATTCACAGTGTTCAAAATCTCCTCCTTGCCCCCTAGTTAACTCAGCTCTGCTTCCCACCCAAGACAACGAATACTATCAGTTTACAATGCACATTTCTGAAGAGATTTTATGTAACTTCAAGCGAATATTAGGTGGAACCAAATGGAAGTCGTCATCATTTTTGCAGGTCAAAACAGCCTAATAATGGCAATTTCATATGGTTCATCTAATCCATATATTGACGCACTTTACTCTCACTTTTCTACACAAATGGTAGCCCACTGTAAACACTCTTTTACACCTTGTTGTTTTTTTTTTTTTTGCAGTACGCGGGCCTCTCACTGTTGTGGCCTCTCCCGTTGCGGAGCACAGCCTCCGGACGCGCAGGCTCAGCGGCCATGGCTCACGGGCCTAGCCGCTCCGCGGCATGTGGGATCTTCCCGGACCGGGGTACGAACCCGTGTTCCCTGCATCCGCAGGCGGACTCTCAACCACTGCGCCACCAGGGAAGCCCCTTTGATCTTTTTAAACTAACAATTATCTTGAACATCATTCCATGTCAATACATAAAAGAGTTCTCATTCTTCTTTCAGCTATGCAGTGTTCTCTTGTTTGAATGTACCATAATTTATGTAGCCAGTTCCTTGAGAATGGACATTCAGGTTGTTTCCAATCTTAACTAGTAAAAATAATGCTGCTGTGAATACCCTTGTACTTGTGTCATTGTGTACATGTGTAAATAATATATCTACAGGATATACATTTTAGAAGTAGAACTTCTGAGTTACAAGTTGTATGGATTTGTGATTTTGCAAGACATCACCGTATTGCCTTCTACTGCAGTTGTACCAACTTATACTCTTACCAGCAACATTATGAATACCTATTTTCTTATTTCTTTTTCAGTTTGGTATTTAATACATATTAAAACTAATATAGTCGACCACTTTTTTGTTATTATGAATCTATTTTTTTAATTGAAGTATAGTTAATTTACAATGTGTTACTTTCACATGTATAGCAAAGTGATTCAGTTATACATATATTCTTTTTCAGATTCTTTTCCATTATAGGTTATTACAAGATATGAGTATGGTCCTTGTGCTATACAGTAGGTCCTTGTTGTTTACCTATTTTATACATAGTAGCGTGTATGTGTTAATCCCAAACTCCTAATTTGTCTCTCCCCCTGCTCCAAGTATCCCCTTTGGTAACCCTAAGTTTGTCTTCTATGTCTGTGAGTCTAATTCTGCTTTGTAAATAAGTTCACTTGTATCATTTTTTTAGATTCCACATATAAGTGATATTACATATTTACCTTTCTCTGTCTGACTTACTTCACTTAATATGATAATCTGTAGGTCCATCCATGTTGCTGCAAATGGCATTATTTCATTCTTTTTTTATGGCTGAGTAATATTCCAGTGTGTGTGTGTGTGTGTGTGTGTGTGTGTGTGTGTGTGTGTGTGAACCACATCTTCTTTATCTATTCATCTGTTGATGGACATTTAGGTTGCTTCCACGTCTTGGCTATTTTAAATAGTGCTGCTATGAACATAGGGGTGCATGCATCTCTTCGAATTATGGTTTTCTCTGGATATATGCCCAGCAGTGGCATTACTGGATATGATAGCTCTATTTTTAGTTTTTTAAGGAACCTCCATACTGTTCTCCATAATGGCTGCACCAATTTACATTCCCACAGTGTGGGAGGGTTCCTTTTTATCCACACCCTCTCCAGCATTTATTATTTGTACACTTTTTAATGATGGCCATTCTGACTGGTATGAGGTGATATCTCATTGTAGTTTTGATTTGCATTTCTCTAATAATTATTAGTGATACTGAGTATCTTTTCATGTGTCTTTGGCCAGCTATATGTCTTCTTTGGAGAAATGTCTATTTACGTCTTCCGCCCATTTTTTGATTGGGTTCTTTGGGATTTTTTTTGTATTAAGCTGTATGAGCTGTTTGTATATTTTGGAAATTAATCCCTTGTTGGTAGCATTGTTTGCAAATATTTTTAGTCAACCATATTTTAACTGAGGTTCAAAATCAGCCTAAAACTGGCTGCATGGAAACAAATCACAATGTTCGTTCCTTAACTCCCTGGTAACATCAATGCAAGCCTATTTACCTAAACGCAAATATTTACTGCAAATGCTTAAAAGCTTCTGTGTATATGTGTGTACCTTGTAAAATATTACGTGTGTATGTACTTCACCATTTCTCTTTGCTAATTTGCAGTTTCATTAAGTTTAGGGTGCCATTATTTAGGAATCAGAATCCTAAGAGCTTTCCTAAAGACTGAGTCTCCCTTCTTAAATAGCCCCTCACTAAAACCGTTCTCTGATGCTAATAAAACACGGATGAAGGCTGGCCCACATCATGCCCTTCAGGCCAAGTTACAGCTTTCTTCACCAAGAGCCAAGCCTCTCATCTCCTTGGAATATAAACAGCCAAGGCGAATTCCAACTTCCAGGCTTTTCTCTAGGATTTTTAAAAGGATTTCTTCTGTAAGTGTTAGGCTACCTAAATTTTAAGTTTCTATTTTTCTTCTCTCATAGTTGATGGGATTCTTCAGGGATCTATGCTGTAACTGATGCAATTTTACAGTTTTGTAAGAAATGGAAAGTGAAATTTCCAGAGGAATGGAAAGTGAAATTGCCAAGGCTATAGAAGTTACTAAGATCTTCCAGGTCATGAAAGGCGTATAGAAGGTGATGAGCTCCCATAAGATTGTACAAAGCGGGAGAAAGATGAGAGAGGGATTTCAATATTCAGTTCTAGGGGGAAAGAGTCTATCTAAATGATCATTATCAGACTGTTGGTCATAATTATCAGTCCAAAAGAGGATCTAAAAAACACTGTAGACTGTTTTCCAAGAGAGGATTTAAAAATCATTGTAAACTGTTCTCTAAAGATACTGTTGTAATATACCATTTCACAGTGACCAAGAGAACCTGGCTATCATCAGAAAGCATCTTAAAAATCAAAGAAAAAAATTCTTCTATCCTTATTTATCATGAATAATTCATATCTGAAAAACTGCAACCAGTCCGAATAGATATAAAGGGACCAGAGAAGGTTTACAGACAGGCTACTGATGTGCTAATGGGTGGAGGTTCTTTATGAGAGAGTTCTTCAACCTAAAAATATAAAGAATAAGAGGACATATATACATACATATTTATACACACACACACACACACACACACACACACACACACACATATATATATATAATCACAATTTTTAAATGCAGAAGGGTAAGATTTCAGCACTGTGAAGCTAGACAGCATCTCTGAGTGCTGCAGTCAGGATGGTTACACCAGGGGTTCCCCCAAGCAGCATTTCAGCTGTTCCTCATCTTTGACAGACTCTTACCGTGTGGGACTGCTGAAGAAGAGTCATTCCTACTAGAGGCACAATGATAGAAAAGATGACCTTACAAGGTTCCCTCTGGTTCCATCTTTTTGTAGTTCAGCACCCTGGGCCTGATTTCTCCAGATGATATTATTAATCTTGAAAAGGGGGTTCCATGTGTGCAAGGGGAGATATATAACCAGAAAAAATGGGCTAAATACACATATTTCATTATTCACTGGCATAACTTTAACTTGATGAACTCATCTGGTGATAATGGATGCAAAACCTGTAAGCTCTAGGCATATCTCTGCAAGTTAATACCAGTGCACCATTACTAGAAACTGTTACCATTTCTCTAAATTTTGAGTAAAATACATGCTATTTAAGTCAAGTGGTTTATCACCATAGCAACCATTTCTAGAGTCACACATTCAAATTATAGGCCTGCACAAGGTCCAAGTGACAGAATATTCGGATATAAGTTTTCAGCTATAGTTTTACTTGCAATGGTCACCCACTTTCTTTCACATTCCTGTGGTTTTCGGAAGGAAGAGGAAGGGGAAAAAAAAAGCAAAGGGAAGACAAGAAATTGACTTCCAAACATAGATTTCTTATATAAGCCTACCCATATAAAGAGCAGGGCCTTCTATGGCGTTAATGAAAACAAAATCTAACTTGTAAATTAGAGAAAGATATAAATATCTCTCTTTTCTTTTTAATTAAAGTATAATTTACATACAGTAGAATGTGCAAATCTCAAAAGTATAGTTTGATGAGTTTTGATAATGCATAGAGCTATATAACCAACACCCCAATCAAGAAATAGAACAATTACCCAAGAAGTTCCCTCATGCCACATTCCAGTCAACTCCCTCCCATCCTGGGGCTATAAGTGTTCTGACATTTTTCAACATAAATTACTTTTGTTTTTTCTAAAACTTCATATAAACAAAATAACATACAGTATGTACTCTTTTGTGCCTTGTTTCTTTTGCTTAACATGCTTTTTAAATTTTGTTTTGTTCTGTTTTGTTTTCTGCGGTACGCGGGCCTCTCACTGTCGTGGCCTCTCCCGTTGCGGAGCACAGGCTCCGGACGCGCAGGCTCAGCGGCCATGGCTCACTGGCCCAGCCGCTCCGCGGCCTGTGGGATCTTCCCGGACCGGGGCACGAACCTGTGTCCCCTGCATCGGCAGGCGGACTCTCAACCACTGTGCCACCAGGGAAGCCCCAACATGCTTTTTTTAATTGAAATTTTTATTGAGATAGTTACAGATTCTCATAGTATTATACCATTTATGAGATTCATCTGTGTATTAGTAGTTCATTCCTTTTTACTGTCAAGCAGTATTCCATTGTATGAATATGTCACAATTTGTTTATCCGTTCTTCTATTAATGAATATTTGGGCTGTTCCCAGTTTGGGGCTTTTTTTATATAAAGCTGCTATAAACATATTCTACTAACCCTTTTTTGAACTTACATTTGGGATTGCTGGGTAAATGCTAAGTAAATGCTTAACTTTATAAGCAACTGCCCAAGAGGACTGCACCATTTTGTATTCCCACCAGCAATGTAGGAAAACTCCGGTGGCTCCAATATTTGCTAAAATTTCGAGTTGTCAGTCCTTTTAAATTTTGGGCATTCTAGAAAGATTGTAGTGATATGTCATTGTAACTTTTCCTGATATCATTTGCATTTTCCTGATAACTAATGATGTTGCACTTTTTTTTATATGCTTATTGACTACTTATATATCTTTCTATCTGAAGTGTCTGTTCAAGTCTTATGGCCATTTAAAAAAATTAGTTGTCTTTTTATTATTGAGTTGTAGGAATTGTCTTTATATTCTGGATACAAGTCCTTTGTCGGATATGCTTATTGCAAATATTTTTTCCCTGTCTGTGGCTTGCCTATTTCTTTTCTTAATATGCTTTAGATGAGCTAATATGTTTACTTTTGCTGAAGTCTATTTTATCCATTTTTAAAGGGCTTTCTGTGTTTTAAGAAATCTTTGACTACTCTCTGGTTGGAAGATATTATCGTATGTTTTCTCATAAGAGCTTTATAGTTTAGCTTTTAAACTTTTAAACTAATTTCTGTATACAGTGTAAGCTGGGGGGGGTGTCAAAGTTATTATTTTCCCATATAGATGTACTATTATTCTAGCACCATTTATTGAAAAAACTATCCTTTCTCCATTGAATGGCTTTGAAATATCTGTAAAAAATCAACTGACCTCATAAGTGTAGGTCTCTTTCCAGACTCTCGATTTTGTTTCACTGATCTATTTATCTACTCTTAAACCAATATCACACTGTATTGATTACTGAAGCTACACAGTAAATGTTGAAATGAGATCATATAAGTTCTCCAACTTTGTTCTTTTCATGTTATTTCGGCTGCTCTAGGTCTTACATATTCCCAAATAAATTTTAGAATCAACTTGTCAATTTCTATCAGAAAAGCAAAAGCCCTAGATTTCACTTGGGGTTGCTTTAAAGTTATAAATCAGTTTGGGGAAACATCTTAATAGTATCAAATCTTCCAATCCATGAACATGGTATATCTCTCCATATATGTCAGCCTTCTTCAATTTCACTCAGCAATATGGTGTGGGAGTTGGTATATATATTTCACATATATTTTGTTAGATCTATCACTAATATTTTATGTTTTACAAGTGATATGTTAAGTCGTTTAAAAAGCTTTTGTTTTCCAATTGTTCATTGCTAGTATATAAAAATACAATTCATTGTTTTGTATACAAATCTTGCATCTTGCACTTTAAGTTCTATTTCTGAAGATTCCTGGGGATTTTCTATGTATACAACCATGGCATTTGCAGGTAGCCACAGTTTTATTCTTCCTTTCCAATCTATATAATTTTATTTCTTTTACTTGCCTTGTTGCATTGGCTAAGACCTGTAGTACAATGTTAAAAAAAAAGTAGAAAGGACATCCTTGTCTATCTCCTATCTTCAGTGGAAAAGTGTTCAATATTTCACCATTAAGAATTATATTAGCTTTAGAGGGGTTTTCTTTTCTTTTGGTAAAAATCCCTTAGTATGTAAAAGAAAGTTCCCATCTGTCCCTAATCTGCTGAGGGTTTTTCTCATGCTTGAGTGTTATATTTTATCAAATGGTTTTTTCAAAATTATTGAGATAACTATATGGCTTTTCTCCTTTACTTATTAATATGGTGAGTTACATTGATGGACTTTTGGATGTTAATCCAAACTTACATTCCTGGAATATACTATACACTTGATCATAATGTTATGCCTTCCTTATAAATGAGTTGGGAAATAGTCTCAAGAGTTTGTGTCATAAGCTTTCTCCTCTTTCCTTCTTAAATATTTGGAAGAACTAACCAGTGAAATCATTTGGGACTGGAGTTTTCTACACCAGCAAGTTCTCAGTTACAAATTCAGTTTTTAAAAAATAAGAATAGAACTATTTAAATTTTCTATTTTTGTGTATCTGTTTTGGTGTATTTTAAAGGAATCTGACCATTTCATATAAGTTTTCCAATGTATTAGCATTAAATGATTCATAATATGTTCTTTTAAAAATTATTTCCTTCCTACTATTTTTGTTAGGAGGGTGCTTAATTTGATGTTCTTTTTCTAGCTTATTGAGATGAAAGCTTAGTTCTTATTATTATTGCTACTGTTTTAAACAGTCAACATTATTTTATATTTACTTTTGCCAATGCCCTTCATATTTTCCTACAGTTACTTTCATCTGGGATCATTTTCTTTCACCTTGAAACTTTTCTTTTAGTATTTCTTATAGTAAGATAGGCTGGTAAAAATTCTCTTGTGTTTTACATAGTTGAAAACCTTTTTATTTTTATTTTTGAAGGAAATTATCACCAGATACAGAATTCCAAGTTGGCAGGTTTTTTGTTTTGTATTGTTTTCCATTTAGCAGTTTAACAATATAATTCCTTTGTCTTCTGGCTTCCATTATTTCTGTTGGGCTGTCAAAAGTTGCTCCTTTGATGACAACGTGCGCCCACCCTCTACCCCAGATGCTTTCACAATTCTCTCTCTCTGATCTAAAGAACTAAAGGATGGAATTCAAAGCAACCACAGACACCAAAGAATAGTGAGGGAATTCCTAAAAGGAGATAGCCGGAAAGGGGGAATCCTAAATTCTGCTCAGCTAAAGATAAATGAACCAACCTAAGATTTGAACTGCTGGCTAAGAGGCAATTTTCAGTTTTTATCCAATCAACTAATTGCCTGCTAAAACAGAAAGGTCAACACTTTTCGGAGGAACATAGTCTAAATATTCACCAGATAGGTTTAACAGGAACATGGAGACAACAGAGCAAACAGTAAAACTGAAGACAGATCAACAGAATGTATCCAATTTAAAGAACAGATTGAAAAAAATCAATACAGCCTCAGGGACTTATTCAACAATATCAAATGGTCTAACATACAAGTAATTAAGACTCTCAGAAAAAAATAAGGAAAAAGTAATCACAAGATTTCCTAAACTTAGCAAAAGACAGAAATACAGATTCAAGAAGTTCAGCAAATCCCAAGCAAGATAAATGTGAAGCACATTCCTAGCAACATGTTTGTCAAACTGCTATAAACCAAAGATAGAGAATCTCGAAAACATTCACAGAAAAGTGACACATTACATATACGAAAAGAACATTTCAAATGACCAGTGACCTCTTATCAGAGAATCTGGATTCCAGAAGGCAGAAGAATAACACCTTTAAAGTGTGGACTAAAATTACCTGTCAAACCAGAACTCTGTAAACAGAGAAAGCGTCCTTCAAAAATTAAGACAACCATGAATATGGAATTTTAGCAATATTCTATGCAAGTTCAACAGAGAAAACGTCCTTCAAAAATTAAGACAAAATAAAGACATTTTTAGATAAAAGAAAACGGAGCGAATTCATCACTAGCAGACATGCAATACAAGAAATGCCAAGGAAGTTCATCAGGCTGAAGGGAGATGATACTAAATGGAAGCTCAGATTTTCAGAAAGCAAAGAAGAGCATCAGAAATGGTAAATATCTGGGTAAATATAAAAGACAATTTTCCTTTTAATGTCTTGGAAATACAACTATTTAGGGCAAAAATTAAAACATTGTTTTGT
Organism: Phocoena sinus; assembly: GCF_008692025.1. Classification (NCBI taxonomy): domain Eukaryota; kingdom Metazoa; phylum Chordata; class Mammalia; order Artiodactyla; family Phocoenidae; genus Phocoena; species Phocoena sinus. The sequence goes on from NC_045770.1 coordinate 63,077,776, forward strand.
AGGGTTTATAATTACATAGATGTAATACATGTGACAATTATAGCATAAAGGCAGGATAAGAGATGAGTGGAACCAAATTAATACATTTGAAATTGAAGCAATATTTTTTATAACCCAACCCAATGGGTTGGTTCTCCACAGGGGAAAATATACATAGCATATACTAGAAGCTATAATCTCTAAGGGGAGCTGAGCAGAAGCCAGGCTTGGGAGAGCAGGGAAATGATTTGAAAGGATTCACTAATATATCCCTTCAACCATAGACGTCTGGCTAAACCCGTGGTGAAACCTAAGCCTTACACAGGAGATTCTACTGGGACTAGAAGTACAGACAAAAGCCTTATTGTTTACGGAAGCCTATGAATCCAAACTAGCAACGGGAATTGCCAATTGCATTAGATCAAACAACAACAGGTCAAAATTCATGTTAGCACAATGAATAACTAGTACCTGTATTAGTCAGCTATTGCTGCAGCTATGCTACTGTGTTTGGGAGGTCCCCAGGTTCCATTATTCACTAGGAGGACTCACAGAACTCAGCATATAGTTGTACTCATTGCTATGATTTATTATAGTGAAAGGATGCAGAGCACAATTAGCAAAGTGAAAAGACACTTGAGAAGTCCAGTGGAAACCATGTTTAAGCTTCTAAGAGTCCTCTCCCAGGAGTCACATAGGATGCACTTAATTACCCCAGCAACAAGTTATGACAACACATGTGAAATGTTGTCAACCAGGGAAGCTCTAAGAGACTCAGCACCCACGGCTTTTATTGGGAGCTGGTCATGTAGGCAACCTCTGCCTAGCACCTAGCAAAATCCCAGAGTCCCAGAAGAAAAGCAGGTGTTCAGCATAAACCATATTGTTTGCACAGTTTAGGCACAATTAATCATTCTTATCAGTTAATGGTAACCACTGTTCCAAAATCTAAGTTCCCAAAAGCCAGCCAAGGGCCAACCTGGCAAGCAGGCCTTTTCAAGAATAGCAGTTTAGGCCTGCTATGTTAACTCTTTTCTGTACAACTACCTAACAAAGAACTGTAAGAGTCTCAGTATGTTGTAACAATAAACATTAATTTTTGCTTGGTGGTGCTAGGCTAGACTTCAGGCTTTGTACTGGGTTCAAGTCTGTTCACAGATCTTCATAATTCCAGGAACTGTGGCTCCTGCAGTCATGTTCTTCTCACGGCAGGTGGCAGAAATACAAGAGAGCAAGCTAAATCATGCAAACCATTTTAAGGTCTCTGCTTACATCACACCTTTTAACATTTCATTTGCTAAAGTCAGTCATATAGCTAAGATCAACATTAGTGAGGTGAGAAAATATACATCTAGTCTAATAGGGAGAAAAACCACATGGCAAAGGGTATGAATGTACAGATCCCTTACAGAGGTTTTAAATAAATGGGAAAAATAATCCAATCTACCACAGTGCCCTAGGGATCTCACCAAACTCAGAGGGCAAATGAGGTTGGAAGCATCATCTTACCACTTTTGAAAATGATATTTCTTAGTTTGTTCATTAGTTTATTCCCACACCTATGCCCAAAGGAGCCTTAAAGCAGACAAGAAAGAACATGGAATTTTAGTAACATTCTATGCAAGTTCTTTAGCAATATAATAATAAAATTAATAACAGCTAACATTAATGAGTGCTTACTATATGTCAAGAGTGTTACATGCATGATTTCATTTAGTCCTTGGTTGATGTCATTATTTTTCCCATTTTAGATATGAGGAAACAGAGGCCTAGAGACTTGCCCAAGGTCCTAAAGCTAATAAATGGTGAAGCCAGGATTTGAATCTAGGCAGCCTAGATCTGGAGCTTGTGCTTTTAACCAGTAGGATATTTTAAATGGAATGCTTGGGCATATATGCTAGATTACAATGCTTCAATATTGGAGTATAAAAGTATGTCAGAAACATGGAAGCACCACCAAATTTTCGCATGGGCTCAGGGAACTAAGATTTAATATGTTAAGAAAAGAAAATTTTTATCTTACTCAACTAAAATACTAAGAAAACTTGACTTTTTCCTCACAGCAACAGGTCAATATACCACATAGTTCAACCGTTTAATTTCAATCTTATTCAAATTCAAATATTCCTTGACTTTGAAGAACTGCTAATGAATACACTTCATTGATCAAAATAATTTTCAAAGTTTCTAAGCCAGCTTGCCTTTCTACTTTCTAGACTAGATAAAGTATCTGCTACACATACCATCTCCTATGATTCTGTAAAGGCCACGTTTTTTCAGTCAAGAAAAATGATCACAAAAATCTTCCATTTTCACTAAACAAGTATATTCAAGACTGTGTTCAATAAACAATTTAACAACTAAGAAGTTTATCCTTTATGAAGCAAGAATTCTGTAATGCAAATATACTTCTATCACATCCAGAGTTGCTAGTCCCTCCCTCTATGGTTATGGGGGGGGTGCATTTTAATTACAGACATTCATTTCTCTTCAGTTGTTTTCTGAGCTTAATGAACAATGAAAGTACTGTACTACTTATCGGAAATCACTAAGAATCGAACGTCGAAAGGCATGTTCCTGCAATAAGCAATGGTCTGCTAAGTGTCTCATTCGAAGATGAGTAAATGCTGCTGTAAGAATTAAGTCTAGGGTCTGTCTGACAGAATAGATTAAGAACCCATTGTAGGGAATTCAGAGGGTTACCAGTAACACAAAACGTTATCTAGATGTACTCAGCCTGTAAAAAACAAGATATATAAGAGAGAACACTTCTATCTTCAAAAAACACAATTACCTAAAACAGACTAAAGGTTGAAAATGAAAAGAAAAAAAAAGGACATTAACAAATGTCAACTAGTCAAAAATAAGTTTGAAAAAGTGAAGTGTGATACCTTAGTCCAAACATGAAAAATGAGGAGATACACACTGTATTTTTCCATAATGCCCAGGGCATTTGGAACTAAGGAACAGTTACTCAGAGAAAGAGGAAGGTGCTTAGTTCAACTGTTTTGGTTTTTAATAATTCCTCACTTTCTCTGCTGGTTTTTCAAGTGTTTTGCCACTTATCTAAAAAATATGATGACACTGGCTTGTGAGAAATACAAAATCAGGAGCTCTAAGTGGATTTATGAGATTCTTCAGAAGAGAGAACAATGATACAATGTAAAGCAGGAACTGCTGGCAGATTTCCATTTAAAGTAAAGCCAAATTTCAAATATTTTAGTGGAAAAAGAGTCATATACACCTCTTTGATTTCATAAGTATAAATTATTTATCATATCAAATTATCCACATAATCTAATTTTAACAAATAAATTTTTCCTGTGGGAAATATTTCAATATTCATAGAGTGATTTTTTTCTCTTTTTAAAAAATTAATTAATTAATTTTTATATGTGTTGGGTCTTTGCTGCTGTGCTCGGACTTTCTCTAGTTGCAGCGAGCGGGGGCTACTCTTCATTGCGGTGAGTCGGCTTCTCACTGCGGTGGCTTCTCTTGTTGCAGAGCACGGGCTCTAGGCGCATGGGCTCAGTAGTTGTGGCTTGCAGGCTCTAGAGGACAGGCCCGGTAGTTGTGCCACAGGGGCTTAGTTGCTCCACGGCATATGGGATCTTCCCGGACCAGGGCTCGAACCCATGTCCCCTACATTGGCAGGTGGATTCTTAACCACTGAACCACCAGGGAAGCCCTTCATTGAATGATTTTTAATAAAATTAAAATCTCACTCTTAAGAATATTAGTTACTATATGAATCCTGTGTGGACTCAAGACTAAATGGCCTACGCTATTTTCAGTTATCACATTAGGCCTTATACTCTACTATTTACTGTTAATGAAGATTTGAAAAAAATAAAAGAAGTAATTTCTTAACATAAACTCAACTTCAATATAATTAACAAAGTAACATATTTATTCATAAAAATCAGTGAAAAATTTAATATGGATGAGAAGTCTTTCTTTTAAGGGGTAACACTTTTCAGAAAAATTCCCAAATAAGGTAAGGTATTCCTACCAAGATATCACAGCCAAAACCTAAGCGTAGGAAAGTCCCTTAGAGGACACCCAGGGCAAACTCCTACCCATCTTGGAGAAATTCCTGCTACAGCATTTATAACAAGTAGCTTTCCAGAGTCTGCATGAATGCTTCCAATGATTGAAAGGTAGGGCTTACTATCCATGGCCCAGCCTGTGCTATTGCAGGTGAGCTCTGATTGTGGAAAAGTTCTGCTTGTTGATGAGTAGAAATCTATATTCTTAAATTTTCAATCCACTGAGTATAGTTCTAGCATCCACAAGAACCTCAAATTCCAATTCTTCTGTTCCCTAATTGGAAGTAGCTGAGAACAGCATGGCAAGTCCCATCACGCCGTGACTTGCAGGGGGAAGAGGAGGAGGATGGTGGAGACAAGTGACAGAGCAATGAAAAAGGAGATGGAAGACAACCAAACATTTGGTTCACAAGGATATTTTATGTCAGATTCAGTGCCAAACAGAATCCAAGACTACAAAAGACAATGTGCATATGCATGTGTATGTATGGATTTGTGTTTGTGTATATGTGAGTATACAGTAGATGCATGTATGTAATACGTGTAATGTATGTGTATGCATGTGAGTATATATACATGTGTGTATGTATGTGAGTATGTGTATGTATGTGTGCGTGTGCACATGTATATGTGTGTATAAAATGCCAAGTCAGCTAACAGGAAAAGTTTTCAAACTATATATGAGGAAATGCAAATATCGGGTTTTTAGGATATTTTTAACAAGAATATAAAATACACACATCTGCTAAGCACTGCAGGAGTTGTTAACAGACTAGAGAGGATGAAAGGGAGTCAATAAACCTATGTTTATATTATGGTAAAAATATGGTTATTTCAAAATATCTGAATAATTAAATGTCAAGCTTATTATCTAGACATTTGCTATCAAGTAGACAAAGAAGTTCCCGATGAGTAAATAAAAATCAACCAGATCACTCTACTGGGTCTGTTTCTGCAAATTTCTGACAGGATTCTTAGCATGGCACGGTGTGGGCCAGCCACGCTGCACCTTCCTGGCTGTGGGTCAGGATTTACCCTCTCAGTTCCTTTCTCCACTTGCCCGTCTCTAGGCCTCGGAGAACTGAAAGGCAGCAACTCCTCACAAGTCTGGGCTCTCCCGAGGTAAATACAGCCCCCACTGGCAGCATGCTCAATCATTAAAGAAGAGCGAAAATATGCTGATTAGATCTCAAGACAAGAAAGAGAACAAACATACAGACAATTTTCCCTCAAACACAGAAATGAAAGAAAAAAAAGGGTTTGGGTAAATTGTCAGGATATCAATTTAGCAGAACACAATCTAGAATTAATCAAAATGTTACTAAATTTTATTCACCAAAAATGATAAAACTATATTCAGATCTAATAAGGTAAAATAATAAAACTATACAAACAGTTTTAGCTACCATAAAATTGGAAACGACTAACTGGATAATTTAGTAAGTCTTTTTCTAGGTAATACATAAACCCATTCCAAATTGTGTAGCCTGGTAAAATACAAAAATTATTCATCGTGACTCATTAGGCAAAACTGGCACACCACCTGTCTTTGTAAATAAAGTTTCACTGGAACATGGCCATGCTCATTCATTTGTTGCCTATGCCTATTTTCATGCTATAACATCAGAGTTGAGAAGCTGTGACAAAGACTATTATGGCCCACAAAGCCTAAAATATGTACTATCTGTTCCTTTACAGGAAAAATTTGCAGACTCCTGCCCTATATAATCATGGATCCTAAAATAAGCATGTAGGCCACATTGCTCAATCATGATAGTTTCAAGGGAGGAAAGAACTTTACTGTCTTTATCATGCAGGTCTCCTTTGTTACAAACCATTAAAAACCACCAACAAAAAAGAGTTGCAAAAAAATGTTCCAAGTGTTGTGAAGGTATTTTACAGTTTGGAGAAATGGAACAATTGGTTCTTCCTACTTGTTTTGTTGGTTTTTCCTACCTGTTTTCCTTCCTCTTCATCTGAAGAGTTACTGACATGGATACTTCTCCTGGGTTGGTAACCTTTCAACTTTTCTTGAACGGACCAGTTGTTCTTTTGGTCTGTTGTACTTTCCTCATCACTTCCTGGGTTATTTTTCCATTCTTTCATCATTTCTAACACATTGGTTGGTCTCACCGAAGAACGTATATTGCCCTAATGTTAACAATAAATTTTTGGTGTTATAAACAGTTTAGAAAACGGAAGACTCTTACATATTTTAGTAATATAGTCTCACAAATTCAGTAAGTCACATGGAAAAATTATAATGCTGAATAAATAGCAAAACTTTGGATGCCCTTTTGAGCATACTCCTTGTACTGGCACGTCTCAGACCTCTTCACTAATACTTTTACAATATGCCAAAATGTAGGGATGGGAGAATATTCTGGTTTAAAATAATAGTGCAGCATGCTTGTGTGAAAGAACCACTAGTAGGGCAAGTTCCTGGAATCCAAAGACCCCCTTACAGTGCCGTTCCTAGAAAATTAATAGGGAAGCTGAAAGAATGAAAGAAGTTGCCCAAAGTCTACTGGGTCCAACACTAAGGGTAAGCCTATATAACATCAAAATGTCTAGGTAAAAAATCTAAATTCAGTTGATTAGTCCGGTGCCGTGTCCAAGAATACAGATGTTTGACTTGAAAGCTCTTAGTTGACTGGAAGATTTCGATATAATGTGGTCATTTGATTATAATGGATTCCGTGCACTGTTTTAACCCCAGATGTGGCTATACCATACTAAAATTCACCATTTTATATTAACTATATTTTTCTCAAATATAATATTCCATTTAATGCCAAGAAATGCATGAATGCATTCTTAAATGACTCCTGCTAGACTAGGTATGCCTTAAATAGTTTTGCTCCTAACTCAGACTAGTAGAGAAAGTTTGGACAAGAAGTTTGGATCACATTTAGATTAAAACAGGACGTTTAGGTGTGGGAACAACTATGGAGTGATCTAAGTTAATTTGATATGTGGGTGCATTGAAGCATTAAGCAACAGTGATACAGAATAGTATGAGGCCAGGCATCTAAAGGGCAGCCATCTGAGTACACTGTTGAGGATTTGTAGAGTTCAATATATTCGTGGTTAAAGACACAGACAAATATTAAGCATGGAATAATTAAATGAGGATCATTATGCTATTCGTTCCCTGTGGTTCTTCTACGTCATCCTGTTTTAAAAAGGTCTATATTCTTACTACTTTCATAGCATCCTACTTTTGGTTGCACTTCTGCAGCCTCTACCCATTTACTCCCAGAATGCCTTTACTATGCCTTCTGCCAACCCGTAGCCTACATTTCCGTCAAGGCTCAAGTTGACAGTCATCTCCGTCAAGTATCCCAGAACTTCCAAAGATGTTGTCAACTTAAATGAAGCACAGATGAAGTCTCAGAGAGCAAAAAGGAGTTGAAATGGTTTAGAATGGCAGATAGTCTCAGAGCTCTCATCTGAATGAGTTCTGATCTTCAGGGCTCTGTCAACAGCCCTGCCTGACCCCAGTGATTCATCTAGCCTCTATTATAACTTCCTGGCTTCATCATGACCTTGAACACTAACCCACAGTGTCCAGGCTCCTGGAATACTAGTACACACAACTTTGCCTCAACTTAATTCTTTCATTAGAAAACAGAGACAATCTGACATCTATGTCTGTAATCCCGGTCCTCAATTGCTCTTCCCTGATAAACTCTCTACAAGTTAACTCTTTGGATCTAGAGTCATTTCTTCTAGGCACATAGTAGAATTTTGCTTCTCCACCTCTTTTGGAACATGATGACATGACTTGTTTTGACCAGCAAAATGTGATTTGAAATAGTGTGTATCACTTCTGCGTAGAAACTTGAAGAGAGAGCATGTAATTTACATGTTCTCAATTTCTGCCTTAGTAACTATAGAAGCACAGAGATGGAGCCTCCCTCAGCCTGGGTCCCTGAGTGAAGACAAAGTAAAACAGAGCTTGCTTCCCTCCTCCCAGCCAATGTGCAATGGAAGGCATAAACAGCACTGAGATCTGGGGGTCACTTGTTAGCACAGCATAATCTAGCCTGTCCTGATATAGACAGAAGATTAAATATTTACACTCTGTAAGTCACCTCCAAAAAGCTTTATAAAGAGTGAGCCCACTATATAATCAGCATACCCAACAAAGTTGTAATTACTACACAAATCATATGCAATCAGTACCACGTGATAGCCAATTTATTTAGGCAGTCTTTGCTTTGCACAGTCCTGATATGCATGAATTTTACTCAACATGACTTAAATAATATCAGTCCCTCAGCAACACAGTTCAAATTTCAGTCACCATGGTACATTAACTATAATTGCATAAAGTTCAAACTTCACTGCTAGCTCTTCAATCCACGATCACCAGGTAAATTACAGATTTGCATCACAATCAGTGACCAATCACATCACTTCTTTCACAGTCTGTTGGTGATTGGACACTGTGCATCTGCTATTCAGTTCACACACAGACAGCAATGTGTGCAGTTGTGCTGCCTCCTTGTCTCGCAGGGAACTTGCCAACAAAAATGAAACTGCAACAAAGAAATTAAAAGTGATAATACTGGGAGTAAAATTTGAAGCAAATGTAAATGGAGTAATAGAAGAAATAGCTGACCATGGGAATGCTGCCACTGCCACTGTGAGAATCTAGAGGCGCAACCAAAGGAACTTAGTGAAGGCAAACTTATCAACATAAATGAGGAAGGATGAAGATGCTTCAGAGAAAATGACACCCACAAAAAAACTTGACATTTAAAGAATTTTCAGAGATATTCAAGACATTGAAAAGACAAAGGATACAATGTTGGAAGTTGATCCAAACTTGTAAAACAGTATGACAATTCACCAAGGCATAAAAAAGATGCTCCCCTCTGTATGATAAGAAGGCAAGCACTGTTTAAAGTAATCTTGATAAGTTTTTAACCCCAAAATAAGATACTTTAACTCTCAATATTAAATTACAGTGCCAAAAATTTAGCTTTACTTTTATTTCATTCTCTCTCTCTATTTAGAACCAACAGTTAGGGAGTTTTTAATGTTTAACAAAAATTTTAAAGGGCATGGAAAAATCACAGTTTTTCCCATTGATGATTAAAATCATTTTGCACAGCTTCAGTCTGCACTATTTTTATGGCTCTGCACTCCTGTGCAAAGCAAGGATTACCTGTACTATCTTGAATCTGCATTTCTAGCCAGCTTTCAAGTGCTTGGTTCACATATATCAATATATACACACAAAAGCATGGTGACCGACACGCTACGAATGACTCTATTTCTTATTGCAAAGAGACTGGGGAGAAGAGCAAAAGATCTAGAATAGGGTCATTATCCCATCAAAAACGCGCTACCATTTATAAAATTTTAACTATTTGCTTCCTATATTCCCTTGTGATATCAAACAGGGCACAAATGTTGGTATAGATTCCAGACTTTCCCTCTTGTCTGAAGTCCAGCCAATAACTTACCAGACTAGCCCCTTCTTGCCTGCTAACAGTTGGAGGAAGAATTGCATCAGATACTTGGACTGACCAATGAATAAGTGGCCCAGAGCTGTGTGTCATGAGCCTTCTAGGCTCAAGAGAAATTACACATGAACCAACCAAACAAAAATGGGTGGAATTGTTAGGGCAGACACTGGAGATTGTGGAGACACCTCACCACCAGAACAGTAACCTCTTAACTCCCTTTACTGGCTGTGTTAAGAGGGGTCACACCCTGAACTCATCAACCATGAAGCAGCAAATGGCAAGAAGGCAGCAGTAATAGGCTGATAATCTGAGGCTATCATAAGTAGAAAACCAACCTTTTTGTTAATAAATTTCCACTTGTTTAACTAACAGTTTGAGATGACTTCATTTTGAAAAACTGGAAAAATGAACACTCACAGAGGAGAAGCATTGGTCAAATACTAAGATTTGGATCTTAGTAGACAGGTCCTGCAAATAGGAACCCAAACATACATCCTCATCTAACAAAATTTGCCTTTTCAAGGACAGTGCCTATCAGTATTCTGTAAACAATAAGTCTTTTACAAGTATTTTTTAATGAACGAATGAATGATATGTATGAGTTGGGATAAGATAGTATGAAACATAAAATCAGCAAAGCGAAAAGGAAACATTCTGGGTCTTTGACTTATGGTCATCACTTTCTACTTTTCGTAAGTAGCTAGAACTCTTTATTTTGTAATGTTCCGAGGAATAAATTTTTTTAATTAGAAAATTTTTTTATATCTTTATAAAAAAGATATAAAAGGATGCTCAACTTCACAAAATTAATAAAATCCAAATCAAAAACAACGAGTTGGCAATTTTCACCTAATAGATGGACATAAATTTAAGTTTGATAAAACTGTGTTGGTGAGGGTATGGGGAAACAGGCTCTCTCATTTACTTGCTCTTTATGGGAGGATAAATCGGCAATAAACTATCAAAATATGTAATGCACATTCTCACAAACCAGTAATTCAACTTTTAAGAATTTATTTTATAGATATGCTGACACAGTATGCAAACATATACTTACAAGAACATTTGTTGCACCATTGTTTGTAACAGAAAAGACCTGAAACAATTTAAATATTCCATATTCATAGGGGCAAAATAATAGTGTATCCATAGTTTTGGATACATTACTGTTTTTCAAAAAAATAAGCGTATCTTCCCAAAATACATTAGATGAAAAAGAATAGTTTGCATAATATAAACCCATTTGTGAAAGTGAATAATAAAAATATTCAGAATGTATTTGAAAGAATACACAAGAGACTTAACAATGGTTATCTTTAGTAATTGGGAATGAGGGAACAGAGGGAGAAAGTTATTTTTCCTGCCTTGTTTACCATTTAAATCATTTACTAAGGGTAATGGCAACTATTATATGACTAAAAATTAATATAAACTATGTAGGAAAAGAAATAATGTAAGTTGCAGATACTCACAAAGGACTGATAGCACTCAGTAAGATCACCAAACATACACTCATGGGTCTCAGTGAGGCCAAGGTAGCAGCATAGAAAGGTAGTAAGGGCTGCTGAAGTAAGCAACTCTGCACCACTTTAAAATTTTTCCTAACAAAGTCATCTCAGTGATTTAGTTTTCACAAGTACAGCAAATAATGAGAATAGAGAAAATTGGTGTTGATATTCCTATTCTTTAAGAGGAAACAAACTGAGAAATTTAGTAATTTACCCTTATTCCAGAAGTGCATTTCCATTGTCTGCTAAGAATTTCTAGGTAGAGGTGTTGCTGAGCCTTCAATACTGTAATGTATATTTGAAAACTGCTCAAAGAGTTTTTCCCACCACAAGAAAAAAAATTTAAACTATGTGAGGTGATGGATATAGTAACTAACTTTATTGTGGTAATCATTTCACAATATATACATATATTAAATCACTATGTTGCACATCTTAAATTTATACAATGTTATATGTCAAATTATGTCTCAATAAAGCTGGAAAAATAAAAACAAAATATATTCCAAACCAACATTCTTCAAACGGTTATGTGTACACCTCACTGTACACGAAGACTTCTTAAGGGCTGTATGGGCAGGGATGGTTTGCAGGGAGTCAATTTCAAGACCCTCAATTTCCAATGACCTACTCTCTTTCAGAAGTCACCTGCTTGAGCAAGGATCTGCAGTAATTCTTTCCATGTTCTTTTCTTAAGTCAGCTTCTTACAATGCTTGTTATTGTACATATATTTATTTTTATGTGTGTGTGAGAGACAAAAGGCTCATATCTAGAATATACAACAAACTTCTAAAAATCAATAAATTAAAAAAAAAACTAATAGAAAAATGGAGGAAAGACTTGAACAGACTTCATAAAAGAAGATATCCAGAAGGCCAATAAGGATAAGTAAGTAAAAGTGACCACTTTCATTTGTCATTCGGAAATGCAGATTAAAACCACAATGAGATACCATTATATATTTCCAGAGAATCTAAATTAAAAATATTAATAACAAGCACTGGAGAGGATGGGGAGCAAAACTAGAACTCTTACACATTGCTGGTGAGTGGCACAAAGCGAACGGTGGAAAAGGGAACAAAGGAACTTTCTTGTAGGGGGTGGAAATGTTCTGTATTTTGTTCTGGGTGGTAGTTACACAAATGTATAAATTCATAAAAATTCATCAAGCTATACACTTAAAATCTGTGTATTTTACATTAAGTAAATTATATCTTAACAAAACTATGATTAATTTAAAATTAAATTTCATAGATTTGTACATATTATTACATGTAGCTTAATCATTTTCATGGCTGTATAATATTCCATTGTTAGACTATACCACAATTTATTCATTCTCTAGTCAGAGGGAATTTGGGTTGATTCTGGGTTTTTGCTCCTATATACACTTCCACAAACATTATTGTGTATATCTCCATGTGTATATGTGTAAGAGTTCCTCGGGTGTATTATTAGAAGTGAAATTTCTTGGTTATAAAGTATGTGAATGGTTAACTTTAAAAGATAACGTCAATCCCTTTTTCCAAAGTAGTTGTACCAATTAATACTCTCACCAGCAATGATTACACTTAAAAGCTTTTGCATAGCAAAGGAACCATAAACAAAACGAAAAGACAACCCACAGAATGGGAGAAAACATTCGCAAATGAAGCGACCAACAAGGGATTAATCTCCAAAATATACAAACAGCTCATGGAGCTCAATATCAAAAAAACAAACAACCCAATCAAAAAATGGGCAGAACAGGCTTCCCTGGTGGTGCAGTGGTTGAGAGTCCGCCTGCCGATGCAGGGGACACGGGTTCATGCCCCGGTCCGGGAAGATCCCACATGCCGTGGAGCAGCTGGGCCCGTGAGCCATGGCCACTGAGCCTGCGCGTCTGGAGCCTGTGCTCCGCAACGGGAGAGGCCACAAGAGTGAGAGGCCCGCGTGCGGCACAAAAAAAAAAAAAAAAAAAAAAAAAAAAGGGCAGAAGATCTAAACAGACATTTCTCCAAAGAAGACATACAGACTGCCAAGAGTCACATGAAAAGATGCTCAACATCACTAATTATTAGAGAAATGCAAATCAAAACTATAAAGAGATATCACCTCACACTGGTCAGAATGGCCATCATCAAAAAATCTACAAACAATAATGCTTGAGAGGGTGTGGAGAAAACAGAACCCTCCTACACTGTTGGTGGGAATATAAACTGGTATGGCCACTGTGGAGAACGGTATGGAGGTTCCTTAAAAAACTAAAAATAGAACTACCATATGATCCAGCAATCCAACTCCTGGGCACATATCTGGAGAAAACCATAATCCAAAAAGTACATGCACCTCAATGTTCATTGCAGCACAATTTACAATAGCCAAGACCTGGAAGCAACCTAAATGTCTATCAACGGAGGAATGGATAAAGAAGATGTGGCACGTATATAGAATGGAATATTACTCAGCCATAAAATAGAATGAAATAGTGCCATTTGTAGCAACATGGATGGACCTAGAGATTGTCATACTGAGTGAAGTCAGTCAGACAGAGAAAGACAAATATCATATGATAACACATATGTGGAATCTTAAAAAATGGTACAAATGAACTTATTTACAAGACAGAAACAGAGTCACAGATATAGAAAACAAACTCATGGTTACCAAGGGGGAAATGGGGGGGGAGGGATAAATTGGGAGACTGCGATTAACAGTACACACTACTATATATAAAATAGATAACTAATAAGGACCTACTGTATTGCACAGGGAACTCTGCCCAACACTCTGCAATGACCTATATTGGAATAGAATCTAAAAAAGAGTGGATATATGTGTATGTAAAACTCATTCACTTTGCTGTACAGCAAAACTAACGCAACACTGTAAATCAACTATACTCCAATAAAAATTAATTTTAAAAAAAGATACTATTTACCCACATCTATTCCAACATCAGCTACTGTCAGACTTCTTTTTTGCGGTACGCGGGCTTCTCACTGTTGTGGCTTCTCCCGTTGTGGAGCACAGGCTCCAGACGCGCAGGCTCAGTGGCCATGGCTCATGGGCCCAGCCGCTCCGCGGCATGTGGGATCTTCCCGGACTGGGGCACGAACCCGTGTCCCCTGCACTGGCAGGTGGACTCTCAACCACTGAGCCACCAGGGAAGCCCCAGACTTCTTAATTTTTGGTTTATCTCACTGAGGTCTTGGTTTGTATTTCCCCAATCACTAATGCGACTGAACATCTTGTCACGTGTTCATCAGCCAAATGTGGGTCCTCTTCTGTAAAAATGCCTGGCCCTAAAGCAACTATACTCCAATAAAAATTAATTTAAAAAAATGCCTGGCCCTGTCTCTTTGTACATTTTCTACTAGGTTGTTTGTCCACTTTGCATTGATTTGTAAGAATTATTGAGATTTCATGATATTAACCCTTTTTTGGTTTTTTGGGTTACAAAAGCCTTCTCCTAGTTTATAACCTATCCCTAAAGTGTTGTTTTATGAACAGAAGTTCTGAAGATTAATATTAAGTCAAGTTTATTCACCATTTCTTTTACGTTAGTGCCTTTGGTATCTTGCTTATAAAATCCTTTTCTACACAGTCCAAGGTCCAAAAGATTTTCACCTATATTTTCTACTAAACATTAAATATAAATTTTATTATTTAAGTCCTTGATTGATTTGCAGTTGACTTTTGTCTGCAGTGTGAGATAGGAACCCAATTTCTCTCTTTTTTTCATATGGACAACCATTTATTCCAGCTCCAGTTATTGAATAGTCTCTCCTTTTTCCACTGATCTGCCATACTACCACTGTCATAAAAGTTCCAGATATGCATAGATATGTTTCTGCACCTTCTATTTTATTCTACTGGTCAATTTGCTTATTACTGCAAATGATCACACTATGCTAACTAATACAGCTTCATAAGTCTTAATATCTGGTAGAGCAAAACATTCTGAAATGTTTTGGCTATTTTCCACCCTTTAAGCTTCGATACAAATTTTAGGGTCAGGAAAGCTTGTGGAATTTTGATTGGATTTGCATCATGTATGTACATCAACATGAGGAAATCAGTTTTTATGATATTAAGTCTCCTGACCTATGATAATGGTATACCTTTACACTTTTCTTCAATGCTTTCCAATAAAGTTTCATAATTTTCCCCAAATCTTATCTTGAATTTATTTCTAGAAATGATATATTCCTGAATATTATTTTACATCTTCATTTTTTTACATTTTATATTGTTGCTTGCTAGTGAAAAGAAATACAATGTCAATCTCTTTTTTCCAGGTTTATTGAGATATAATTGATATATAACATTGTGTAAGTTTAAAGTGGACAATGTGTTGATTTGATACACTTATATATCGATGAGTATCAACCTTAAATCCAGCTACCTTACTCAGCTCTTCTATTATTTCAAATAGTTTAATAACTTGTATATTACTGCAAATAATAAAAGTTTTCTTTCTGTTTTCCAATTCTCATGACTTTATTTTCCTTGTCTTAAGTTGACTAAGATCAACAGTGTTGGGAAAAACTCTTGAAAGCTGATTTCCTTGACTAGCTCTTTATTTTAAAGAAATGCTTCTCACGTTTCCCATTTAAAACGATATTTGCTGTAAACTTTTATCAGGTTAAGGAAGTTTTCTTCTTTTCCTAATTAAATTATGAATGTATACTGAGTCTTATTACAAGTGTTTCCATTAAATTATCATATGCTTTTTCTCCTTTAATATATTAATGTGTGAATTTATATTTACAGATTTTTTTTTTCCCAAAATTAAACCATCATTGTATTTTTTAGGGAAAATCCAACTAGATCATGATCTTTTTTATAAAAACAGTTGGATCCAACTTGCTAATATGTTGTTTAAGGTTTTACATCTATATTAATAAGTAATATGGATCATTTTCCTTTTTCATAGGTTTGGTTTACAATGGCCTAATTTTGTTATACGAGAGTATACAGAATTAATACTAGACTCAAAATAAATCAGGAAAATTCTCTCTTTGGGGGCACAGGAGGAGAGTTATAAATTTGACATAAAAGTTTGGTAGAATTAACCTGTAAAATCATCTAGGCTTGGTGTTTTCCTGGTGGAAGATTTTAAACTACTGCTTCAATTTCCTTAGTAATTATATAGGACAATTCAAGTTTTCTATTTATTCTTTTTTTTTTAAATTTTTTTTTTTGAGGTGGACCATTTTTAAAAGTCTTTCTTGAATTTGTTACAATATTGTTTCTCTTTCATGTTTTGGTTTTTTGGCCGTGAGGCATGTGGGATCTTAGCTCCCCAACCAGGATTGAACCTGCACCCCCTGCATTGCAAGGCAAAGTCTTAACCACTGGCCCGCCAGGGAAGTCCCTTCTATTTATTCTTGAGACAATTTTATGAAGCTGTATTTTTTGAGGAAAATCTTTTTTATGAAAAGAAATTTTGTCCATTTTTCCTAAGTTTTCAGATTTATTAGTATACAGTTGTTGGTGGTATTCCCTTACCTTTTTAATATTTATCCTTTTAATTTCTGCTTTATCTGTGCCTGTATTCCCTTTTTCCTATTAATACTATTTTTGTCTTCTCTATTTCTTTCTTATTTTTGCCAAAGATTTATCTATTTGTTGGTCTTTTCAAAGAATCAAATGTTGGTCTCATTGATCTTCTCTTTTCTACCTTTCCTTTCCATTTAACTTATTTTCACTCTTACTTAGTTTTATATTTCCTACTACTTTATTTGGGTATATTCTGTTGGGATTTTTTCCTGAGATTTTAAGTTGGATATGTAGTTCCTTTTTTAGCCTTTCTTTTTTTTTTTTTGCGGTATGCAGGCCTCTCACTGTTGTGGCCTCTCCTGTTGCGGAGCACAGGCTCCGGACGCGCAGGCTCAGCGGCCATGGCTCACGGGCCCAGCCGCTCCGCGGCATGTGGGATCTTCCCAGACCCGGGCACAAACCCGTGTCTCCTGCATCAGCAGGCGGACTCTCAACCACTGCGCCACCAGGGAAGCCCTTTTCTTCTTTTTTAATGTGAATACTCCAGGTGATAAGTTTCTGCTGAAACAGACTTTTACTGCATCTCACAGGTTTTGATATGTTGTATTTTTATTACCATTCAGTTCTACAAATTAAAAATTTGTTCTCATTAGTATTTATTCTTTAACCCATGACTTATCTAGAAGCATGTGATTTAATTTCCAAATATATACAGATATTTAATCTTATTGGCATTGACTTTTAACTTAATTGTGTATTGTTAGATAACATAATCTGTGTGAAATTTATTGAGACTTGCTTTCTTCCTGGCCAGTTCAATTTTGGTAAAGGTTCCTTCCACATGTGGTTAAGAAAAATGTATATCCTCTAATAGATGGATGCAGAATTGTATACATGTCCACTAAAATAAGCTTGTTACCTGTGTTGTTAAAATACCCTTGTTTCTGTTTTCATTTGCTTTACATATCAATAATTGAGAGAAGTGCATTAAAATCTCCCACTATGATGGTGAATTTTCCAATTTCTCCATGTAATTTTGTCATTTTTGATGTATATTTTTGAGGTTATCTTATTAGTTGCATACATGTTTAAACTTATATATTTTGCTTGGATTGAACTTTTATCATTATAAAGTGACCTTCATTATCTCTAACGGATTTGTTTGTGGCAAGGTATATTTAACTGATATTAATTCAGTTACTCAGGCTTTTTTTGGTTAGTGTTTGCCTGGTATGTTCTTTTCTATTCTTTTTCTTTCAATATTTGTGTCCTTATGCTTCAAATGTGCTTCTTGTAAATAGCACTTAGCTAGATTTTTTAAAAGTCAACCTGACCTTATGTCTTTTAACAGGTATTTCTTTTTTAAAAATATTATTTTTTTCATGTTTATTTATCTTTTTATTTATTATTTTTGGCTGTGTTGGATCTTAGTTGCGGCATGCGGGATCTTTTGTTGTGGCACGTGGGCTTCTCTCTAGTTGTGGTGCGCAGGTTTTCTCTCTCTAGTTGTGGCACGTGGGCTCAGTAGTTGCGGGACGCGGGTTTAGATGCCCTGCAGCGTGTGGGATTTTAGTCCCCCAACCAGGGATCAAACCCACATCCCCTGCATTTGAAGGTGGATTCTTTACCACTGCACCACCAGGGAAGTCCCTTAACAGGTATTTCTAACTCATTAACTTATTTGAAACTGTTTCTATCATTTAAGTTTATTACTACAACTGTCTCACTCTTTGTATCTTTGTTAATCCTTTATTACTTTGAAAATCCATTGTCTACATCTTCCATTTTAGACCCCTCTTGTGTACCCATGTTCTCTCTCCGTTCTCAACACTTGTCATGTGTATATTATCTCACATTTTAAGTCTGGGTTATTATGAATATACTTTCTCCTCTTCTTCTTTGGTCCTTTTCTCTTTTTTTGGACACCAACACACTTTACTAAGGTATTTGAAGACTCTCGGTACACATAGCTCTTGCAGTATCTACTGGATTTCTTTGACCTCCTATTTAATTACTTCTATCAAGTGTTTTAAATCTAGGACTTGTGTGGCAAACCTGAGGCCTTGTATATTTGAAAATATTTTTATCATTCCCTTTCACTTGAATGACAATTTGGATGGATATAAAATTCTAAGTTTAAAGTTGTTTCCCCTGTAACACATTTAGAATTATTACTCCATTTACACTTGCATCCAATGTTGCTGCTGAAAAGTAAGATGTCAATGTGACTCTTGTTCTTTTTTATATGATATTGCTCTTTCTCTCTGGGAACATTTAGAATTTCCTCTTTGTTTTTGATGTTCTTAAATCTCATTATGTCTATTTTGTCAGTTTTTCCTTCTCTCTCCTATTTGGTAGTCTATCATCTATTTAGAGCTGAAGTCTTTCTTCTTTCTTTAATTCTGACGAATTATCTCTATTATTTTTTAAAAGATTTCCTTCTCTCTCTTTTTACTTTCTTTCCTGAGACTCCTATTATATGCATTTTGTAACTTTTACTTTCAATTCCTTATAGCTTTTCTTTATTTTTTCAATTTGTTGATCTTCACCTGTTCCCTTCTATAAAGTTCTATTAAAGTTCCATAATCTGATCATCTAGTTTTTTTAATTCATTCTTCAGCTGCACCCATTTCACTACTTATCCTATATAACTGTATCTCTATTTTAACTATTATACCTAAATGGTTCTACCTGGTTTTGCTTTATCATTTCTTGCTTCATATTATTAACATCTTCCCTTATCTCTTGTAGCATGTTCATCTTGTTGACTTCTAAATTCTTGAACTGCCTATTCTAAACTCTCCTAATGGTGTGTGAAATGTGACCTGTTAGCTCATACTCCACAGGGAGTACTGGCTCCTCAGGAGGACAGACCAGAACCAGGCCTTCAGCCCCAGGAGCTCAAAATCCCTAGGCACCAAAGATCTGCCCCCACCGAGCAACTCCTCAGTTCAGGGTTTCAACCTTTTCAAACTTCTCCTCCAAGGAGGAACAACCCAAGGAGGAGGCACTTCTAAAAGTATAACCCACCTGTCCTAGGGTGTGGAGGCCAACAGGTAAGTCAATGCCTAAATCCAATTCCCACCCATTTTCCTTAGCTTCTCACTCATGCAGGGCCTCAGTGCTGCTCTGATTTTACTTTCTACTCCTGTGAGAGGACAGGCATCAGCGTCGCGAGGCAAAGGGGAACTTGGGTTGTTTTTGTCTTCCTATTTTACTTCCTTCCCTGGCTGTAACCTCACTCATCATACATGCCAGCTCAGAATATCCCCTTATCTTCCCAGGGGTTTTGCACACTATTCTCTGAATCCTGGTATCATGAGGTTTCTCTCTAAAGTTACTCTAGGTTTAATCTTCAGAGAACATGCAGAAGTCTGTGCTAATTCAGTACCTTGTCAGGAACCAGAGCCTCCTCCAGCTGGCCTTTCACTAGGTGGTTTTTGACATATAACCCAAACAGATTTAAAGAAATGAGTGACACTGCTACATCAAAATTCCTTCTACTTGTTTATAAGGTTCTCAGTGCTTACATCTATGAAAACTGAAAACAATAATACAATTGATGCTGAATACTGTCTCTCTCTAACATTAAGTAACATTCAATCATGGATGGATGGCTATCTGGGGGGAAATGTAGCCCTATCCATCCACTAAACAGATATTTTTCCAATACAATTTGACTTATGTTTGATAATTACTAACAATTATAATTACATTCCCTTGATCAATTATAAACGAATAATTAAAGTCACTCTTAAATAATTTTTAAAAATTTAGAGCCCTAGGGTCACGAGAAATAAAAACAAAAATATAAATATATATTTGAGCTGTTTTTTGCAAAATGAAACAAATGATAGGGTGATTAGTAAAAAGTCTTTCATGCAAAAATATATAATACATTGGGATAAATGCAGTGGAAGAAATGCAATACAAATTCAAAGAAATGAATGAATAATCTAAAGTTTCTTTTTTAAAAAAAATTTTAAAAATTTATTTTTTTATACAGCAGGTTCTTATTAGTTATCCATTTTATACTTATGAGTGTATATATGTCAATCCCAATCTCCCAATTCATCACACCACCCCCCTCCCCGCCACTTTCCCCCCTTGGTGTCCATATGTTTGTTCTCTATGTCTGTGTCTCTATTTCTGCACCGCAAACTGGTTCATCTGTACCATTTTTCTAGGTTCCACATATATGCATTAATATACGATATTTGTTTTTCTCTTTCTGACTTACTTCACTCTGTATGACGGTCTCAAGACCCATCCACATCTTTACAAATGACCCAATTTTGCTCCTTTTTATGGCTGAGTAATATTCCATTGCATATACGTGCCACATCTTCTTTATCCATTCATCTGTCAATGGGCATTTAGGTTGCTTCCATGACCTGGCTATTGTAAATAGTGCTGCAATGAACATTGGGGTGCATATGTCTTTTTGAACTATGGTTTTCTCTGGGTATATGCCCAGTAGTGGGATTGCTGGGTCATATGGTGATTCTATTTTTAGTTTTTTAAGGAACCTCCATACTGTTCTCCATAGAGGCTGTATCGATTTACATTCCCACCAACAGTGCAAGAGGGTTCCCTTTTCTCCACACCCTCTCCAGCATTTGCTGTTTTTAGATTTTCTAATGATGGCCATTCTAATTGGTGATACCTCATCGTAGTTTTGATTTGCATTTCTCTAATAATTAGTGATGCTGAGCATCTTTTCATGTGCTTCCTGGCCATCTGTATGTCTTCTTTGGAGAAATGTCTATTTAGGTCTACTGCCCATTTTTTGACTGGATTGTTTGTTTTTTTGATATTGAGCTGCATGAGCTGCTTATAAATTTTGGAGATTAATCCTTTGTCAGTTGCTTCATTTGCAAATATTTTCTCCCATTCTGAGGGTTGTCTTTTCGTTTTGTTTATTGTTTCCTTTACTGTGCAAAAGCTTTCAAGCTTCATTAGCTCCCGTTTATTTTTATTTCCATTTCTTTAGGAGGTAGGTCAAAAAGGATCTTGCTGTGATTTATGTCATGGAGTGTTCTTCCTATGTTTTCCTCTAAGAGTTTTATAGTGTCTGGCCTTACATTTAGGTCTTCAATCCATTTTGAGTTTATTTTTGTGTATGGTGTTAGGGAGTGTTCTAATTTCATTCCTTTACATGTAGCTGTCCAGTTTTCCCAGCACCACTTATTAAAGAGGCTGTCTTTTCTCCATTGTATATTCCTGCCTCCTTTAAAAAAGATAAGGTGATCATATGTGCGTGGGTTTACCTCTGGGCTTTCTATCCTGTTTCATTGATGTATATTTCTGTTTTTGTGCCAGTACGATACTGTCTTGATTACTGTAGCTTTGTAGTATAGTCTGAAGTCCGGGAGCCTGATTCCTCCAGCTCCATTTTTCTTTCTCAAGCCTGCTTTGGCTCTTTGGGGTCTTTTGTGTCTCCATACAAATTTTAAGATTTTTTGTCCTAGTTCTGTAAAAAATGCCATTGGTAATTTGATAGGGATTGCACTGAATCTGTAGATTGCTTTGGGTAGTACAGTCATTTTCACAATATTGATTCTTCCAATCCAAGAACATGGTATATCTCTCCCTCTGTTTGTATCGTCTTTAATTTCTTTCATCTGTGTCTTATAGTTTTCTGCATACAGGTCCTTTGTCTCCCTAGGTAGGTTAATTCCTAGGTATTTTATTCTTTTTGTTGCAATGGTAAATGGGAGTGTTTCCTTAATTTCTCTTTCAGATTTTTCATCATTAGTATATAGGAATGCAAGATATTTCTGTGCATTAATTCTGTATCCTGTAACTTTACCAAATTCATTGATTAGCTCTAGTAGTTTTCTGGTGGCATCTTTAGGATTCTCTATGTATAGTATCATGTCATCTGCAAACAGTGACAGTTTTACTTCTTCTTTTCCAATGTGTATTCCTTTTTATTTCTTGTTCTTCTCTGATTGCTGTGGTTAGGACTTCCAAAACTATGTTGAATAATAGTGGCGAGAGTGGACATCCTTGCCTTGTTCCTGATCTTAGAGGAAATGCTTTCAGTTTTTCACCATTGAGAATGATGTTTGCTGAGCATATGTCATATATGGCCTTTATTATGTTGAGGTAGGTTCCCTCTACACCCACTTTCTGGAGATTTTTTATCATAAATCGGTGTTGAATTTTGTCAAAAGCTTTTTCTGCATCTGTTGAGATGATCAAGTATGGTTTTTATCCTTCAATTTGTTAATATGGTGTATCACATTGATTGATATGCGTATATTGAAGAATCCTTGCATCCCTGGGATAAATCCCACTTGATCGTGGTGTATGATCCTTTTAATGTGTTGTTGGATACTGTTTGCTAGTATTTTGTTGAGGATTTTTGCATCTATATTCATCAGTGATGTTGGTCTGTAATTTTCTTTTTTCGTAGTATCTTTGTCTGGTTTTGGTATCAGGGTAATGGTGACCTCATAGAATGAGATTGGGAGTGTTCCTTCCTCTGCAATTTTTTGGAAGAGTTTGAGAAGGATGAGTGTTAGCTCTTCTCTAAATGTTTGATACAATTCACCTGTGAAGCCATCTGATCCCGGACTTTGCTTGCTGGAAGATTTAAAATCACAGTTTCAATTTCATTACTTGTGATTGGTCTGTCCATATTTTCTATTTCTTCCCAGTTCAGTCTTGGAAGGTTATAACTTTCTAAGAATTTGTCCATTTCTTCCAGGTTGTCCATTTTATTGGCATAGAGTTGCTTGTAGTAGTCTCTTGGGATGCTTTGCATTTCTGTGGTGTCTGTTGTAACCTCTCCTTTTTCACTTCTAATTTTATTGATTTGAGTCCTCTCCCTCCTTTTCTTGATGAGTCTGGGTAATGGTTTATCAATTTTGTTTACCTTCTCAAAGAACCAGGTTTTAGTTTTATTGATCTTTGCTATTGTTTTCTTTGTTTCTATTTCATTTATTTCTGCTCTGATCTTTATGATTTCTTTCCTTCTGCTAACTTTGGGTTTTGTTTGTTCTTCTTTCTCTAGTTGCTTGAGGTGTAAGGTTAGATTGTTTATTTGAGATTTTTATTGTTTCTTGAGGTAGGCTTGTATTGCTATAAACTTCTCTCTTAGAACTGCTTTTGCTGCACACCATAGGTTTTGGATCGTGTTTTCATTGTCATTTGTCTCTAGGTATTTTTTGATTTCCTCTTTGATTTCTTCAGTGATCTCTTGGTTATTTAGTAACACATTGTTTAGCCTCCATGTGTTTGTATTTTTTCCCTGTAACTGATTTCTAATCTCATAGCGTTGTGGTCAGAAAAGATGCTTGATATGATTTCAATTTTCTTAAATTTACTGAGGCTTGATTTGTAACCCAGGATGTGATCTAACCTGGAGAATGTTCCACGTGCACTTGAGAAGAAAGTGTAATCTTCCATTTCTGGATGCAGTGTCCTATAAATATCAATTAAATCTATCTGGTCTATTGTGTCATTTAAAGCTAGTATTTACTTATTAATTTTCTGTTTCGAAGATCTGTCCATTGGTGTGTGTGAGGTGTCAAAGTCCCCCACTATTACTGTGTTACTGTCGATTTCCTCTTTTATACCTGTTAGCAGTTGCCTTATGTATAGAGGTGTTCCTATGTTGGGTGCATATATATTTATAATTGTTGTATCTTCTTCTTGGATTGATCCCTTGATCATTATGTAGTGTCCTTCCTTGTCTCTTGTAACATTCTTTATTTTAAAGTCTATTTTACCTGATATGAGTATTGCTACTCCACTTTTCTTTTGATTTCCATTTTCCTGGAATATCTTTTTCCATCCCCTCACGTTCAGTCTGCATGTGTCCCTAGGTCTGAAGTGGGTCTCTTGTAGACAGCATACATATGGGTCTTGTTTTTGTATCCATTCAGTGAGCCTGTGGTTTTTAGTTGGAGCATTAAATTCATTCACGTTAAGGTAATTATCCATATGTATGTTCCTGTTACCATTTTCTTAATTGTTATGGGTTTGTTTTTGTTGGCCCTTTTCTTGTGTTTCCCACTGAGGGAAGTTCCTCTAGCATTTGTTGTAGAGCTGGTTTGGTGGTGCTGAATTCTCTTACCTTTTGCTTGTCTGTAAAGCTTTTGATTTCTCTGTCGAATCTGAATGAGATCCTTGCCAGGTAGAGTAATCTTGGTTGTAGGTTCTTCTCTTTCACCACTTTAAATATATCGTGCCTCTCCCTTCTGGCTTGCAGAGTTTCTGCTGAGAAATCAGCTGTTAACGTTATGGGAGTTCCCTTGTATATTATTTGTCATTTTTCCCTTGCTGCTTTCAATAATTTTTCTTTGTCTTTAATTTTTGTCAATTTGATTACTATGGTGTCTCAGCATGTTTCTCCTTGGGTTTATCCTGCCTGGGACTCGCTGTGTTTCCTGGACTTGGGTGGCTATTTCCTTTCCCATGTTAGGGAAGTTTTCAACTATAATCTCTTCAAATATTTTCTCGGGTCCTTTCTCTCTCTCTTCTCCTTCTGGGGCCCCTATAATGCGAATCTTGTTGCGTTTAATGTTGTCCCAGAGGTCTCCTGGGCTGTCTTCATTTCTTTTCATTCTTTTTTCTTTATTCTGTTCTGCAGCAGTGAATTCCACCATTCTGTCTTCCAGGTCACTTATCCGTTCTTCTGCCTCAGTTATTCTGCTATTGATTCCTTCTAGTGTTTTGTTTTTTTTTTAAGACTAGTCCTTTGTTTTATTAATTAATTTATTTATTTTTGCTGTGTTGGGTCTTCTTTTCTGTGCAAGGGCTTTCTCTAGTTGTGGCAAGCGGGGGCCACTCTTCATCATGGTGCGTGGGCCTCTCACTATCGCGGCCTCTCTTGTTGCGGAGCACAGGCTCCAGATGCACAGGCTCAGTAGTTGTGGCTCACGGGCCTAGTTGCTCCGTGGCATGTGGGATCCTCCCAGACCAGGGCTCGAACCCGTGTCCCCTTCATTAGCAGGCAGATCCTGAACCATTGCGCCACCAGGGAAGCCCCCTTCTAGTGTATTTTTCATTTCAGTTCTTGTATTGGTCATCTCTGTTTGTTTGTTCTTTAATTCTTCTAGTTCTTTGTTAAACATTTCTTGCATCTTCTTGATCTTTGCCTCCATTCTTTTTAGGAGGTCCTGGATCATCTTCACTATCATTATTCTGAATTCTTTTTCTGAAAGGTTGCCTATCTCCACTTCATTTAGTTGTTTTTCTGGGGTTTTATCTTGTTCCTTCATCTGTTACATAGCCCTCTGCCTTTTCATCTTGTCTATGTTTCTGTGAATGTGGTTTTTGTTCTACGGGCTGCAGGATTGTAGTTCTTCTTGCTTCTGCTCTCTGCCCTCTGGTGGATGAGGCTACCTAAGAGGCTTGATGGGAGGGACTGGTGGTGGGTAGAGCTGGCTGTTGCTCTGGTGGGCAGAGCTCAGTAAAACTTTAATCCGCTTGTCTGCCGATGGGTGGGGCTGAGTTCCCTCCCTGTTGGTTGTTTGGCCTGAGGCAATCCAGCACTGGAGGCTACAGGCTCTTTGGTGGGGCAAATGGCGGACTCTGGGAGGGCTCACACCAAGGAGTACTTCCCAGAACTTCTGCTTCCAGTGTCCTTGTCCTCATGGTGAGCCACAGCCACACCCCGCCTCTGCAGGAGACCCTCCAACACTAGCAGGTAGGTCTGGTTCAGTCTCCTATGGGGTCACTGCTCCTTCCCCTGGGTCCCGATGAGCACACTACTTTGTGTGTGCCCTCCAAGAGTGGAGTCTCTGTTTCCCCCAGGGAAAAGTCCTGCAATCAAATCCCACTAGCCTTCGGAGTCTGATTCTCTATGAATTCCTCCTCCCGTTGCCAGACCTCCAGGTTGGGAAGCCTGACGTGGGGCTCAGAACCTTCACTCCAGTGGGTGGCCTTCTGTGGTATAAGTGTTCTCCAGTTTGTGATTTGATTTTATTGTCATTGCGCCCCTTTTACCGTCTTATTGTGGCTTCTCCTTTGTCTTTGGATGTGGGGTCTCTTTTTTGGTGAGTTCCAGTGCCTTCCTGTTGAAGACTGTTCAGCAGTTAGTTGTGATTCTGATGCTCTCGCAAGAGGGAGTGAGCGCACATCCTTCTATTCTGCCATCTTGAACCTATCTCTCAACTGCATTTCTAAACACTTCAATTCCTGGCTGTGCCTCCCTGGGAGGATCCTGAGCAAACCCAGGTCCTGTCCACATGTAGCCCCAGGTTGTCCTGAAGCCCAAATCCCAGCAAGTCCTATGGAGACTGAACTCCTGTTGCAAGGACGCTGGCCCTTCGAGTCCCAAAGCGGAGGACCTGGTGGTGCTTGAGGAGACAAAACTCTAAAGTTTCTGTTAAAGGATAATTTGTTCATAAATTTTTTAAATTGGATGAGATGGAGGTGTTATATATGTAAAAAAAGTTAGATTTATTTTTAATTACCAACATTTACAATATATAGGAAATTATATCCCTTGTAATTATTTACATTTATGATGAAAAACTTTTAAGCTCAACCTAAAAATATCTGAAGAGATTCGTTACTTTTCAGTCTTTCTGAAATTATTCAAGCACAGACGTTTGAATATACTGTTCCAAAAAGCACCTCATTCTTCTTCCAATCTACAAAACCAGTAAGTCTTCTATACTTTTGTCTTACCCCATTTTCCTAGTCACCTGAAAAAGTTTTTATTCCTTTTACTCTTTTATCTAACATTTCTTTTTAGTTGAAAAATTGTGTTGATTGTCTTTCTAATGTCTATTTCTCTCCTCTCCTCTGTTCCGTTCTCACTGCCCTCGTTCCAATCTTTATTATCTCACCTGAGTTCTATTTCAGTTCTCCAACTTTACTTGCCACTCTGCAAACCATATCACACATACTGTTGCCAGATTATTCTTCCTGAAGTTCTGTCTGCCCTGGCCAGCAATACATCCACCAACCCACTAACTGATAGAGTTGACCTGTGAAGAATCTTAGACTCTTGCTACTTGTTCCCAACCTGCTCCAATGCCTATCCTGTTCTATCTCCCCATTAAGATCCTGTTTCTGCCCTTCAGCCATGATCTGTGCATAAGGATCCCTCAAATTTATTCCTAGGGCCCTTCTGGCTTCACACTATTTCAGCCAGGATACTGCATTAGAAGAGGAGCTCCCCCCTCAGAATAGCCCACAGACCCCATCCAAGTCCACTCAAATCACTCCACAAGGGTTGAAGGGACAAAGCAGAAAACAAAACTCACATAAGTTCAGCTATGATCTGGTACTTCAGTGCCTTTCAGTAGCAATCCATTGTCAAACAAGTCAAATACAAAGTCTTCTCTATGTAGGCCAAGGTCTAGAGCAAAATAGCCCTAATCTGCCTTTACAGCTTAATTTCCCACTACTTTCCTACAAGTCTTCTATGATTCTAAAAAACCAGAACTACTAATATACTTCATTTTTTCTTTCTCTATATCTTTGTGAAGTTCTTTCTATCTAGAATCCCCTGCCTTACCATAACTCCAACTTTAATTTCTACTTTTACCCATTTATTTAGAGTCAGATCACATATTACCTTCACTTTAAGTGGTTTTTGTAACCCCCTAAAGGGAATAATAGCTCTCTTCTTAAAAACCTAATAGTACTACTACTATACTATATAAATACATGTTTTATATATTAAATATAATATATATTTAATATACATTAATAAGTACAAATATGATATAAATATATAATACATATTTTATAGAATATATATTTTATACAGTATATATTATATATATATATATATATATATATATATATATAAAATATGTATACACACACACACATCATATACTCATTCTCTGCCTGTGTTTTTCTTTTAAACTTTCCACTATGCTTTGGGCAACCTGTAGGAAGGGACTATGCCAGACTCATCCTTGTGTCCTCCACAGCACATAGTAGTTATTCAATAAATATTTGTTTGAATTATTAAGTATATATCAATCACTGAATTTTGAGTAAATGCCCAAGGTTCCTGGTTCATGAGCTTCCAAACATAATTCTTATTTATTAAAAAACCTTCATTAAAGAGGGCCTTCAAAGCGTATTCATATATGTAAGATAATTCAGAATTTAAGAATAAGTAAATATATCAATAGTAAAATAAAGGTAAGAGACTTAATATATTTAGGAAGAAAATATACAGTAGGAAAAAAAATAGGTATTAGAAAAATTACCAATAATTAGTTAGGTATCAGAAAATTCCAATTCTTTTACATAGAGTGTACAGGCTAAAGGTTAAAAGCTAATGACCAAAGCCTAAATAACAGTTTGTGAATTAGTGAACAAGGACCCTGTTCACACATAGGAAAGAGTGTTCTGAAGTTAGACTCCACAGTTCATTACAAGAGCATTTGTAAAGTGTGACTAAAAAGCAAAGTACACTGTAATTTGTGGTAAATCACTCAATGGGAGAGACTGTGTTTTATTCGTCTTTGTACCCACATAGTGCCCGATGAATTAAAATCAAAAGACACTTGTTACAGTCAACATAGACGTTTAAATGACTGTTGTCCCATTTAAAATAAGCCGCCCTGCAAGACTGACGCGCTATAATAATAATTTCCTTCTGTCAAAGAGCTTGCAATTGTTCCCCACTATCTATGGCAGGAAGTTAAAACTCTTTAGCCTGGGACTCAAGTGCCCTCACAATTTTCTTTCCTCTTCTAAAGTCTTATTTCCCACTTCTTTCCTTCAGGCATCTTATTTGTCAGTCAAATTGAACTCCTGATTTCACACTTGCTTGCCTCTGTATCTCTCTGTTCATCTGGTAATTTCTTATGTCATTTATCATTTTCTTCCTTGCTTTGTATCTTATACATAGCTTGTTTTCCTTATCATATTGTAAGTTCCTCATGTCAGAGACCAGGTCCTATATGTCTTTAACTATATTTTATTACCTAGCACAGGGCCTGGCACATGGTAGGCACACACACAAAAAATCTGTTGAAGGAATTACTGAATAATACCAGTAGAGCTCAACTCCGGAAACTACTTTTTGACAAGCCGTAAAAGAAAAATGCTTTTGTTAATTTATGGCAGAGTTCTTAAATATAAGCAGGCATTAAAAATACTGGGAAACTTGTTAAATATGCAAATTCTTGGTGTTAGTTGTTACCAGGGGACTTAATACCAAGGGGCAACCGTAACTATCTTTAATAAGGAATGAAGTCCTGAACCACTGCTGAGAATGAAAAGGGCAAAAAAGAAGAAAAGGATAAAGAGGATAACAGGCACACTCTTGGCAGTGGAAGTCATCATCAAACTCTTCCTTTGTAGTGAAGTCATTATTGGCTGTTTTTCCTTGCATCTGATCTTTGACTTTTTTTTTTTTTAATATCTGGTTTTTTGTTTTGTTTTTTATAAATTTATTTATTTATTTATTTTTGGCTGTGGTGGGTCTTCGTTGCTGTGCACAGGCTTTCTCTAGTTGCAGCAAGCGGGGGCTACTCTTCGTTGCGGTGCGTGGGCTTCTCACCGCGGTTGCTCCTCTTGTTGCAGAGCACGGGCTCTAGGCGTGCGGGTTTCAGTAGTTGTGGCACACGGGCTCAGCAGTTGTGGCTCGCGGGCTCTAGAGTGCGGGCTCAGTAGTTGTGGTGCACGGGCTTAGTTGCTCCGCAGCACGTGGGATCTTCCCAGACCAGGGCTCGAACCCGTGTCCCCTGCATTGGCAGGCGGATTCTCAACCACTGCGCCACCAGGGAAGTCCCGATCTTTGACTTTTTAAATCAGGATGACAATATCTGTTTAAGACCCATTCACTTAAATGTACATAGCGAAGCAATGATTATTTTTCTCAGAATACTTTTCAGATATGTACTGTATTTCAAAATGTACAATATATAGGTAAACCATAGAAACTTTTTATCCCATAAAGCTCTTTGAAAAGAATGTTACTATTTGTTCGGTACTGGAAGATCAGTTCTGCTTATAAAGCAGTAAGGCACTGAGAGAACTAACGTGTTCTCTTTAGATTATTTCAAACAGGATATGAATTACAGGAAGCAAGACTTCAAGTGGTTAAGAAGAAAAGAGTTTTGCCTTTCCGAAGTTTACAAAATGCCAGTATTCTAAACTTCATACACTGAACTCCTTAGGATAGTCTGATATAGTACATGCTATCTGTCACTTCTCTATCCATTTGGCAAAGACTAGATAGAGACAAATGCTACAGAGGCTCAAAAATGGAGACTTCTGGAAAAATGACCAAAGCCAGAAATAAAGTTGTACTAATTAGAAAACAAATAATTAAATGGCCAAACCCGAATGTTGTGTGATGCTGAAAAGAGATAGATTTCTAAAGCATACCATCTGTTTTACAGTTTTTATTTTGCTGTACTGCAAATCTACTCAGTAGTTTTGCAATGATCTAGCTGCTAACTCATTTGCACAATTACTTTAGGCCAGAAATACTTATTGCACAGAATCATTTGAGAGTTCAACACATTCACAGAAGAGGGCAGATATAAACCATTTTTGAGTGAAGACAATTTCTTTAGTCCTTAAAGAAAATGTTATTAAAAAAAAATGATTAGAAATTGCCAAAAGAAAATCAGAATGCTATCACTATAAATTTATGGTATCTAAACCTATCTGGGCCTTCAGGGTCACCATCAACCCCTCTGTTGGCCATTCTAATGAAAACTCATTCTCATCTTGACCCCTCAGCAGCATTTACCTGGGAGCTGACTGCTCCTGCTTTCTCAAACACTCTTCTCACTTAACTTCCTTGGCACCACCCTCCTGACTTTCCTTCTTCCTCATCAGCTATTCCTTTTCAGCCTCCACTGCTAGCTTCTCCTCTTCTAAATGTTGTAGTGTTTAAGGCAGGGTGCTGAGGCCTCTTGTCCTTTCTATCTGTATTTTCTTCCTAACTTATCTCTTCAGCCCAATGGCTTTACATGGCATCTATATACTCAGGAATCACAGATTTATATCTCCAGCTCATTCTTCTCGAGTTCCAGGCTCATACATTCAATGATCTATTTGAAATCTCCACTTGAATGCTACATAGGCATCTCAAAGTTAGCATGTCTCATATGGAACTCTTGACTCACCACTCTTCCCCCAGAAAAAAAAAAAATCTATTTCTCCTACAGTCTTCCACATCTCAGCAAATGGCACTACCATCCAACCAGCTGTTAAAGCAAAATCTAAAAATCATCCTGATACCTCCCTTATCCTTATCTCTTATCTGATCCATCACCAAGCCCTATCAAATATACCTAAAAAATATATTACATTTATTTCTCTTCAACTCTATTGCTACCACCCTGTCCAAGCCACCATCATCTCTCAACATTACTACTGCATTACAAGCACATCATGTATCTGTGGTACCTAACACAGTGTCTAGCAAGTCACAGATGTAAAATAACTTTCTGCATAGATAAATATTACTTAGCAACATTCCTACGTCTCTAAGACAATCTCTAATTTCCATTCTCAGACATTTTCTGACATGCCTACAGATATTCATTTACTGAATCATCTACTCATCCAGCAATTATTTATTATTGTATTAATTGGTATTAGGTTTAACTGCATATTTCACAGTATCTCAAAGATGACAGACATTTGTCTCCTGCTCATATAAAAATGTCTGGAGGTAGGCAGTCAAGGGCTGGCATAGCAGCTCTATATGCTAAGAGCCCTGGTTCCTTGCATCTTGTTGCTCTGCTATCCCGTTTATAAATTCCACTCTATGATCTAATATGGCTACTTAAACTCCACCCATCACAGCTGCATTTCAGTCACTAGGGAAGAAGATGGATGTGAGGAAGGCCATACCCCCTCCATTTAAGGACACTTCCCAGAAATTGCTCCTACCTCCACTTAGATCTCATTGACCAGCACCATAACTAGCAAAGATGGGGAAGAATTAGCAAAGAAGACAAGATAGCAATGTTACCAGCTAAAAGCCAGGATCCTCATTTCCACAGAAGAAAGAGAAAATAAATACTGAGAGGTAGTAGCATCCTCTTCCAAAGTTCCTGTTGTGACCAGGTAATGTTCTGGGTACAGGGATACAAAGATCAGTAAGACATAGGGTCACAAGGGCTTCCCTGGTGGCGCAGTGGTTGAGAGTCCGCCTGCCGATGCAGGGGACACCGGTTCGTGCCCCGGTCCGGGAAGATCCCACAGGCCGCGGAGCGGCTGGGCCCGTGAGCCATGGCCGCTGAGCCTGCGCGTCCGGAGCCTGTGCTCCGCAACGGGAGAGGCCACAACAGTGAGAGGCCCGTGTACCACAAAAAAAAAAAAAAAAAAAAGACATAGGGTCACTGCTCAAGGCATTAGTCCAATGGGGGAAAGCAATATGTAAATGAATAATTACTCAAGATTTCAAGCCAGGCAACAGACACTGTTAGAAGACCTTGGCTTTTCTGAATCCCTGAAGATTCCTTGCATCCAAAGAGTTGAAAGAGAAGTAGATGTTTCCAGTGCTTTACATCACTAAACTATACAGACTGCTTCAATATTCCACAGCTTTAGTAATGGACATTTCTCAGCTCTATTTTACTGGATTTGATACAAAAGAAAAGTTCATTTAAACCTCTATAAACATATATAAACAACTGTGGTAGTAATTTTAACAGTTTGAAAATACCCATTTCAGAAATGTGGCAACACTCAATAATTTTTTTAACTTGTCAGAAGATGAAACTAAATGATTGTTTTAAGAAGACTATATATAAACTACAAGGCCAGATGAGAAGAAATAAGCAATGACAGCATGCCAAAAAGAAAAAAAAGAGGTAATACTGTAACTTACCGTTAACCACTGGTTATCTAGTAGTTCCTTAGCTGTGATTCTATGAGCAGGATCTACTTTCATAAGTTGTTTCAAAACACTTTTAGCTGCAAATAAGGGAAAAATCCTGAAAGTCTTATTTATCTCAACTATAATTAGTACCACACATTTTCCAGTTTATTTAGGATTAGGTCTGTATGATATGAAGGAAACTTCTCAGTTATAAAATAAATATCATCAGTACCAATGGCTAGTATTAAATAAAGTTTAAGGCCTATAGTGAGGTTTTATTGCCTGGATTACCTGGTTTATGGCTTATAGTAAAAAATTAGCTAGATGATCAGCAAATTTCCTCTTCAATTTTTATTATGCATTTTCTGTTTTTGCTGAAAGTTTCAACTATAACAAGCACAGTGAAGATATCACTATTACCACAAGTAGATAGTGTATTTCTACAAGTAAATTCAATGACTAACCAGAGATCTAAAGTATCTGAATTACTGGCTGCCTTTCTTATATTATGTATACTTGCTTTAGTAAATAATAACAAATCTATACTTACCAGAATCACTTATGGAATCCCAGACTGAATCTTTAAAACGTAGTTCTCCCTTTCTTATTAACTCAAAAAGCTTCTCTTCTGACCTTGCCATAAAGGGTGCTTCTCCACATAATCTACAACAAAGACAGTTGTTTTGTTAAGATTTGTAAAAAAATAATCAGAATGAGGCTATTAAAAATTAAGTTTCCACAGGACTTGGAAGTAGTGGTGCTTCATATTTAAGTAAAGGAGAGAAAGAGGTGGGAACTTCTCTGGATGTAGAAATGGAAGCGAAGGGCTTTTGCAAGATCTGTGCTAGGCTCTTGTATACATTGGAACTTCCACATTTGCAAATGACCCAAAGCTCTTCCAGGTGGGGAAACACTAAAGGGTTAAAATACAGAAAGGTGTGTGAGTTTAAGTGCACAGTAATAGTGGTGGATGATAGAGGAGAAACACTTCAACGTGAGCAAAGGTAAGGTAACACCCTAAGGTACATAATTCACATTGGACTTACAGAAAGATAGACAGAGTTATGAGAGTCTAACGAGAGTTATCAGACTCTAATGACCATGTAAGAGTTTTATCTGTGGTAAAATGCTACACGAATGTTAGTGATAGTAAGAATAACCCTGGGGTCTACAGGCTCTGAGTCAAAACCAAAAATCCATTAAAATGGCCACAACTCTTCAAAACTGATACATAAAATGAAGAAAATCTGAATGAGCAAAATCAGTCTGGAAGGGTGAAAGCTGAGTATACGTAACAACCAATATCAGTAAAGCCATGTGTATACAGTAAACATGGGCTTATTTGTAAATTCTGTAGTACGGGGACTATGAGCCCTTAGAATCTTTTAAAGGAAGCACCGTGCTATACTTTACAAAGAGCATGGCAAGCCTATGCTGCAACAGGTGATCTAGTCCAAAACTACAAGAACATGCATAAAAGTTGCAAACGTTGGCCATCATCTTTATCATCAACCCCAACATCTGAGGGCAACCCTGTAGACAACAACCAGATTTTCCCAATGACAACCAGAGAGAAGTTGGATCTGGACTCATCACAGAGGCAACTCTAACTCTGTATGTCTATTCTTCAACTCTCAGGATTATACTTTTCCACTTTACTATGGAAACAGTAAAACGGCAGAAGTCCATTGCACTTCCCAAATGCTGGTCTATTATGTACATAAGTATAATGTATAATGATCTCCAGGTCTCTTAACAGATTTTTACTGATTTTTGTTTTTAGTCATATTTTTCTTAAAGTTCTTAAAAAACCTTTCCCATGAATATTTTTTGAATAAGTCTAAATTTGGTAAATATCTTACATGACAATGATTTTCTGGGGGGGGAGGGGGAGAGCTGTTCTCATCCTAGTAATTTATCAAACTAGGCTGGATAACACAGCTTTTCATTTACCAATAGGTTCTTGTTAAGTGATAAATATTTATTAAATTGTTCTGCAAACTCTCATTTTAATACTTTTTATTTCTCCAGCTCATTCTGACCCTCCTCTCTCTGATCTTACTTGCCTTACTACTGTTTAGTTTTAAAATGCAATAAAAAAAAGCCCAAAAAAATGGTCTTATGGACAATTACAATCTATTATAGCAAGTACAGGCCAGCAAAAGCCTGGCTCGTTGAGTCTGTTAACAACCAGTGATATGCACATTCACCAATTTCTTAGCTGCTCCCACACTGCCTGACTAGCATGCAACTATATAGCTCAAGGGCTACATTTTTAAAATTCCACTTTTTTCTGTCCTTTACAATTTTATTCACACAAAATGTATCTAATGGTTGGTCAATCAGCAGCGTATGAAATTTTATGATAGCAATTTTCTGCACATCCAGAAAAGGGAATCCAAGACATGAAAAATGCCTCTTAAAGCCTTCCGATTATTTTGCTTCATAGGAATCAAAACAGCAAAAGATAGTGCCCATAAAGAGTATTTATGTCAATTTCACCTTGAGAAAGTATGTTATCATTGTCCAATTAAGTAGCAATGAAACAAGGGTAATTGATAAACAAGAAAATAACCCCCCTGGAGAAGGTAATATGTTTGCGCCCTTGTTGAAGGAAATTGTCTGTAAGACCACTGGGCTCAGGCAGATTAATGAATAGGCACTGATTAGCTAAGTAAGAGTCTACTGTAAAGAAAAAAATATGTCATTATTATGATACGCAGTCACACTCAGAAGCAGAAAAATTAAAATTACATCTTTAAGTAGGAGAAAAAAATTTAAGGTATGTAATACGCTATCACTTCCCTTAACACCAAATTCAAACTAAGAAGGCAGCAAATACCACATGAATGGTGTAATAATAGTTCACATGTATTATGTTTGACTTGTGTTGTCCAGGAAGTCGTGAGAGTATAAAACACTAATTTTAAACAGTTGTATTTTTAATTTAAAACTAAGGCTCAGAATTTTAATATGATTCTAATCAGCACAGAACAATGATCAAAAACTTTGTGAATACATTTATACTTTATGCAATCTAAGCAGTGATATGTCAGCTATCTGAGTTACAACTACGATCACAACATCCAATTTCTACTGCCCGTGTATTCCATTTCACAGGACTGTGAAAATATAACTACTGTGATGTCAATATTTAGAAACGATCTGGAAGAGGTAGTGCACAGTGAAATCTTCAATATGACCATAAAACTAATGTTGCATCAACATAAAAATGTTCATATTCACCAACAGGCAGAACAGTGACCACGAACTTTTCAGAACATCTCTTAGACAATTCACTTTAATTCAATTTAACAAACAAATATTGAGCACTGACTACATGTCTACTATTGTACCAGATACCAGGGATGCAAAGATGAATCATATCTCTGTCCTTCATGGAATTTAGAGTAAGAAAAACAGGTACAATACACATAATATAATAATTATATTCCATTATAATCTAGCTTTTAAAAGTGCAATGAGAACACAGAAAAGTGAACAATTTATTCTATCATATTTACACATGTGCAAACTTTCCTGATTAAATATGCTCATTATTTTGTTTTTCTTTCTACATTACTGTTTTACATGCATCTTCGTCTACTGCCTTAAATTCCAAAAAGTATACACATAATGAATGTAGTAACTGCTGGGGTAGAGGAGGACTTAGGGAAATAGAAGTCTTTACTGTGTGAGCTGGACACACCCAGGAAAGAGGTTAGCAGAGAAGAAAAAAGAACATCTAGGCAGAATGAGCTGCATGAGCAAAGACCCAGAAGCATGCGATACAGGGTGCCTGAGTCCTAAGGAGTGGCCTAGAGTGTCCACCAGCACAGGGTAAGTGAATGGGAACACATATGCAGACCAAGATTAGAAAGGCACTCTGGAGCCAGGCAGTGGAAGCTTTGTGTTACGCCATGCGGGGATGCTCTGAGATTTTTCTACAGCAAGGGAGAATTACCAGAGGTTGTTAATCAGGAAAGTAGTACAATCAGATTTGTGATTTAGAAAGACAACTCTGACAACTGTGTGAAGGGTGAACTCGAGGCAGGAGAACCGACAGAAAGACACTGTAATCTTCTAGAAAGGGATCGTAAGGAGAAACGATACAAGTGAAGAGAAATGAAATAATAGGTGAGGACACTTGAAAGGAAAAATACAGGCCATGGGGTTTGACTGAATCTTGAGAGTGAGAAAGAAGAGAGAGCAAGAAAGGCCAACATTTTCAGTAGCATGAAGAGAAGTAGAAACAACAGAATACTCCCTGGACCCTGGGCTGAACCTTTATCTGGTTACTGCCCGCTCCTCACACGTGCCCTGTCCATCAGGTGGCTCTAGTGCCAGGTCCCAGGACCTCCCTCTACCTGATGCTCTATAAGTGAATCTCTTGAGAAAATACAAAGAAGCTTTTGTTTTGTAGCAAAGGATCAGGGAGGTGCTGAGGCAAGTTTTTCATGTGGCTCAGATCATATAGTGCATTGTAGCATTTATAGATCAATGAAAAGAAAGGCTGAAAGTTATAAATTGATTGTATTAAAAAAATACCTAATGGATGCACCTGACAACTAATAAGACACCTTTTAGAATGACTTCCCAACTGTTTCTTTAGTCGCTTTCTTAAAACTATATTGTTTAGTTTTAATTTAAAGTCTATGTAATTCTACTGTTAGGGACCATCCATTCATTTTAAGTTGTACATTTAGCAGGGTACTTACAAAATGTACATTATGACACCTATGCTCCAAATGTCACACTGCTGGCTATAGTCGTGGGCATTGATAACTTCAGGGGCTGCCAAATAAGCAGAAATAAAATAATATTAATAATACAATAAATGACTTTTAATGCTTAAACACAAAGCATGAAAAATGTGCTGATGTGCTGTAATTTATTCCCCCACAGGGAAAAAGAGAACCAACAGCAGATGTTAAGTGAATAATGTATAGGCTTAACAACTGACGTCTCTGTATCCTCACCCCTGCTATTTAGCTTCTAATGGAACAATGGCACACACTGTATAGCTAAATGCACAACTCTTCATCTCTTTCAAATTGTTAAGAAATGATTTTGCAAAGATTGTGTAGTTATAGTAGAAGACAACAATATCTCAGTTCTTTGCCAAAAACAGAATTGAAAACATACCTTAAGTAGATACAATTTAAAACAAGCCCAATAGGTAGAAATCTGGATTTACAGAGAAACTAAGATAAACGGTTATAAATCACTTCAGTAAAATAACGGTAGTAATAATAACATCATAGCACTCCTATGGCAGTATGAATTATCTTCCACATTTTCTAAATGAGAAAACTAAGACAGAGAGCTCCTAGAACATAACTTGATCAAAAAGCCAATTAGTCCCAGGATGATGACTAGGATGCAGGCACTCCTGACTCCCCAACTCTGGGCTACTTACTTACAATGTGTCCACAATAGGGTTCCTTTAAACAATCTTCTCAAAGTAGAACTTTTTTTTTTACTTTGAGGTAGCACATTTTTTAATGATTAGGTTTTTTATAATGGCTGGCTTTCTAAAAAGTCACATATGATATTCCAGGAATATGTCTATTATACTTCTACAGCTAGGTAGCACCACACAGGGCCGACTGTAAGTTATACGTGGATTCACCCCTGCGTCGTTCAAGGGTCAACTGCGTGTATTTGAATAGAACTTTAAAATTTACAAAGTACTTTTGTATAGATGATGTTATTTGTATAAATTATGTTAAGAATCATGTGAGATGGGTATGTAGCCATGACTTACTTTGCCAGCGAGGAAATTAAGGTTCAGGTACCCATATGAAGCGACTCACCTAAAGCAACACTGTTACACAGCGCCTCCCATGTAAAAGGTGTTTTTACTTTAGAAAGCAGCTTCAATCACCCCCCCAACATACACACAGCTTTTATAACTACTAAAAGCAAATGAAATTTCATTTCCTCTGCCTATTGTTAAAGGAACTAAAAAGCAACAACAAAGGAGTTAAAAGGTAAACAGAAGAAAGAGAACAGGCTCAACCGTAATTAACAAATTGAATAATTCTTCTCTAAATCACTGAAAATTAAAATTAATATTTTCCTTTAAGCAATTACTTGTATTCTTTAACTCTACTTAAACTTTTAAAATATGGAATCATTAAAGCTCAAGTTGCTCTATGGCTGCATGTCTACGACAAGGGCAGATTCCGTGATCCGATTCCCTGACAGATCTCCATGTAGGTGCATCACACAGCAGGGGCCCGGAATTTGGAGCCCTCACTCCCTCTTTCGGAGTCACCTTAATTATCAGGGGCAGTTCTACTTGCACTGTCATCGCAGCTCTCACAGGGAGGCAAAGGCCAGACTGGCTGGGCCAAGAAGCCATTTAGGAAGTCAGCAAAGCTCCACAAACCATCTGCCTTCTCTCTTGTTCTCTCACTTGTCTCACAGTGCAGACAACTAATAAGCAGGCATAAAACTCAGGGTGCTTGGATATATTTTCCCCATGTAACTACAGACCAGATGTCTTTTGCCAACAGGAGGATATGAACAGAATCTAAAGTAGCCTCTTCCCAAATAAGATAAAACAATTTAGAAGCTTTATGCATCAAGTAGACAAAGAAACAATGAACTAGGTATACTGCTCAGCCATAAAAATGAATAAACTACTGATATAACAACACGGGTAAGTCTCAAAATCATTACATGGAACAGAAGAAGACAGACACAAAAGAATATATACTTATGATTCAATTTATATAAATTCTAGACAAGCAAAACTAAACTAAGGTAATGGAAATCATCAGTGGTCGCTGGGGTCTGGGTGAGGAATCGACTGAGAGGGACACAAAGGAAATTTCTGGGGTGATGGAAATGTTCTATATATTCACTGGGGTGGTAATTGTACAAGTATAGGTATTTGTCAAAACTCATTAAACTTTACACTTAAAATCTGTGCATTTTATTATATGTAAATTATGTTTCAATAAAGTATATTTTAAAGAAAACTACTAAAAGTACAAAAAGAATCTATCAAAGCCCTGCGCTGGTGAGTGACTTTAATAATTCTCTTAGAAATCAACAGAGGAAGCAAGCAAGATTAAATTAACAATATTGACTGGGTGGCCGAGATGGCAGAGCAGGAAGGCCGTGAACTTCCACAGACACACCAAAATTACCACCACTTACAGAGCAACTGTCTATAGGAATGACCTGAAAACCAGCAGAAAACAATTTCCACAACTAAAGACATAAGTAGGAACTACAAGAAGATGGATAGGAGGGGCGCAGACACAGTAGAGTTAGGACCTACGCTCTCAGATCGGTGAGCCACAGACAGGAGGAATGTCACGGTCTTGAGGTCCTCCCCAGGGAGTGAGGGCTCTTGGTCCCACATCAGGCTCCCCAGCCCAGGGGGTCCTGCACCAGGAATACAAAGCACCCAGAACGTCTCCCTCTGAAAACCAGCAGTGCTTATGTCTGGGAGAGCTGGAGCGCTAGAGCAAACAAGAGACTCCACTCTAAAAGGGCGCACGCAAAATCTCATCCACTCTGAATCCCAGCTCAGAGGCAGCACTTTGAACATGAGTCAGACCCACTTGCTGATCTTGGAAAACCTCCCAGAGAGGGAGGGAGCAACTAGGACTCCCCCTGGGGACTGGCAGCAGCCATTTTGGGGAGTTCATTGTAACACGTGGACACTGGTGCTGGTAAGCACCATTTTGGATGCCTCCCCCTAGCTTATTAGCACCGGGACCTGCCCCACCCACCAGCGGGCACACACCAGCCCCACACCCCCTGGTAGACAGCTGCCAAGACCTGGCCCGCCCACCAGCAGACTTACACCAGCACTAAGGCCCCCATACCATTCAGACGCCATGTGGGAACCCAGCCTTGCCCACCAGCAGGCCAGCAGCAGCCCCATGCAGTTAACCCTGCAGTAAGCCTACCCCACCTTCTAGCAGGCCCAGAGCCACTGGACATGACACAGCCTCAAAGCCAACCAGGCTGGGGGCCAGTCCCACCTACCAGTGTGCTCAGAGTAGTCAGCCCCACCACAGCAGAAGGGTGCATGCAGCCCACATAGGAGTTGCCCCGAGAACATAGAGCTCCAGTGACCAGAGAGGAGCATGCTGCTGGGCCCCACAGGACATCTCCTGTATAAGGCCACTTCTCCAAGATCAGAAAACACAACCAACATACCTGATACATAGAAATAGACACAGAGGATTGGGCAAAATGAAAAATAAAAATGCAAAAAGCACAAACACATTAAGTTTAAATAATATACTACTAAACAACCAGTGGGCCATTGAATAAGTCAAAGAGGAAATAAAAATACCTAAACAGAAATAAAAATGGGAATACAATGATCTAAAATCTGTGGGACACAGCAAAAGTAGTTCTAAGAGGGAAGTTTATGGAGACACAAGCCTTACCTCAGGAAACAAGAAAAACCTCAAATAAACAATCTAGCCTTACCCCTAAAGGAACCAGAAAAAGAAGAACAAACAAAACCCAAAATTAGGAGAAGGAAGAAAAAATAAAGATCAGATTGGAAATAAAAGAAATAGAGACTAAAAAGATATAGAAAAGAACAATGAAACTAAGAGCTAGTTCTTCAGAAAGATAAAATTGATAAACCTTTAGCAAGACTCATCAAGAAACAAGATAGAAGACACAAATAAAATCAGAATGAAAGAGAAGTTACAACCAACACCACAGAAATACAAAGTATCGTAAGACATTACTATGAACAATTATATAACAATCAAATGGACAATTTAGAAGGAACAGATAAATTCCTTGAAATGTACACTCTCCCAAGACTGAATCAGGAAGAAATAGAAAATATGAAGAGACCAATTACCAGTAATAAAATTGTATCAGTAATTTAAAAACTCCCAACAAACAAAAGTCCAAGACCAGATAGCTTCACAGGTAAATTCTATAAAACTCTTAAGAAGAATTAACACCTATCCTTATCAAGCTATTCCAAAAAGCTGAAGAGGAAGGAGGATTTCCAAACTTATTCTACAAGGCCAGTGTCAGCCTGCTATCAAAACCAGGTAAAGATACCACAAAAACGAAAATTATAGGCCAATATCACTGATGAACCAGATGTAAAAAATCCTCAAAAAAATCTTAGCAAACCAAATTCAATAATACATTAAAAGAATCATATACCATGAGTAAGTGATATTTAGTCCAGGCACTCAGGATGGTTCAATATCTTCAAATCAATCAATGTGATACACCACATTAACAAATTGAAGGGTAAAAATCATATGATCATCCTAATAGATGCAGAAAAAGCTTTTGACAAAATTCAACATCCATTTATGACAAAAACTCTCCAGAAAGTGGGTATGAGGGAACATACCTCAATATAATAAAGGCCATAATGGGAAACCCACAGTGAACATCATACTCAATGGTAAAAAGCTGAAAGCATATCCTCTAAGAGCAGGAACAAGACAAGGATGTCCACTCTCACCACTTTTATTCAATATAGTATTGGAAGTCCTAGCCATGGCCATCAGATAAGAAAAAGAAATAAAAGGAATCCACACTGGAAAGGAAGAATTAAAGCCATCACGGTTTGCAGATGACATGATACTGTATACAGAAAATCCTAAAAATGACAACAAAGAACTATTAGAATAAATGAATTCAGTAAAGTTGCAGGATACAGAATTAATATTTAGATATTTATTGCATTGCTATACACTAACAACAAATTATCAGAAAGAGAAATTAAGAAAACAATCCCACATATGGATCAATGGAACAGAATGGTGAGCCCAGAAATAAACCTACACACCTAAAGTCAATTAATCTTTGACAAAGGAGGTAAGAATGTACAATGGAAAGAAGACAGTCTCTTCAACAAGTGGTGTTGGGAAAGTTGGACAGCCACATGTAAACCAACGAAGTTAGAACACACCCTCTCAACATACACAAAAAATAAACTCAAAAGGGCTTAAAGACTCAAATATAAGACATGATACCATAAAACTCCTTGAAGAGAACATAGGCAAGACATTCTCTAACATAAATCATACCAAACTGTTCTTAAGTCAGTCTGCCAAGGCAATAGAAATAAAAGCAAAAATAAACAAATGGGACCTAATCAAGCTTACAAGCTTCTGTACAGCAAAGGAAACCATAAACAAAATGAAAAGATAACCTACAGACTGGGAGAAAATATTTGCAAATGATGCGACCAACAAGGGCTTAATTTCCAAAATATACAAACAGCTCATACAACACAACAACAAAAAAACAAACAACCCAATAAAAAAATGGACAGAAGACCTAAACAGACATTTCTCCAAAGAAGAGAGACAGACGGCCAACAGGCACATGAAAAGATGCTCAACATTCCTGATTATTAGAGAAATGCAAATCAAAACTACAATGAGGTACCACCTCACACAGGTCAGAATGACCATCATTAAAAAGTCTACAAATACAAATAACAAATGCTGGAGAGGGTGTGGAGAAAAAGGAACCCTCCTACACTGTTAATGGGAATGTAAATTGGTGCAGCCACTATGGAAAACAGTATGTAGGTTTCTCAAAAAACTAAAAATAGAGCTGCCATATGATCCAGCAATCCTACTGCCAGGCATATATCTGGACAAAACTCTAATTCAAAAGGCTACATGCACCCCTATGTTCATACTAGCACTATTCACAATAGCAAAGACATGGAAACAACCTAATGTCCATTGACAGATGAATACATAAAGAAGATGTCATACATATATACAATGGAATACTTTGCAGCAGTAAAAAAAAGAATGAAATAATGCCATTTGCAGCAATATGGATGGACTTAGAGACTATCATACTAAGTGAAGTAAGTCAGAAAGAGAAAGACAAATACCATAGGATATCACCTATATGTGGAATCTAAAGTATGACACAAATGAACCTATCTACAAAACAGAAACAGACTCACAGACATAGAGAAGAGACTTGTGGTTTCCAAGAGGGAAGGGGAGTAGGGGAGGGGTGGATTGGGAGCTTGGGGTTAGCAGATGCAAACTATTATATACAGAATGAATAAACAACAAGGTCCTACTGCATAGCACAGGGAACTATATTCAATATCCCATGGTAAACTATAAAGGAAACAATATAAAAAAGAATGTATACATATGTATAACTGAATCACTTTGCTGTACAGCAGAAATTAACACAACACTGTAAATCAACTATACGTCAATTAAAAAAAAAGACAACAATCTCATTTACAATTGCATCAAAAAGAATAAAATACCTAGGAATAAATCTAACTAAAGAGGTAAAAGACCTGTGCTCAGAAAACTACAAGACAATGATGAAAGAAACTGAAGATGACACAAATGGAAAGATATACCATGCTCATGGACTGGAAGAATTAATATTATTTA
Organism: Phocoena sinus; assembly: GCF_008692025.1. Taxonomy (NCBI): domain Eukaryota; kingdom Metazoa; phylum Chordata; class Mammalia; order Artiodactyla; family Phocoenidae; genus Phocoena; species Phocoena sinus. Next base: position 63,122,456 of record NC_045770.1, read on the forward strand.
AATAACCATACTGCTCAAGGCAATCTAGAGATTCAGTGCAATCCCTATCAAAATAACAATTGTATTTTTCACAGACTAGAACAAATAATTCTAAAATTTGTATGGAAACACAAAAGACCCTCCTGAATAGCCAAAATAATATTGAGAAAGAACAGAGCTGGAGATATCATGCTGCTCAATTTCAAACTATAATACAAAGTGACAGTAATCAAAACAGTATGGTACTGGCACAAAAATAGACACATAGATCAATGGAGCACAATAGAGAGCCAGAAATGAACCCACACTTATATGGTCAATTAATCTATGACAAAGGAGGCGAGAATATACAATGGAGAAATGACAGCCTCTTCAATAAATGATGTTGGGGAAACTGGACAGCTGCATGGAAAAGACTCAAAATGGACTAGTTTCTCATACCATATACAATTTAAATAATCTCAAAATTGATAAAAGACTTAAATGTAAGACCTGAAACCATAAACCCCCCTAGAAGAAAACATAGGCAGTACGCTCTTTGACACAGGTCTTAGCAATATTTTTTGGATGTGTCTCCTCAGGCAAGGGAAACAAAAGCAAAAATAAGCAAATCAGACTACAACAAATTAAAAAGCTTTTGCACAGAGAAGGAAACTATCAACAAAGTGAAAAGGCCACCTGCTAAATGGGAAAAGATATTTGCAAATGATATATCTGATAATGGTTAATAACCAAAATATACCAAGAATCATACAACTCAACATCAAAAAACCAAACAACCCGATTTAAAAATGGGCAGAGGACCTGAATAGACATTTTCCAAAGAAGGCATACAGAGGGCCAACAGGCACGTGAAAAGGTGCTCAACATCTCTAACCATCAGGGAAATGCAAATTAAAGCTACAATGAGATACCACCTCCCACCTGTCAGAATGGCTACCACCAAAAAGACAACAAGTAGCAGATGTTGGTGAGGATGTGGAGAAAAGCAAACCCTCATGCACTGGTTGGTAGGAATGGAAATTGGTGCAGCCGTTCTGGAAGATAGTATGAAGATTCTGCAAACAGTTAAAAATAAAACTGCCATACGATCCAGCAATTCCACTTCTGGGTATTTTTCTGGAAATATAACCCAAAAAACAAAAAACCAAGAATTTGAAAAGATGTCTGCACCCCTATGTTCAATGCAGCATTATGTACAATAGCCAAGATATGGAAGCAACCTAAGTGCCCATTGATAGACGAAAGGATAAAGAAGATGTGGTTTACATACACAATAGAATACTACTCAGCCATAAAAAATTCAATCTTGCCATTTTCAACAACATGGATGGTTCCTGAGGTTATTATGCCAAGTGAAATAAGCTAGAAAGAGAAAGACAAATACTGTATGATCTTACTTATATGTGGAATCTAAAAAACAAAACAAACGAACAATATAATACAAAATGGACACAGGTTCATAGATATAGAGAACAAATGGGTGGTTGCCAGGGGGGTGGGGGGGTTAAATTTTCTAGGTGGTTGGGATGTGTTTGGTGCTCATGTGAATGTGTGTTAATTTATCTCGCCTTTTGGTTTTTCTGTCTAGCTTTCTTCATTATACTAGGTAATTGTGACTTAAAGGTTTCCAACTTTTAGGAGTTTTCTCTGTGATTGAACACAGGATTCATTTTTGCAAATGTTACACTGGATATTTTGAAATCTTCTGAAAAACATAAATTATCAAAATGACTCAAGAAGATGTGAAAAACTTGAATAACCTAATATAAATTAATAATAGAAACTTTATCCCCCAAAGGGTATCAGGACCAAAAAATTTTAAGGGGAAATTTCATCAAATAATTAATGAACAGGTAATTTCTATTGCTTAAGTGGTTCATGAGCATACAAAAAGTGAAAATATTTTATTTTTAAAATGAGGATATTATAACCCTAACATCAAAAAAGACAAGGGCAGCTGAAAGAAAGAAAGCTACACTCAAAGTTCCTAAATAAAGTGGTGACAAATTGAATATGGCAGTACATTAAATCAAGTGGGGTTTAATCCAAAAGTACAACGATGGTTCAACATTTTAAAAATCTATTAATGTAATTATTTCATTAATAAATTTAAAGAGAAAAAATATATGATCATCTCAATAGGTACAGATTTGAATAGACATTTCATCAGAGAAGATATATGAATGACTAATAAGTACATGAAAAGATACTCAACATCATTGGTCATTAAGGTAATGCAAATTAAAAATCACAATGAGATACTACTTCATAACCACTAGAATGGCTATAATTAAAAAGATAGATAATATAAAGAGTTAGCAAGGATGTGAAGAAACTGGAACTCTCATACATTGCTAGTGCAAAGGAAAATATTAGAGCCACTCTGGAAAATTGTTTGGCAGTTTCTTACAAAGTATAAACATAAATAATATATGACCCAGCAATTTCACTCCTTGGTAGCTACCCAAGGAAAATGAAACCACATGTCCACAAAAAAAAACTTGTACACGAGGGACTTCCCTGGTGGCACAGTGGTTAAGAATCTGCCTGCCAATGCAGGGGTCATGGGTTCGAGCCCTGGTCCGGGAAAATCCCACATGCCATGGAGCAACTAAGCCCATGCGCCACAACTACTGAGCCTGTTCTCTAGAGCCTGCGAGCCACAACTATTGAGTCCACGAGCCACAACTACTGAAGCCCGCACGCCTAGAGCCCGTGCCCTGCAACAAGAGAAGACAACGCAATGAGAAGCCTGCGCACCGCAACGAAGAGAAGCCCCCCTCGCCGCAACTAGAGAAAGCCTGTGCACAGCAACAAAGACCCAACATAGCCAAAAACAAATAAAATAAAATAAATTTTATGAAAAGCTTAAAAAAAAAACAACTTGTACACGAATGTCCATAGCAGGATTATTCATAATAGCTCCAAACTGGAAACAATCCACATGCCCATCAGCTAATAAATATATAAACAACATACAACGGACAACTGTTCAGTAATATAAAGAAACAGACTGCAACAGGGATGTACCTCAAAAACATCATGCTATGTGAAAGAAGCCAGGCGTATAAGCCTACATATTGCATGATCCCATGTATATGAAATGTCCAGAAACAGCCAATCTAGAGAGATAAGGATTAGTGGTTACCTGGGGTTGGGATGGGAATGAGATTGAGTGCAAACGGGCATGAGGCAACTTTTGGGGGTAGAACTGTTCTAAAACTGGATTGTGGTGATGTTGCACAACTCTGTGAATGTATGAAAAAAATCACTGAATGGTACACTTTTATGGTATTTAAATTATACTTCAGGAAAGCTGTTAAAAATCACATTTAGAAAAATGGGCAACTTGGTTTATAAAATATATTTAATCAGTACTCTATGAAAAACCACTGGATGGCAATGAAATTGGATAAAAAATGGAAAGAAGCAAAACATACTCATGATTTTAGCATGAATTAATAAAACAATAATTAAGTTTGGGTGTATGATTACCTAAGAGACATAAACAGCTATAAGAAGAGCCCAGAGAAATAATGAAAACTATAATCTTTGAAGATAAGAACTATGAGAAATCTGCTAAAACAACTAAAATTATTTGACCTAAGAAAAGGTTAGCTTGCTCAGGGCCATTAAGTCATGACGTGAAATTGAACTGCTCAAGTTTTAATCCATACTAGTTGTTCTACTTTTTCATATAGAAAAAAAATCATTTTAAGTCTACTAACTTACCCATATAGATAGGTGTCCCACATGTGGTCTGCAGCATGGCTTCACTCCTTCCTTGCTTCTTCACCGCTAAACCAAAATCAGTCACCTACAAGAAGAAACTCGTACGGAGTTACCTGTGTTCCAGTCCCAGAATTCACTCATTCTGCAAATAGGACTTTCACCGCATTGTATTGCATTTAATTCAGGGATTCTTGAGGACGGAGGGGCTTTACTTGTATTGCTAATAAGGACCTTGCTTCCCCTCCCCACCCACCCGTCCTTCTGAAGAAGAAACTTGGTAAAGAGAAGCTTGGTTTGTCGAATCTTGAGAAAACACCCATGATGTTATTGTTCATTCCTTCTAATTAAATTCACCAGTTCAACACAGGAAGTTGTTCTTGCAAGAAGGCATTTAACTTTTTTTCAAATAAAAAAGTTATTTTCATAACGTTCTTTCACTGTAAAATACATTCTGGCCTTAGTAAGTTTATCATCTATTTTTCTGATGCTCAAGCTATGTTCCAGTTTAAAGTGCTGTTATAAATGCAAATCATTATCCTTGTCAGCACTCAAGGAAACTCCCCCCTTTAATAACTATTTACAAAACATTATCTCTAGTAAATGCTATCTTTTCTTTACTATTATTTCCTTTGTGTTTCTAGAGTATACTAATTTAAAAAATTATTACACTATTAAAAACTACGAGAAGCAAATTGACAGGAAAAAAACCACAATATAGCTACAAATACACAGGAGGCCTACTGCTGCAACTGCAGGCTTTCTGCTCAGTCCTAAATCTTGGTCATTAAACATTTGGTTATTAAATATTCAGTACGTGCCCTTGGTTTTGTCTCCCAAGTTGGAACAGCCTTGGGCTGAAAGCAGAAAAACAGGCACATTTATTGATCACACAATCAAAGATAGGCTTTTGGTCCACAGACACTGAATGGAAAGTTTCCAGTACCGCATGGAGTAAGAAAATATTCCTATCAACAATGTAATATCACTATTTTTCTAAAGAGATTAATAAATTTCTCCAGGACTGTTCACAATGATCCTACTTGGAGCATTAAGATACATATCTTCCTCTACAGAAAATTTATACAGATATCAAATATATAAAAGCTTTCATGATCCAATTCAGTTCTTTGCAGAGCATTTATTCCTTTATGCACCAAATATTAATTGAGCACATACTATGCTTCAGGCACTACTCCAGGTACCAACAGTGAATGAGACACACAGAATTCCTGTTCTCGTAGAGTTTACAGTGGAAATATTTAAGAACATTTACTTTACTTGGGTAAAACAACAATGCTGTTAAACTATTTAAATGCAACAGAGCAAGTTATTCACAGACAACATTTTATTCCTAAATTAACACATTCATATATTTTGAAAGCAGCCACTTTTAAAGTGCTAAGTAATAAATAATGTATCCTATCATTTATTTGACATTAAGGAACACTTAATTTGAATAAAGTCTTCAAGAATAAATAGTTGGCACATTAATTTTTCTTAGGACATAAATATTAATACCCAAATTATTAAGTTTGGGTATTTTTAAATGAGAAATACATACTTTATTTTTAAATGAGAAATACAGACTTTAGCATTAATTTAGTATCAAAGGCACAGCCAAGGTGCACTTTTTCTCTAGATCTGTAACACATTTACATCAAATTACCGGGCATAATTTTGAAATTAATTAGAATTCAGAGCATCTGTTTGTTTGCTATTAACTAATGATTTAGAACTATCAAAATGAATATGTACTTTAGAAAAATTCAATAGCACCACTTAACTTGTAAAATTATTCTTGTCAGTCACAACCTCTTTTGTGAAATTTTAATTTTTTTAGCACAAGCTCTTAGTTTTGGCTGTTTAAAAGCTTTCAAAATGTATCTAAAAAGAGGATGTACTTTGCCACTTCACTATCAAACTGTTTATAGGCAAATAATTACGACCATTTCTAGTATCTTACCTTTATGTTTAAGTTCATTTCATCATTAGCATCAATAAAGCTGCTTTTAACCATTATGTTTTCCAGTTTTAGATCTCTATGCACTATACCTACCAAGAAAATAAACAACAAATCAAATGAAATGGATAATGAAAAAATAGAGAGGACACAAATAGAACAAATAAATATACTTGACCAGTTAACATCCACTGTTGAAAAATTTGAGGAGGGCCAGGTGTAACCCTGCCCTCTTCTATTCCCTGATATTCAGATCCCTTTTCTCCATGTTTCTAACCTTAAGGAGCCATTTTCTTTGGCTCCTTCACCTCTCCCCAATCCCCTGCTGCTCCAACTGGCCGCTCTTCATGACAAGTGGCCTGGTAAGTGTGGAAGAGGATCCTATCCAAGGTTAGGTATTCCCTGGAGGAGGGAGACACGTGTACTTACAAGCCTGGGAAGGTTTCCCATGCCCTTCGCTCTTCAAATAGAGGATTACTTCTTTACTTCTATGTGTATGTTATTGCCAGTATGAACATTTAACATACTGCAACCTGGCAACACGTATACAAACTACACTTACTTCAGTATATTTTTCTACAACATCAGTACCACTTTCCTACTCTATACATCAAAATTAAAAACAAAAACCCCTGAGACACAAAATCTCCAGTTGAACATGTCAGAGCTCAGGTAGGACTTTTATGTACATGCAAATACTCTCATGTACCAAATATTTCCTTTGCAAATAACTGATTCAGTTCATATCCATAGCAATCATTTCCCTAAACTTAAAAAGTTATAGGCATAATTTCTGGAAAAATGAAGCTGAATGAGCCCTGGACTGGCAATTATACCTAATTATTTACAGTTCCCTTACACAGTTCCAGCCTGTGTTGGAATTTTTATTGTTTCTATTGTTCTCCTTATCTCTTCTTACATAAATACCACAAAATTTTAATATTAATTTATCTTTATGTTTTAGTAGTTGGCAGGGCAAGTCTCTCTGCTGCCTCTGCTGTTCTTCTTTTTCATTGTTTTCTTTACTAGTCTCACCCATTTCAAAATAATTTTATCAAGTTCCATGAAAAATCCTGTTAAGATTTAGTTGAAATTATACTGAATTTACAGCTTAATGTGGGAGAATCGACATTAGCATAATATTAAGCCTTTGGTTTCCTGCCCTTGCAAAAATTGTTGCCCTCTGCCTGGAAAGCCCTCCCTTTTTCGTCTGAGTTTGTATTCCTCAGCTCAAGTTTTGCTTCCTCTGTGAATTCTTCCCTGACTTTCCAAACCAAATGAGGCACTTAATATACCTATGCTCCTTGCACTTTATATGGCTTTCAGAAATTATCATGTTGCATTACAGCTTGTTTTCTGTACTCCATCTCCCATCTGCCTCTCAATTTTCTTGAGGGGCAGGTGCCTTGTCTTTTAACTTCTGTAACTCTAGAACTAACCACAATGCTGTAGGTGCTCAAGAAATATCTGCTGAATGAACCCCTGGGTTCCAGTACCGGCTCTGCCACACCTAACCATGGCACTTCACCTCTCTGGAACAAAGCTTTTTCTCACCTATAAAATGAAAAGTTTCTAAAGTCACATGTAAGCCAAACTAACACTGAAGAAAAAAAAGCAGGAGCACGAGGAAAAACAGTAGCAATAACACCAAAGAACAGTAAAGCAATTAGAAGAATTATGGATTTAAATGGATTTAAAATGTGGATTTTAAAGTAGTGAAACGATTCCCATATGGTACTATACTGGGGGATATGTATCTTTATACATTTGTCAAAATCCATAGAATTTTGGATTCTATGGATCCAAACTATGGATTTCGGGTGACAATGATGTGTCAATGTAGGTTCATCAACTGTAGTAAATGTACCACTCTGATGCGGGATGCTGATAACGGGGCAGGATGTGCATGCACGGGCAGAGGTATCTGGGACTCTCTGTAACTTCTCAATTTTGCTGTGAACCTAAAACTGCTCTAATAATTAATCTAAAATTTTTTAAATGCCTAGAATATATAGATTTTAAACATTATTAATATATGTGTTTTTAGAAATTTCACTTTTATTATTGATTTTCTATTTTTGATTTGATAATATTAGCTTCTTTTCAAACTGTTCTGTAGAAACATTCATAATTTCATCTTGTCTGTGTACAATGTAATTGCATACCTGCCTTGCTTCTAATTAAAATATATCTATAAAGTTAAAAAGGAAAATTTTTTTTAATTTTTAAAAGAAAATCTTCCATATTAGTAGGCATTATTTCTGTGACTATGAACCCTGAATACAATTGCCCTTAAACAAAAGTGGTATCTGCGCTCATGGAGTCAGTGAGCTGGATCCTCTTCTTACCCTTATTGTGAAGATAGGCTATAGCTGAGGCGAGACTTCGAATGATCCACCTGGTCTCATTCTCTGAGAAATGACCTTTCCTATCCAGAATTTCTTTGAGTTCTCCATCCTCACAAAGCTCCATCACAAGGTACATTTTCTGACATTATAAATTTAAAAAGAGAGACAGAGAGCACAAATTATTTAGCTGAGGATCTTTAAAATGTTATATATGGTATATGTATAGCAGAAATATGGTTACAATCGATCTTTTCTATCAAAACTATTTGTTATCTATCATGTACAAGATACTATGCAGGATACTAGAGGAAAAAGGAAGCATAAGACACATAGTCTTTACCTTCAAGGAGTTCAGAGTTTAGCTATAGTCACAATACCACGCGGTAATGGCTAACAGAAGAGGAATGTCCAAAATGTGATGAGGTTACAGAGGAGGGGAGCCTTTGCCTAAAGAATGCTCACTGAAGAGGCAACATACAGGCACGTCTGGATGACTGAATAGGGATTTATGGGTAGAGAATATGGGCAAGAACAGGCATAGCACATGGCATTTGCAGACTCCAAAGCTCAAAACAGCACTGGTGGGACTTCCCTGGTGGTCCAGTGGTTAAGACTCCGCCCTTCCACTGCAGGTGGCGCGGGTTCTATCCCTGGTCGGGAACTAAGATCCCGCATGCCAGCGCTGCAAGGCTAGGAAAAAAAACAGAAAGAAAGAAACCAGTGCTGGCAGTTAAAGAATAACAAGTATCTCAGTGTTAATAGCACTGGGAGTTTGGTAAGTCAGAGAAGACTGAGATGGTGAGGGGTGAGGCCAGAAAGAACACGTTGGTGTCAGGCTGTAAGGAGTCTTGGATGTCACACAAAGGAGCTGGGATTTTTTTTTTCCCCCCATGTGCAATAAGGAGCCACTGAAGAATTTTTTTTTTTTTTTTTTTTTGCGGTACGCGGGCCTCTCACTGCTATGGCCTCTCCCGTTGCGGAGCACAGGCTCCGGACGCGCAGGCTCAGCGGCCATGGCTCACGGGCCCAGCCGCTCCGCGGCATGTGGGATCTTCCCGGACCGGGGCACGAACCCGTGTCCCCTGCATCGGCAGGCAGACTCTCAACCACTGCGCCACCAGGGAAGCCCGCCACTGAAGATTTTTAAGCTGATGTCTGGAGTGGGGGGAAAGGTATGTGCTACTACCAATTCTGCATTTCTAAATGAACACTCTAACAGTAATGAGGAGCAGAGCTCAACAAACTTTTTTCTGTAAAGGCCAGATCCAGGCAGTAAATATTTTTGGCTTTGAGGAACATACAACCTCTTGCAACCACTCAACTCTGCTGTTACAGCATAAAAGCATCCATAAACAATACAACAAAACTTTATTTATGGACTTTGAAATTTAGCTTCATATAATTTTAACATGTCATGAAATTTTACTCTTTTACGTTTTTTCCAACCATTTAAAAATGTAAAAAACCTGGCTTATGGGCCATAAAAAAACAGGCCACATGCCACTGGCTCACATGCTGTGTAAGCTGACCTCTGATTATAAGAGGGTAGATGTGAGGCACAGAATGGAGAAAAGAAGGAAGAAGAAAAAGATGTGAAAATACCCGGAGGGAGAAATAGTGGGACTTAGTGACTAATTGGGTATAAATCGTAAAAAGCCACAAATGAAATGCCTCTTCCACATTTGCTGTTTCTGTGCATACATATTAATATTAAGATCACCTTAGGTATTCCGATCGCCAAGTCATCTATTAAGTCAAAAAGATTCACAGTCAACTAAAATGCGTGTCTTTTTCATACCTATGCTATTCAGACACAGACTACCCTCCATGTTTCCATTCTATCCTATACCACATTTTCACTGCTGTTTTTGAGATTCTGGAATCTGATCCTATTCTATTACCACTACTAGTGCAACTTCTGTGTTCAGTCAGCAAGCACGAATACAGGAGGACAAGGCTAACAACCTTTCTTCCTATAGTCAAAATTCTGACTCACTCAATCTCAAGATGTTTAGAATTTCAAAAGTAACTACAGAATGCTGCAAAGTCTAACACATAAATAAGCTTTTGAACTAGGCCGTAGTTTTTCCACTGACAACACCGTAGGATCATGAAATGAAATGGTAAGTAAACTATTTGGAAGGCAAAGTTATATTAGCAGTGCTTACAATATAAATTGATGTCATTTAAAAATATGTACGTTGATAAAAGTTATATCAACAGAAGTTTTTTACAACTCTTTATACAATTATTAAAAGTAATTGTGTAGAACATTTGGACTCACAAGAAACCATACATAGTCAAACTGCATGATCAGCATTACTATCTTAGCCTAACCCTTCAGGTAGCAATTTCCATTCATCCTTAAGATGGCTTCAACGGAAGGTCTAGGCATTTGTGTGAGTTGGGAAGATGGGGAGTCAGATGTGACCTGTGTGAATCAAGGGCAAACAATACATAAAAAAGACAATCACAGATGATGGTTTCTTTGGCCTTCAAATGATTCTAGATTTGGACTCCCACTTGTGCCCAACGTGAAATAACAGATCAGACTTACCCTCCCTCCTGAAACAACTTAAGAAATGGACAAAGTACATAAAATAACAATTTTCAGACATTAGACATCAGACAGCCTAGGGCAGTGATTCCTGAGAGAAGCGAAACCTATGAGACCAGCCCTGTGATTATCCTAGCTTACTGTCTGGAGAGTTTCCAAGCCACAGAGAAGGGAAAAGGAATCCAAACAGAGCCCAGCAGTCTACATGAACTGAGGAGGTGGTGCTGGGAGTCCCTGAAGGCCAAGACAACTGAAGTTCACAGAGAAGATTACCAAAGAGGAGAAATCTATGGAGAGAAGGCTCTATAGATTTGCAGACAGCCCCCCTCGACTCTTCAGCAAAGTACCAACTAGCACATATGTATGAGGAAACTACCCAAAGTTGGGAGAAGAACCATGTGAAAAGATCAGAAGAAACAATCACTGGCGCTTACACATGGCCAGGAAGGGTTTGTATTCCCATTAGCCAGAGTGGAAAATCTCATTATTCATGGGGTAGAATACTCAAAAGGGTGTTCCCTCATTAGTCTGGAAAAATTAGCCCTAGACCAAAGGCTGCTCTGGTGCCACCTAACAAAGCTTAAAGCAAGCTTGAAAAGTATCAAACTATTTCCGATAACTTAACTATGTCCCAGAATAAAGCTCAAAAATAGTTGTAAGAGTATTAAAAATAGCCAGCACCCAATCAAAAATTAACAGGCATCTAAAGAAGCAGGCATATAATGAAGGGGAAAAAATCAATCAATTAAAACTGACCTAGAAATGGCACATATGATAGAATTAAGAGAAAAGGACATTAAAGGTTATTGTAACTACATTTAAGGAGGAGGAAATAGTGAGCATGTTAAGTAGAAACATGGAAGATAGAAAAATGATCCAAAGCAAATTTCCATTGGAAGGGATAAACAGCGCATACGATGTTACAGAAAAAGAGATTACTGAATCTGAAGATATCACAATAGAAACTCAGCGAAACTAAACAGGGAGAGAAAAAAGATTGGAAAAAAAATGAATAGAGCATCAGTGAGCTTTGTACAATGTCAGGCAATCTCATGTGTACTTGAGGTCCTAAAAGTAGGAGAAGGCAGAAAAAATATTTGAAGAAATAATGGCCAAGATGTTCCTTAATTTGATGAAAGCCATAAGCTCACAGATTCAAGAAGCTCCATGAACCCCAAGCCAGGATACATGAAGACAACTATACCAAGGCACAACATAATGAAACTGGTTAAAACTGATGAAAAAGAGCAAAACTATTCTAAGCAGATTTGAGGATAAAATAAGTCACAACTCTAAAACTGAAAAGGTAGAGAAGCCTTCTGGCACCACTGCCATATACTGCTCCCATAAAAGGTAACTGTGGTCTCTAACATTTATCAAGCACTTCTAATGAATCAAGCATAACGCATAACGCAAGTTGACTATTGCTATTGCTGCCTTAGAGACTGTCAAAGGAAACAGAGAACAATAGCTAACAGTCGATGAGATGTATGCTTTATATTCGCTTTCCCGTTTAATCCTTCAACAACCAAGTGAGTTTGATACTATCATTAAACCAATCTTACAGATGAGGAAACTTAAGTATAGAGAGGTTGAGTAACTTGTCCATGGTCTCAGAGCTAATAAGTGTTGGAGCCAGGATTATATTGCATAGGCAATCTGATCCCAGAGTCCACGTGCGTAACCACTGTATCATACTGCCTCCGAGCAGAGAAATACCCAAGCCCACGTGCATAAACAACTTGAAGGCAGAATGGCAAATAACCCAGGCTTCAGAACAACTCTAAATGGAAATTACAAGCATTGAAAGACAAGAATGAAAACATCTAGGAAAGAAGGAAGATTAAACATATTAGTTTAAGACACAGATGACAAAATATCTTCTACATAGTGCCAAATATGCCCATACCAACTCTACTATGAAGCTAGACTTGCAAAATTATGACAATATGCCAAGAGACTCTAATGGAGAACCAAGGACCAAAGCAAAAAGAAAGACACTTCTAAGGAAGCTCTGGTCACAAACGGGTTATATCTGAGGTTGTTTCAATTTTAAACATTTGTTTTCAACATGCCACCAGAAATTTCACTAAAAACGTCAATCTAATCATCAGACACCTAACTATAAAACCAACAATAAAAAGTCCTCCAGAATGCTCTCATCAATCTCCAGTGACAGACTCATGCCAAGGACATGAGCCACTGTGTCCCCAAAGGATTACTTCCCAAGGGAATGATGTTCATTTTGTAATAATAACAATTTTCAAAATGCAGCACCTGACAAAGCTTTACCTTAGGCGTCTCAAATACTTGTTCTAGATGTATAATGTGTTCGTGTTTCACACTTTTTAGGATGGTCACTTCCCGTTCAAGTAACTTCACAGCAGAGCTTCCAGCCTTCAATGATGAGGAAACATAGATTTCACATATGAATTTCATTACTGCATACCTCAATATAAAAGTTAAAGTTATTTAATATTTTTCCTACATTTTCTTTAGAAGTTCCTTTTTCAAAAGATAACATGCAACTTACTTATGTGTTAAGATTAAAGTATGCCCCATCTTATCCTTTGTCCAATTTTAAGAGATATATAATTTGGCCTCAAACCACATGTTTCTTGGACTGTTTCTATAAATTAGCTACAACATGGTCTCTATGATGTCACAAAATTATTGCAATTTTTAATAGCCTTTTTGGAATTTCCTTCAAAATCGTATTGATCCTTTCATGTCAGCACAATAAAAACAAAATCTACTTTCCCGGGACATCAATTAGAAAACGGATATAAAGCATCTGTCTCATTGTTTTTGTTTTATTGTTGTTTTGTTTTGATTATATTTATATACATATCAAAAGAAACAACAGGCAGTGAGACTCTACACTTGGCCCTGCATTATATTACTTCCTAGTCCCCCAGCCTCAAAAATTTGACAGAGAGAGAAAGAGGAGAGAGAGCACACTCGATCAAGATGGAGATGGAGATTTTGCCTTCAGACCAACCTAACTCCAATTTATCTCCTTACATGTAACCCTTAACCACACCTGACCAGGCCTTCATTCAGGATATAAGTAACTGTCTACAATGTCATCTAAGAAATTCCAGAAGGGCTTTCTCCACCCTAACCACCACTACTACCATCCCAGTCATCACCCCTCTTGATATCTAAATTACCATCATTATTCAAGGATAAACATTGTCCTCATTCACATGAAAATATCCCTGAAAGGGATAATAAAGTTCTTATTCCTCCCTCCTTACCCCTAACCCCTGCCCCCGCCAAGTTTGGGAGAGACATAATAGTTCCTGAAGGACTGGAAAGGGATTGATCATAAGGCAAATTTTACCTAGTTAAAATTTTTCCTAGTGTCATCCCTGCTTCCAATTACCTTTACCCTTCAACCATTACCATCTCAGGAGGGATAGGAAACTGCCCACCCTCTGTGTCTCACCCATGGAGGATGAAAGTCACAGTTTAAGGTTATCCTAGAGGGTCAAGAGAAATAGTGATTGTGAGGAGTGAATTCCTATACAGACTAGATATGGAGAGTTATCACAATATCCATCTCAATCCTCTTCCTACCTCCCTCCACAAATGATTTGACCTGTATATAATGCAGTAATATACTGTCCAATTCATATATTGACTATATAACTTTTACTTAGTGTCCTGAAAACTCTCAGCATCAATAGGTATGTGCAAGATTATGAATTCCTAAAGTTGCAAGCAGGCATCCTGACTATATAACCCTAAAACCCAACCCCTAACCCAATCTGGGATAGGAGCAAAGCAAAGGAAATAACATCCCATTTAGTTTTTTTTTTTATAAATGTATTTACTTAATTTATTTATTTTTGGCTGGGTTGGGTCTTCATTGCTGTGCGCAGGCTTTCTCTAGTAGTGGCGAGCAGGGGCTACTCTTTGTTGTGGTGCGTGGGCTTCTCATTGCGGTGGCTTCTCTTGTTGTGGAGCACGGGCTCTAGGCGTGTGGGCTTCAGTAGTTGCGGCACGTGGGCTCAGTGGTCGTGGCTCACGGGCTCTAGAGCACAGGCTCCGTAGTTGTGGTGCACGGGCTTAGTTTCTCTGCGGCATGTGGGATCTTCCCGGACCAGGGATAGAACCCGTGTCCCCTGCATTGGCAGGCAGATTCTCAACCACTGTGCCGCCAGGGAAGCCCCGACAATTCATTTAGTTAATTCTAAAGATTTCTAGAAGGGCTCTGGATCTCCCTTTATTAAGATTTAATGTTACTGTACTAAACTTTAGGGGGAAATGGTATATAATTTCCTATGGCTTGTTTTAAAGAATACATAAAACCTACTATTTCCTTTTGTAAGTGTAATATTTATCATCGCAAATCCAAGGGGAAAACACCTAATGTTGTCTTTTGTTTTTCCTCGGGCATAGAAAGTGTTTTAAAGTTGATGAAACGATCAGATATAAAGCTTGAGGACTTAGATTCTCCCTTAAAAAGAAGCCCAGTTGTTCTTCACTCCAATGAAATCTAGTGAGACATACAGTGATTACAAGTAAACAGTACAGAAGAGAGTTGGGGGAAAAGTGGTTCAAACTGAAAGAGTAGGTAGGATGAATAAACAGAGTTAGCTCCCAATGAGGAAACAGGGAATCAAAGGAAAGGCAAAGATAGGGACAAAGTATATCAGAACCACATCAGGAGAGACTACCGGGACCCATTTCTCACTAAGACATCGCTAGCCCACAGCCCTACATCTACACATACTGATGATCAGCCCTCACCTTCAGCTCACTCTGGTAAACTTTACCTATATTTGGTTATGCTGGTTATGTTAGGTAATCCTTTCACTTGCTTTTTAGTACCTGTCTACTTGAGTTTAAGAACTGGTCCCATCCCAGAAGGCTAGAGAAATATCCACATTTCTCCAGGGGAACAGCCTAGGCCCTGGCCCTCAGGGTCAGCTGTGTTAGTGTGAAAAGCTGTACTGCCTACCCCACCCTGCACTGGCACTGTGCCCTCAGTAGGACGCTGCCGATATGCCTTACCTTTTCTTTGCTCACTTTTTTAATTGCCCACTTAGTTTCTGTCTCCTTGTCAATAGCTTCAATGACCATTCCAAAGCTCCCTTTTCCCAGTATTCTTCCAAAGGTATAGATTTCCTGGATAGAAAACATGAGTTCCTTTGTCTCTCTCTGCCATTCATCAGGATTACAAATAAACATATAATACTGACAGATATCCACCCAAGGGAAGAGTGATTCTGCTCCAGGGTAAAATCAAATAGAAGACGCCCCATATTTGCTTCAATATTAATAAACACATCTTAATTAAACAAAAATAAGTTTTGATGAATTGTATTAAATATCCTTTAGAGGAAAACCATAAAAATCCTTACAAAGATATGTAAAAAACTTCAAAAGCATAAAAAATGAACCTCTTATAAACTACAATATTAATGAAATGTCTTCATAAGAAAAAGGAGGAATGGAACATTCATACATGCAAATATATATGTGTGTGTATAAGATACATTCAACCAAAAAATTATCACCAAACTCTGAGAGCTACACTATAAAATCAGCACATATTAACCACTGAACAACTGCTCTCCTGTTTACCAAGTAACCCTTTTTCTTTATCTTCACTGTTTCTATTTAAAAAATCACTTTTGTTGTTTTAGGAAAAGGAATATATGACCAAAATATCAATATAAATCAGCACTGTAAAAAAATAAAAACCTTCCACAGTAACATTGTCCAGACCAAGGATCCTTCTGCTTATCGTTTACTCCTGCTTACAAAGACAGAATGCGTGGGTCTTGACAATACCAGCATTCCACTTCATGTCCTAAAATAACAAGCACGTAACTCATTTACACTTTCATTTCTTGTGAATTTGGTTGCAGGGAGTCAGTCTCCTTGATCTGAATCAACTCCAGGGCAGTAGCAAGAGTTTCTCGACCCATAATGCACAGGGACTAGAACAGGAGAGAACACCTGAGCTAATGCTGCTCGGGGAAGCCTCTGTTGGGTTAGCCAGCCAAAGCCTGCCTTAGAGATGCCACGTTCCCTCTGCGTGACTACTTTCATCTTCACCATGCAACAGGTAAGTTACTGCTAGACTTTATGTTTTCTACTGCTTACATTCCTTTCTTAACTTTTGTAAAAGAAGATCCGTATCCAACTAATTACTTACCTCCTTATGAAGGGCTTCTCTGCCTAACTCTGCACCATGGTAATTGTTCATTTGACTTCCTTCAACATGTATGCATTGGTCCTCAAACACTATTATTACTCTCTTGCTTACAAACACTTTGGCTCATTCTTTTCCTTCCAAGATGGTCTAGAAACACCTTATGAAGCTGTTTCTTTTGTATCCTTTAAAAAGCCTGCCTGAAACCTTGTAGGCAAAATATTCATGCTTAGTGCATGGGAGGAAAAGGGAGAAGGAAGAAGGGAAGGGAGGGGAGAGAAGGGGAAGGAAGGAAGAAAGGAAAGAAGGAAAGGGAAAGAAAAAAGAGACAGAGGGAGGGAAGGGGAGAGACAGAAAGGAAAAGAAGAGAAGAGAAGAGAGGAGAAGAAAAGGAAAAGAAAAGAAAAATGTTCAGCTTCAACATGTTAGATTTTCCTTGGATATTTCCTTGTGATACATACTTTGGGGGCTACAAAGATGAATAAAACATAATTACTGTTTTCTCATAATTTGTAGTCTACTCAAAAAGACAAGATTATTACTTAAGTCATAAAATCTTAAGTTAAAAAAAAATACAAAATGACACTGGGGCCAGAGACCAGAGCTAAAATACTGGGAGAATAAGGGAAAACGTTATGAAAGACATGGCTTCTGAGATAGGCATGTGAGGGAACAAAGGCAAAAAAAAATAACTGAGAATATTTTTCTATAATCCAATCACAGCAAGGAAGGCATTTCAAAGGAACAGCAGTGCAAATGTGGAATGAATGAGTGAGCTGATAAATGAACTGAATCAATAAATCAATCTAGTCAGCAAGCCAGCCAGTCAGGAACCTTCTATACATATGCATATTTGAGAGAAGTGAGAGACTGGGTACATGGAGTTGAACCCTGGAGAAGGAGCTCCAGATCTGAGGTCTTGAATGTTGTGAATGGTGACTCCCACTCAGGCAGGGCACGTCCTGTCCAGGCGATTGTCCTCAGGACACTGCCTTCTGATGACTTATAATTACTTTGGCTTTTCCCTCTTCCCATTACCACTTGATAGTGAGAATCAAAGTCAAAAAACTAAGATGATTAAAATAAGACAAAACATTTTATTATATGTACCTGCAACTCCCAACTATACACTATGTAAAATGAGTTAAATCTCCACTTAAACCTTTTATTCCCACAGAACAAAATAATCTCAATAATCCCTAACCACTTCCCCAACTTTTCTTGTCCTTTAAAAATTAACCTCTCATTTCATCTCTAGACATATAGAACCACAATTTGGACACAGTATTTTAATACTGTTTATAGGATTTTTTAAATGAAGAATGGGTAGAAAAATAGTCCAACTGCCCAACTAGTTGTTTATAAATTAATCTTTTTCTTCAACTAACTGCTTTGGCATCATTACATAGTGATGACAATAAGGAGAAAATGACTTCTTGTTTGTAATAATTTTAAGAGGATGCTATTACAATAGTAACGTAGATCTCTTTTTATTGACATATAAGAAGTCCATGATATAGTATAGAGTGTGAAAGCATGCATGATATGATCTCATTACGAAAAATCTGTATATGTGGAGGTGCTTACATTGATGTCTAGAAAGTTGTTCATCTAAATATTAAGAATAGTTATCATTAGGTAGTAGAACTTTGGATGACTGTAGCTTCCTTTTTTATACTCTTCTGAAATGTTTGATATCTTTAAAATGAGCCTGTCTACTTAATAGGGGAAGAGAAACTTCCACTATACCATTTAATGTTATTTCTTAAAAATATGTGTATATTTGAAATATTTTACAATTTAAACCAGGAAAAAAACAAAAACAAAAAATAGGGTAAGACTTATACATGCCTAGAAAAATGAAGTAAAGACAATAAATGTCAAAATTGGTTATGTCCGGCTCATGATTTTTATCTTCTTCACTTTTCTATCTATGTTTTCCTAATTTTTCAAAACACATACATTTTGCTTTTATAAAAGCTCTTATGTATGGTTAAATTTAAAACTCAGTAAATTTGTGGATTTTTTTAAAATTCAGGTCTTTTGTTTACAGGGGAAGATTTAAACTTTTCAGGTCAGAAGTTCTCAGAAAGTTTTTCTGATCTCTTCAAGTAAATTGCCAAATATTTCTTAAAGTAATTTTTTAAAGTTATTTAACATTAACACAATTTTCTTCTTGTTGCAGTTCCTTTAATCTGGTGTTAAAGGAACACATTTTAATTTCTAAAATGGTACTAAAATTTAAGTCATATTTGTATATAAGAATTAGAATCCTGGGAAGAATAATATTGGTATTCACTCAGTCACAGGCTGGAAAAATATGGAGGGGTCCATGAGGGAAATTCTAGCCTCACTACTGGTCATCAAAGAAGTGAACAGCCAAACCATCTAAGTCACCTGGTCTCTGTCTGCATCTTGAATAGGTCTATACAAAGACTCCACAACTGCCCTCAGCAATGGGCAAGACCTGGAGACCAAAATGTTCTCATTTTGTCTAATAAAAATGCTCTCCACTTTAATTATTAAAGTCCATTTGCACCTCTATGAACAGAAAAAATAATTAAACTGCATTTTCTTTAGTAAAGACTTTGACATACTTAAAAATGGTAAGTTTCCTCTTTCCTTTCCTTAGAGACTTACTTTTAAATCATTTTTGCCATTAACACTGACTTAGAAGAAACTGGAAAATTTCTAGTAGCTTCAGTTTGCTCTCTATATACCTGAATAGCAGCTCCATTGTCCATCCTTATGTGAGGAACTTTTCCTTCTGTAAAGCTGCCTCGACCCCACTGTTGTTGAGATGATTTTCTCTCTACATTTGAGGTTTTTGAGGGCTTGGACCAAAAAGAAATTTTAACATTAACTTTAAGATATAATAATCTGACAAATCTTTATAGTGTGTCAAGATATTTATTGTGTACAAGATACTTTACTGTTTTTTTCAAATTCTAAGGCCTATATAATTCATTCACTCATTAGGCTAAAAGAGGCCTTAAGAAATTATTCAATCTAATCTCCTCTATCCAGGCAAGTCTACATGATGACTTGCATAGAAGATAAATCAGGACTTAAAACCTTTAACATCACAAAAGAAGGCAACTTCACAGCTTTCTCAATCACCCTTGTTTCAAGACATAACAGTCATCTCAAACCATCTGTGTATAGGTTATACACAAAAAATTACTGGCCAGACATTCACAAAATATGCTTTGAATGAAGATAACATAGCAATAATTCACTCAGAGACACCTATATGGCAAAAACTATACCATAATACAAATCAGAAATAACAGTTTAGGGTGAAAATGTGAAAAAGGTACAAACTTGAGGGCTGAGAACCTAACTTTTCTTAAACTTACTGCTCTCTGTCTCCAAAGTTGTGCTATATCAATGACAATCTTCCATAGTGCCTCTCCTCTATAAAGGCGAATATACCAAAACCTGTCCAACTGGGTAGTCATAGATTGTAACTAATGCAAGTCAATTTTGTAAGGTATACTTGATATTCCATCTAGATAACCAGGAACTGTCTTAAGTTAATAACCACCCTATATTTAACCACAACCATAAATCTCATTCTGCATCAGTTGAAGAAAATGCCCCCAAATTCAGATTGAATTCAATTTGAAAACCAATTCATTTCCATATAAACCATTTTTAACAAAAGAAGCTGGAATAACATTCTGAATTATTCATAATCCTGAGAAATCATTAATTTGGGCAGTCGTTGGAAAGAGCGTAAAAGAAATTACCAACCAACTTTTCTCACCTCTTATGTAAGAAAGAAATGTTACTTTAATAGTTAAGAAGGCAATGAATTGGCTGACAAGGGTCCATGGGATATGGATGAATCTAGGGATGGGATCAGGGAATGGGACATCCACTTGTGTTGAGATGTACAATCTTCAATATTTACCAAATCTTTTCCAGAGGTAGTATCTTTGCTGGCTTGTCTCTCTTTTTTTCTCTCTGGTGAAACTGTAAATTCTGAACTACCAACGCTCGATGTCTGTGACATTTCCACCACTGACACTGGAGAAAGCTTTGTTTTACAAGAACATACACAAAGCACATTCTTCTGAGAAGCAGATGAACAGTTGGGGCATTTTGTGGATTTTTTACCACAGCTGTTATTAGCCATTTGCTGAACGCTTCAACAAAAGCAACTTGAAAGAAAGATGTTTCCACTGTTTGAGGAAAACAACCAGACCAAAAAGGATAAGGTAAGCTGATGACGAAAACTGTAACTTCCAAGTGGTGAGGTCCTTAGGTTAATGATGCACTAGACTTACAGTCACACATGAGAGCTGCAGGAAGAAAAGAAATCACCATTTAGAAAATTCTTTCTTATCCAATCACCCTCCTAGAAATCAAAGAAAAACTAGCAACTAGCACCAAAAGCATCCTGCCTATACATGAAAGTTAGTATTTACAACAAAATTAGAACATATTTCTAAAAACCAATACATTCTCACCTTCCAAAATTGAATTCTTGAACTCCAGACATTTTATTTTCTTAAGAGTCAAAAGAATCACCCTCTGTACAGAATCATAAAACTGTTAAAAAAGCATGGTCTAAGGAAATTTGGTGGGTTGATACCAATTTTCTTAATGAATTAGAATAGAATAGATATATACAAGAGTATTTTGCATAGATCCTTGGTAAGTTTTGTGAAACTTGAAAAAAATTATAGATATGAATGTACAGAATGTGCGTGTGTGCGTGTGTGTACACTTGGTCACAGCTTAAAATGTATTTCTTAGTGTGGGTTGTGGTAAAAAGAAAAGACTTTAAAATACTGATATAAAACGTACACTACTGTGGTTTCAGAAGTTAATAAGCCTTAGTCTACTTATTACCAGAGCAAAGCCATATCACACACTTTACAAAGGAGGAGATAATTTGATTTTATAAAACTATCTAATTCTAAAAGTTCAAAGGCAATATTAGAAGTATCCTCATTTTTATTCTCAAACAGAAAAATAGGAACGAGTGGGTACTATTTTCCCCTGAGTGAAGAGCAGGTACGCCCATCATTCTACCTAACTAGAGTTACTGCAGCTGTATGGTGGCAAGTCAGAGAGATGTGAGCTGAGGAAGGAGGGGGATGTGTTCTGCAGCACATGAAAGAGAATACTTTGAGAAACTTCCAGAAGGAACTGGGAGTACATCGTTATGGTTTTGTGCCATCCTACTTCAGGTATTACTTAAAAGTGTATTTTGAAGTCATAGATTGATACGGCTGGGGTATATGGACTATACCTTTGTTCTTTGTACTGGAATAAACTTGACCAGAATAGGAGTTAAGATATCTTTATTTCATTAAAGAAACATATTTCTAGTTTTAATTGTCTAAGACTGATTTTCTAATCAGAAACAAGGGCTAATGTTGATCAAATCTTTATCTATTGCGATTACCATATTTTTTCTTATTAGATCTTTTGATATGCTGTATTGTATTAAAAGCTTTCCTAATATTAAAGCATTCTTACATTTATAGTATGAACCCTACATGATCATGATGGATGATTCTTTCAATGTGCTGAAAAGTTGAAATGTTTGTATCTTGACTTTTCACAGTTATATTCATAAGTTAAACTGGTCTATAATTTTCCTTTTCACTCATCTTTGTCAGGTTTTGATACAAGATTCTGGCAGCTTTATAAAATAAATTGGGTATCCTTCCATCTCGCAATGCTTTGTAACAATCTGTATAGCATGGGAATCTACAGGAAAATCTCCCAGGCCCTTAGGACTTTATGAAAGATATTGCTAGTAGTTTATCCAATGTTTATTCCCCCACTCTTCGTTATTAACAGAATCCTGATTTTTGTCTGGGACAGCAGTATGCTAATTAAAATCCTCCATTTCCTAGCATCCCTTGCAGCTTGCAGATGGCCATGTGACTTTTGACCATGAACCTTACAGAATGAAACCAAAGTTGTACTTAAAAGAAAACTTTATTAAAAACAGAAAAAAAACTTTATTAAAAACATCAAAAAATAGTTATCTTTTTCTTAGCTCTGTTCAGAAAGCATTTCCTTTAGTTTTTCTCTCAATTTCTCACTAAGTCATACTGTCACTGTATCACTGACATTGACACAGACTGCTGAGTACTTTTTTTTTATACTGTCCATTTTATTATTTTTTAACATCTTTATTGGAGTCTAATTGCTTCACAATGTTGTGCTACTTTCCACTGCACAACAAAGTCAATCAGCCATATGTATGCATGCATCCCCATATCCCCTCCCCCTTGCGTCTCCCTCCCACCCTCCCTATCCCACCCCTCCAGGTGGCCACAAAGCACCGAGCTGATCTCCCTGTGCTATGCAGCTGCTTCCCACTAGACATCTATTTTACATTTGGTAGCGTATATATATCAATGCTACTTTCTCACTTCGTCCCAACTTAAACTTCCCCTTCCCCGTGTCCTCAAGTCCATTCTCTACATCAGCATCTTTATCCCTGGCCTGTGCCCCTGGATTCATCAGAACTTTTTTTTTTTTTCTGATTCCATATATATGTGTTAGCATATGGTATTTGTTTTTCTATTTCTGACTTACTTCACTCTGTATGACAGACTCTACGTCCATCCACCTCACTACAAATAACTCAATGTTGTTTATTTTTATGGCTGAATAATATTCCATTGTATATATGTGCCCCATCTTCTTCATCCATTCATCTGTGAATGGACGCTTAAGTTGCTTCCACGTCCTGGTTATTGTAAATAGTGCTGCAATGAACACTGTGGTAAATGACTCTTTTTCAATTATGCCCAGGGTATATGCCCAGTAGTGGGATTGCTGGGTCATATGGTAGTTCTTTTTTTAGTTTTTTAAGGAACCTCCATATTGTTCTCCATAGCAGCTGTATCAATTTACATTCCCACCAACACCGCAAGAGGGTTCCCTTTTCTCCACACCCTCTCCATCATTTATTGTTTGTAAATTTTGGGATAATGGCCATTCTGACTGGTGTGAGGTGATACTTCATTGTAGTTTTCATTTGCATTTCTCTAATGATTAGTGATGTTGAGCATCCTTTCATGTGTTTGCTGGCAATCTGTATATCTTCTTTAGAGAAACATCTATTTAGGGCTGTTGCCCATTTTTGGACTGGGTTGCTTGTTTTTTGATACTGAGCTGCATGAGCTGCTTGTATATTTTGGAGATTAATCCTTTGTCAGTTGCTTCGTCTGCAAATATTTTCTCCCATTCTGAGGGTTGTCTTTTGGTCTTGTTTATGGTTTCCTTTGCTGTGCAAAAGCTTTTAAGTTTCATTAGATCCCATTTGTTATTTTTGCTTTTATTTCCATTTCTCTAGGAGGTGGGTCAAAAAGGATCTTCCTGTGATTTATGTCATAGAGTGTTCTGCCTATGCTTTCCTGTAATAGTTTTAGAGTGTCTGGCCTTACATTTAGGTCTTTAACCCATTTTGAGTTTATTTATTTTACACCCCCCACCCCCGCCGCTTCCCCCCTTGGTGTCCATATGTTTGTTCTCTACATCTGTGTCTCAATTTCTGCCCTGCAAACCAGTTCATCTGTACCATTCTTCTGGGTTCCACATATATGCATTAATATACGATATTTGTTTTTCTATTTCTGACTTACTTCGCTCTGTATGACAGTCTCTACATTCATCCACGTCTCTACAAATGATGCAATTTTGTTCCTTTATATGGCTGAGTAATACTCCATTGTATATATGTGCCATATCTTCTTTATACATTTGTCTGTTGATGGGAATTTAGGTTGCTTCCATAACCTATATTGTAAATAGTGCTGCAATGAACACTGGGGTGCATGTGTCATTTTGAATTGTGGTTTTCTCTGGGTATATGCCCAGTAGTGGGATTGCTGGGTCATATGGTAATTCTATTTTTAGTTTTTTAAGGAACCTCCATACTGTTCTCCATAGTGACTGTATCAATTGACATTCCCACCAACAGTGCAAGAGGGTTCCCTTTTCTCCACATCCTCTCCAGCATTTGTTGTTTGTAGATTATCTGATGATGCCCATTCTAACTGATGTGAGGTGATACCTCATTGTAGTTTTGATTTGCATTTCTCTAATGGTTAGTGATGTTGAGCAGCTTTTCATGTGCTTCTTGGCCATCTGTATGTCTTCTTTGGAGAAATGTCTATTTAGGTCTTCTACCCATTTTTGGATTGGGTTGTTTGTTTTATTAATATTGAGCTGCATGAGCTGTTTATATATTTTGGAGATTAATCCTTTGTTGATTTCTTTGCAAATATCTTCTCCCATTCTGAGGGTTGTCTTTTCGTCTTGTTTGTAGTTTCCTTTGCTTTGCAAAAGCTTTTAAGTTTCATTAGGTCCCATTTGTTTATTTTTGTTTTTACTTCCATTAGTCTAGGAGGTGGATCAAAAAAGATCTTGCTATGATTTATGTCAAAAAGTATTCTTCCCATGTTTTCCTCTAAGAGTTTTATAGTGTCTGGCCTTACATTTAGGTCTTCAATCCATTTTGAGTTTATTTTTGTGTATGGTGTTAGGGAGTGTTCTAATTTAATTCTTTTAAATGTAGCTGTCCAGTTTTCCCAGCACCACTTGAAGAGACTGTCTTTTCTCCATTGTATAACCTTGACTCCTTTGTCATAGATTAGTTGACCACAGGTGCATGGGTTTATCTCTGGGCTTTCTATCCTGTTCCATCAATCTATATTTCTGTTTTTGCGCCAGCACCTTGTCTTGATTACTGTAGCTTTATAGTATAGTCTGAAGTCAGGGAGTCTGATTCCTCCAGCTGTTTATTTCCCTGGTTTGGCTATGTGGGGTCTTTTGTGTCTCCATACAAATTTTAAGATTTTTTGTCCTAGTTCTGTAAAAAAATGCCATTGGTAATTTGATAGGGATTACATTGAATCTGTAGATTGCCTTGGGTAGTATAGTCATTTTCACAATATTGATTCTTCCAATCCAAGAACATGGTATATCTCTCCATCTGTTTGTATCATCTTCAATTTCTTTCATCAGTGTCTTATAGTTTCCTGCATACAGGTCTTTTGTCTCCCTAGGCAGGTTAATTCTTAGGTATTTTATTCTTTTTGTTGCAGTGGTAAATGGCAGTGTTTCCTTAATTTCTCTTTCAGATTTTTCATCATTAGTGTATAGGAATGCAAGAGATTTCTGTGCATTAATTTTGTATGCTGAAACTTCACTGAATTCATTGATTAGCTCTAGTAGTTTTCTGGTGGCATCTTTAGGATTCTCTATGCATACTATCGTGTCATCTGCAAACGGTGACAGTTTTACTTCTTCTTTTCTGATTTGGATTCCTTTTAGTTCTTTTTCTTCTCTGACTGCTGTGGCTAAAACTTCCAAAACTATGTTGAATAATAGTGGTGAGAGTGGGCAACCTTGTCTTGTTGCTGGTCTAAGAAGAAATGGTTTCAGTTTTTCACCATTGAGAATGATGTTAGCTGTGGGTGTGTCATATATGACCTTTATTATGTTCAGGTAGGTTCCCTCTGTGCCTACTTTCTGGAGAGTTTTTATCATAAATGGGTGTTGAATTTTGTCAAAAGCTTTTTCTGCATCTATTGAGATGATCATATGGTTTTTATCCTTCAATTTGTTAATAAGGTGTATTACATTGATTGATTTGTATACACTGAAGAATCCTTGCATTCCTGGGATAAACTCCACCTGGTCATGTGTATGATCCTTTTAATGTGCTGTTGGATTCTGTTTGCTACTATTTTGTTCAGGATTTTCACATCTATGTTCATCAGTGATATTGGCCTGAGGTTTTCTTTTCTTGTGACATCTTTGTCTGGTTTTGGTATCAGGGTGATGGTGGTCTCATAGAATGAGTTTGGGATTTTTCCTCCCTCTACTATATTTTGGAAGTGTTTGAGAAGGATAGGTGTTAGTTCTTCTCTAAATGTTTGATAGAATTCGCCTGTGAAGCCATCTGGTCCTGGGCTTTTGTTTGTTGGAAGATTTTTAATCACAGTCTCAATTTCAGTGCTTGTGATTGTTTATATTTTCTATTTCTTCCTGGTTCAGTCTCGGAAGGTAGTGCTTTTCTAAGAATTTGTCCATTTCTTCCAGGTTGTCCATTTTATTGGCATATAGTTGCTTGTAGTAATCTCTCATGATCCTTTGTATTTCTGCAGTGTCAGTTGTTACTTCTCCTTTTTCATTTCTAATTCTGTTGATTTGATTCTTCTCCCTTTTTTTCTTGGTGAGTCGGGGTAATGGTTTATCAATTTTGTTTATATTCTCAAAGAACCAGCTTTTAGTTTTATTGATCCTTGCTATTGTTTCCTTCATTTCTTTTTCATTTATTTCTGATCTGATGTTTAAGATTTCTTTCCTTCTGCTAACTTTGGGGATTTTTTGTTCTTTCTCTAATTGCTTTAGGTGTAAATTTGGGTTGTTTATTTGAGATTTTTCTTGTTTCTTGAGGTAGGCTTGTATTGCTATAAACTTCCCTCTTAGAACAGCTTTTGCTGCATCCCACAGGTTTTGGGTTGTCATGTTTTCATTGTCATTTGTTTCTAGGTATTTTTTTATTTCTTCAGTGATCTCTTGGTTATTTAGTAGTGTATTGTTTAGCTTCCATGTGTTTGTATGGTTTACAGATTTTTTCCTGTAATTGATATCTAGTCTCATAGCATTGTGGTCGGAAAAGATACTTGATACGATTTCAATTTTCTTAAATTTACCAAGGCTTGATTTGTGACGCAAGTTATTATCTTCCCTGGAGAATGTTCCATGAGCACTTGAGAAGAAAGTGTATTTTGTTGTTTTTGGAAGGAATGTCCTATAAATATGAATTAAGTCCATCTTGTTTAACGTGTCATTTAAAGTTTGTGTTTCCTTATTTATTTTCATTTTGAATGATCTGTCTATTGGTGAAAGTGGGGTGTTAAACTCCCCTACTATGATTGTGTTACTGTCAATTTCCCCTTTTATGGCTGTTAACATTTGCCTTATATATTGAGGTGTTCCTATGTTGGGTGGAAAAATATTTACAATTGTTATATCTTCTTCTTGGATTGATCCCTTGATCATTATGTAGTGTCCTTCTTTGTCTCTTGTAACATTTTTTTTTTTTTTTTTTGTGGTACGCGGGCCTCTCACGTTGCGGAGCACAGGCTCCGGACGCACAGGCCCAGCGGCCATGGCTCATGGGCCCAGCCACTCCACAGCACATGGGAACCTCCCAGACCAGGGCATGAACCCGCGTCCCCCACATCGGCAGGCGGACCCTCAACCACTGTGCCACCAAGGAAGCCCTCTTGTAACATTCTTTACTTTAAAGTCTATTTTATCAGACATGAGTATTGCTACTCAAGCTTTCTTTTTTTTTTTTTTTTTTTTTGCGGTACACAGGCCTCTCACTGTCGTGGCCTCTCCTGTTGTGGAGCACAGGCTCCAGACGCGCAGGCTCAGCAGCCATGGGTCACGGGCCTAGCCGCTCCATGGCATGCAGGATCTTCCCGGACTGGGGCACGAACCCGTGTCCCATGCATCAGCAGGCAGACTGTCAACCACTGCGCCATCAGGGAAGCCCTAGAGCTTTCTTTTGATTTCCATTTGCATGGAATATCTTTTTCCAACCCCTCACTTTCAGTCTGTATGTGTCCCTAGGTCTGAAGTGGGTCTCTTGTAGACAGCATATATATGGGTCTTGTTTTTGTATCCATTCAGCCAGTCTATGTCTTTTGGTTGGAGCATTTAATCCATTTACATTTAAGGTAATTATTGATATGTATGTTGCTATTACCATTTTCTGAATTGTTTTGGGTTTGTTTTTGTAGGTCTTTTCCTTCTCTTGTGTTTCCTGCCTAGAGAAGTTCCTTTAGCATTTGTTGTAGAGCTGGTTTGGTGGTGCTGAATTCTCTTAACTTTCGCTTGTTTGTAAAGGTTTTAATTTCTCCATCAAATCTGAATGAGATCCTTGCTGGGTAGAATAATCTTGATTGTAGGTTCTTCCCTTTCCTCACTTTAAATATGTCCTGCCACTCCCTTCTGGCTTGCAGAGTTTTTGCTGAAAAATCAGCTGTTAATCTTATGGGGTTTCCCTTGTATGTTATTTATTGCTTTTCCTTTGCTGCTTTTAATATTTTTTCTTGTATTTAACTTTTGATAGTTTGATTATATGTATCTCGGCATGTTTCTCTTTGGGTTTACCCTGTATGGGACTTTCTGCACTTCCTGGACTTCACTGAGTATTTCCTTTCCCATGTTAAGGCGGTTTTCGACTATAATCTCTTCAAATATTTTCTCAGACTCTTTCTTTTTCTCTTCTTCTCCTGGGACCCCTATAATTCGAATTATGGTGTGTTTAATGTCATCTCAGAGGTCTCTGAGACTGCCCTCAATTCTTTTCATTCTTTTTTCTATATTCTGCTCCCTGGCAGTTATTTCTACCATTTTATCTTCCAGCTCACTTATCCATTCTTCTGCCTCAGTTTTTCTGTTATTGATTCCTTCTAGAATTTTTTTTTTTTTCGGTACGCGGGCCTCTCACTGTTGTGGCCTCTCCCGTCGTGGAGCACAGGCTCCGGATGTGCAGGCCCAGCTGCCATGGCTCACGGGCCCAGCCGCTCCGCGGCATGTGGGATCCTTCCGGACCAGGGCACGAACCCATGTCCCCTGCATCAGCAGGTGGACTCTCAACCACTGCGCCACCAGGGAAGCCCCCTTCTAGAATATTTTTAATTTCAGTTACTGTGCTGTTCATCACTGTTTGTTTGCTCTTTAGTTCTTCTAGATCCTTGTTAATTGTTTCTTTTATTTTCTCCACTGTTTCCGAGATTTTGGATCACCTTTACTATCATTATTCTGAATTCTTTTTCAGGTAGGTTGCCTCTTTCATCTTCATTTATTTGGTCTTGTAGGCATTACCTTGCTCCTTCATCTGTAACATATTTTTTTGTCATTTATTTTTTTTGATGGGTGGGCCTGTATCCCTGCCTTACTGGTTGTTTGGCCTGAGCCACCCAGAACTGGAGTTTGCAGGCAGTTGGATAGAGCTGGGTCTTGGTGCTGAGATTAGGACCTCTGGGAGGCCTCACTCCAATTAATATTCCCTGGGGTCTGAGGTTCTCTGTTAGTCCAGCAGTTTGGACTCAGAGCCCCCACCATAGGAGCTCGGGTCCAACCTCCGGCCTGGGAACCAAGACCCCGCAAGCTGCGTGGCGCAGAGAAAAAAGAAAAAAAAAAAAGAAAAGAAAAGAAAAAAAGGAGCAGTACAATATCAAAGAGTAAAAAACAAAATAAAAGTTGAAAGATAAAGAATATATTAAGAAAAGTAAAAGTATAATTGAAACAACTGCAACAAGGTAAAATAAAACCACAACAGAAAAAAGAAAAGAAAAAGGGGGGCGGGGAGTGGGGGAACAAGCCAAAAGGAGAGAACAATAACAAAGTATAATGAATAAAATAAAATTATAAAAATAAAAATTTATTAGGAAAAATAAAAATATAAATGAATCAACAACAATGAATCAAGATAAAACAGAACCCCAATCTAAGAGGAAAATAGAAAGAAAAACAAAGTCTTGGCTACGGGGGTGGAGTTTAGGCCGGGGGGTGGAACTTAGGCAGGGGCAGTGTTTAGGGTGGGGTGGGACCTAGGCCGGGGTGGGGTGGGGGGGTTTGATATATGAGCTTGGGGCGGCGCCTAGGCTCAGGACCCACGCAGCCAAAAAGGCCTTGGGGGCAGGGCCTAGGTGGGGCAACACTGAAGCATGGAGCCGGGCCCCCTGCCTTGGACCTGCGAGGAAGGGGAGAGGCAGCATGTGGAAAGGAGGGCCTCTGGAGTGTGGAGTTCCGGAGTTTGGAGGTAGGGCCCTGGGTGAGGGCGTAGGGGCGGGGCTTGGGCTCTGCACGGCAGGAGGGAGGCTCTGAGGGCAGAGGACTGGGCCCGGGAGCCCAACAGGCTCCCCGGTGCCTAAGTGGACAGGGAAAGCACTGGCCCGTTCCCTTCCGTTCCTCTGCGCCCCTCCTGCACCGTCTCCCCCTGGGTCTCCCCCTACTTCACTGGGCCCCTAACCGTGGGTGGGTCCCGCTGGCCATAGGAACTCCTCCCTCCCCCAGCCGCCCCTCAGGGGTGCTGTCCCAGAGGTCCGTCCTTTACTTTTGCTCCCCCTTCACTCCCTCCCACTCCCTTAGGACGCGTGTGGCTGAAGGGGGCCTAGGTGGTCAGGGGAAACCTGGCCACGTTCCCTTTTGATCCTCTGCCCTCCCAGTGGTTACCCAATTTCCCCCTTCGGGCGTGGGATCCCTTCCCCTCCCCCAGCCGCCCCTCAGGGGCGCCAGTCCCATCCCGCCCCCACTTCTCCTCCCCCTTCACTCCCCCCACACCCCACATCCTACCCGGTCACTGGGGTTTCCTCCTGTCCCCTTAGGTGTCCGTGGTACCCCACTGGTGCCTGGTAGGTGCCCTACTTGTGAGGAGACGCAAATTCCTTATCCTCCTAATATGTCATCTTGACTCCGCCCTCTGACGAGTACTTTCTTGCTTCAGTTTCTGACATATCCATTGCCCTAGAAGTATTTGGTAGCTATATTCAGAAAGCTTAGGCGTTCCTGGTACTCACTGACAAGCTACATTTCTACTCTCCAACTTACTATTACATTTGCCAACATAATGTTCTACTCTCTTACCCCAGCAGTTCTAAAACAATAGGTTGAATAGCTGCATGCAAAATTTCTTGACAAGGATTGGATTTCGAATTTAATTTCTTTTTGGCTGGCTGAATTCCAATTATTTTAGCTTAAAAACCAAAATAGAACAAACGTTTACTCACATTTCTTTCTTTTTCATTTATGAATTTATCTGAAAGATCTGTTACTAAAATAAATCTACCGTCTAGCAGGCCAAATGATGTCATTCATGTTTTAGGGGCATAAAATGAATCAGGTATTTCAAACCTAGCATATCTTTATGTAAACACAAAGATGAATAGCTCTTCTTCTATAGAATCATGGAATTACATTTAAACAGGACTTTTGATATAAAAAATATATCAGAAAACCAAAGAAACTTCTAACATAATAGTGTTTCTTTGTGTCTCCAAAGACTGGACATGCATAGGTATTAAACATATGCAAATAAATAAAATAAGGTCAGATCATGTCAATGCTTAACTAACATGTGAGCTCTCCTTTGGCTAAGGTTTTCATTTTATTTTCAGGAGTAAGACAAGTCAATGGAACAACTCTGATATGGAAACTCTCTGGGCTTTCATTTAAGCATAAAAAGGTCTCTTATGCACTGGCCCTCTAAGATACACTTACAGTAATTTCCTCAAGAAAATGAACACAAGAATGGTTTTATGAGATACAACTAGCTACAATTTTCTTCCCCAAAAGCAATTTTTTAGTTTTCTTTGCTAAGACTGTGTCTACAAGGAACCTAACAGTCAGTCAATTCAGTAAAAAATGTGTTCTATTCAAGTGAAGAAAAAAACCTTATGGATTGTCTGACAATGCAGACCAAGCAGAATGACTGTATATTCACTTTTCAACTACTTGTTTTCATAACATGCTTACAGAACCTAAAGAGGGCCCAAATGAGCTTTCTAGATCATAGTGTTATTAATTTTAAATGAGACCAGCACTTGTTTACTATTTCCATTAAGGTCATGATTAGGGAAACTGGTCTGTGTTGTCTTATGAAAGGATCTACAGTATGTTTAAATTTTACATTATTTCAGACATTTAAAAAATGTTTAACAGCTAATGCATGCTATCAGTTTTTAAATTTTAATTTGCATAAGGCTCCTCACTGATTAAGCTCTAATCTGAAGGGACAAT
Source organism: Phocoena sinus (assembly GCF_008692025.1). Lineage (NCBI taxonomy): Eukaryota > Metazoa > Chordata > Mammalia > Artiodactyla > Phocoenidae > Phocoena > Phocoena sinus. Next base: position 63,155,008 of record NC_045770.1, read on the forward strand.
CTTAAATGTGGTCCCCACGCTGACAGTTTAAGGTAAGAACAGAGATTTTACCAAGAAAGTTTGGCTTAAAGAGGCTGGAGAGGGCTTCCCTGGTGGCGCAGTGGTTGAGAGTTCGCCTGCCGATGCAGGGGACATGGATTCGTGCCCCGGGCTGGGAAGATCCCACATGCCGCGAAGCGGCTGGGCCCGTGAGCCATGGCCGTTGAGCCTGCGCGTCCGGAGCCTGTGCTCCACAACGGGAGAGGCCACAACAGTGAGAGGCCCACATACCGCAAAAAAAAAAAAAAAAGGAGGCTGGAGAGACCCTCTCCCTGATTCTTTCCTGTTATTATCCAGTGTCTTTTCCCAATGTATTGATACATTATAAGGAACCTGAAGTCAGGGACACTTATACCAGCTCAAAATTATCCTTGTACATAATAGACACTCAACGAAAATTTCTGAGTGTTCATTTTGTGGGGAAGAGCCAGAATCACAAATCACTTAGGCAGAAAAATAGGCAGGTGTACAGAAGAGTTATCAAAGAAAGGAGGGGGTCATGTGGAGGAGGAAAAACTCGAAGGGAATGTCAGGGCTCCCTTCATAGATGTGAAGAGGGTTAGGCACAGGAATTAGAGTTCTGCACGATTCAGAGCCTGCGTGCAAATTTAAGGCTGATACAAAGGACTTCCTAACATTTAGAACTGTCCAAGATAAAAGGAAAGACTATCTCCATCACTACAAGTGTCCAGGTAGAGGTTGGAAGGTCAGCTAGCAAGAAACCATAGATGATATTTAAGCATAGACTAGGATGTCTTGAGGTTCCTAGTCCTAAAAATCTACGAAGATGAATCACTCCTTCTAATTATCAACTGAGGTGGAGGGAGCAGACATTTAAAGGAACCGACGTGATAGTTGACCTCACCTCTACTGCGGAGGTTTCAATTTTATAATGGGGATCCCGCTTTCCTGCCGCAGAGCAGGCCAAACTGGTTACAGCCCCAAAACTCACCTCGGCCAATCTGAATTTCACCTTTAACAGAGCAGCGCAGCCGAGCTCTACCACAGGCGCAGGGTAATAGTGAGGAAGAGGAAGGGGATGAGGCGCCAGGCTGGAGGAGTAGTGCTCGGCTAGAAAGGAAAAAGCTAAATTAAGTGAGAAAGAAAAGACACTGTAAGAAAACAGAAGTAAGTCTATCTTCCCACTCATTAAATCAGAGGATAATAGGTGAAGAGTGAGTAAATGGGCCCACATGTAGCTAAGGCAGCCAGAAAACACAACATTGCCAAGAAACTCTAGGAGAGAAGAAGAACCACTCAGAGAACTGTGGCATGAACACTCAGCAGTGCTCCATCCAGGAGGCTTAAAAGAAAATACTCCTCTTTTCCCACTTTACTGAGGAAAAATTGATAAATAAAAATTTAAGGTACTTAAAATACACAACATGATAATTTGATAAACGTATATACTATGAAAGGATTCCCCCTCATCAAATTAATTAACACATTCACCATCTCATGCATTAGATACAAACTTTCAGTTATAAGATGAAAAAGGTCCAAGGATCTAATATATAACATGGTGACTACTGTTAACACTGTATTTATTACATAATTGAAATTTTCTAAGAGACTAGAATTTAAATGTTCTCACGCACAAAAGGAATCTTAATCCAATTAGCAACAGATCAATAAGTTTAAGAATTTGATGGCAAATCTGAAAGTTATGCTAGCTTCATTTATCAAGCACCAATTAATAATTCTGGATTAATAAGATCTATTAATGTAAAACCGTGTGGCCAGAGATCTTTCTTGTATGTCAAATATTCGCAGGAGTATTGAAAGAGAGGAACTGTCCAAAGCCAGCAACTTCCATGAAACTAGTTAGTTAGCTCAGCAAAGTGTGATATAATGCTCCAACCCAGATGTTTCATACCATATGAGAAAAGGCATTCTGACCCCCAAGGTCATTGCAAATACTGGGAACACAATTTAGAGGTATCCAGGCAACCTTCGTCTTGTGGCCAGATGTCTGAAAACTTGACAACTCCAAAGAGTCGGCAACAAAACACCAACAACAGATTCCATGATCCCCGTTTTGAAGTTTCTGTATAAGTAATATTAATTTAAGAAAACAGAAAACAAGAAAAGATACTTCTCTTAACTGTGAGCCCCTCCAGGGCAGGAAGTATGTTCTATTCACCTTGTCGTCTTGTATCCAGTAAAGGCCTCCACTATTAAATAAGGATTACTGATTGAAAATCATTCACTGATTGATAGAAACAGTATTTTCGAACCTACAAACATAATATGCAATATAATTGCCTAGAGTAAGAGAGCCAGTGGTTTATCATGTAAATAAATAATATCCTTGAGGAAGTCTCCTGGCCAAAAAACTGCACTACAGCCCAACCCTCACTCTATCTTGAAGCTCTCATTCTAGAGCAAAACACCAAGACCCCCATGCCAAGCCTGACCCCAATCCTGTACTCTAAATTTCCACCTACTTCTGAAAGTTTCCCTATCAGACAAGATGTTATAACTACACTCCCAAACTTATGTTCTATTCCAGACTTTTGGTTTTCAGGAATCTCAAAGGATGCATAGACACAAATATTTATTTCAGTGATAAACCATATTGTCAAACTCTAAGGGTTTCTGCTCAGTCTCCAACAACTACAGGCCTTGGTCATAAACCTTATAATTACTCAGATCCTCATATTCAACAAAAGGTCACTATTTTTGGCAGATGATGTAACCAGCAATAACTGGTTCATGTCTCTTTCATGTAAAACATGCATGTCATAGCCAAGACCAAAAAAAATCACGTGATATATATGTTAACTTTCTCAGGCTCCCTAGTCAAACCACCTCAAGTAAGGATACTTATTTTTGGAAAGAGCCTGTTTTCTTCACTCCTAATGATGAGCCATTTATCTGCAGCACACAAACCCCAGACTTACAGCCAGAACAAAAGCATTTAGAGTGTCATATCTCAGGTGTCAATGTGGCATGCCTGTTAATTACAGCAAGACAGGAAAGACAGGGGAAATAAGACCTAAAAGGCACTTACTGGCAAGAGTTCTGTACGACTGGCCAAGAAGAGTGTCCAGAAGGCAGTAATGAGTTAAGCAAAGAGCACAAGAGGTCGAAGTAGAACAGACCAACTAAGAATCCAGCCATCTAACCGTGTATGTATGTATCCAGCAAACATTTTCTGAATACCTGTTATATACCAAGGATTGTATTGGGTGCTGGGAATAAAGAGATTATCAAGAAATGGGCCTTACTAATAATGATTATGATAAAGATAATGATCAGCATATACAAAGTACAAAAGTGATATAAAAGAGGAAGTAACCAGGGAAGTAATATAATCAGGTGGGAAACAAAATTTTAGAATGATAGAGATCAGGATTCAAATCCCACCTCTACTAACTAGCTCTGTACAAATCGGGATATGTAAAGAGGAGTTAATAGTAACTATCTTAAATGATAATTGTGAGGACTAACTACAAAACATTTGTAAAGTGCCTAGAACTTTGCCTGGTACATATTATTGCTTTAAAAATCAGTATCCCTCACTTGCTGAGGGAACGGTCACAAGTTTCATGGGATAAGTGATATTCAAACTAAGTCTCTTTTTTCGTTCTTTTTTTATTGAGGTATAGTTGATTTACAATTACTATAATTAGTTTTTATAATTATATTAGTTTCAGGTACATAATGATTCAAAAATTTTTATAGATTACACTCCACTTACACTTAAGATAAAATATTGCCTATATTTCCTGTGCACTACAATATATCCTTATAGCTTATTTTATACATAGTAGTTTGAACCTCTTAATACCCTAACTATATCTTGTCCCTCCCCTCTTCCTTCTATATCTGTAAGTCTCTTTGTTTTGTTATATTCATTCATTTGTTTTATTTTTTAGATTCCACATATAAGTGATAAAATACTGTTATCTGTCTTTCTCTGTCTGGCTTTTTTCACTAAGCATAATACCCTCCAGGTCCATCCATGTTGTTGCAAATGGCAAAATTTTCATTTTTTATGGCTGAGTAGTATTCCACTGTATATATGTGTCACATCTTCTTTATCCATTCATCTGTTGATGGACACTTAGTTTGCCTCCATACTTTGGCTCTTATAAATAATGCTGCTACAAACATTGGGGTACATATATCTTTTCAAATTAGTATTTTCATTTTCTTTGGATATATACCCAAGAGTGGAATCACTGGATCATATGGTAGCTCTAGTTTTAGTTTTCTGAGGAACTTCCATACTGTTTTTCATAGTGGCTGCACCAATTTACATTCCCACCAACAATGTACAAGGATTTGCTTTTCTCCAAAACCTCATCAGCATTTATTATTTGTGGCTTTTTTGATGACAGCCATTCTGACAGGTGTAAGCCATTCTGACAGGTGTAAGGTGATACCTGATTTGCATTTCTCTGATGATTAGTGATGCTGAGCATCTTTTCATGTATCTGTTGGTCATCTGTATGTCTTCTTTAGATAACTGTCTATTCAGGCCTTCTGCCCATCTTTTAATCAGATTCTTTTTTTAAAAAATTTATTTATTTATTTTTGGCTGCGTTGGGTCTTCATTGCTGCGTGTGGGCTTTCTCTAGTTGCGACGAGCAGGGGCTACTCTTTGTTGCGGTGCTCAGGCTTCTCATTGCGGTGGCTTCTCTTGTTATGGAGCACAGGCTCTAGGCACGCGGGCTTCAGTAGTTGTGGCGCACAGGTTCAGTAGCTGTGGCTCGTGGGCTCTAGAGTGCAGGCTCAGTAGTTGTGGCACACAGGTCCAGTTGCTCCATGGCATGTGGGATTTTCCCGGGCCAGGACTCGAACCCATGTCCCCTGCATTGGCAGGATTCCTAACCACTGCGCCACCAGCGAAGCCCTGTTTTTTAGATATTGAGTTGTATGAGCTGCTTGTATATTTTGGATATTAACCCATTATTAGTCATATCATTTACAAATATTTTCTCCCATTCAGTAGATTGTCTTTTTGTTTTGTCAGTGGTTTCCTTTGCTGTGCAAAAGCTTTTAAATTTAATTAGGTCCCATTTGTTTATTTTTGCTTTTGTTTTCTTTGTCTTAGCAGACAGATTTTTAAAAAATGTTGCTACAATTTATGTCAGAGTGTTCTGCCTATGTTTTCTTCTAGGAGTTTTATGGTTTTCAGTCTTAACATTTAGATTTTTAATCCATTTTGAATTTATTTTTGTATATGGTGTGAGAAAATGTTCTCACTTCATTATTTTCCATGTAGCTGTCCTGTTATCCGAGCACCACTTATTGAAGAGACTGTCTTTTCTCTATTGTATATTCTTGCCTCCTTTGTCACAGATTAATTGACCATAGCGTGGGGGTTTATTTCTGGGCTGTTTATTCTGTTCCGTTGATCTATGTGTTTGTTTTTGTGCCAGTACCATACTGTTTTGATGACTATAGGTTTGTAGTATAGTCTGAAGTCAGGGAGCATGATACTTCCACCTCTATTCTTCTTTCTCAAGATTATTTTGGCTACTTGGGGTCTTTTTTGTTTCCATATAAATTTTTAAATTATTTGTTTTAGTTCTGTGAAAAATGTCATTGGTATTTTGATAGGGATTGCACTGGATCTCTAGATTGTCTTGGGCAGTATGGTCATTTTAACAAAATTAATTCTTCCAATCCATGAGCATAATATTTCTTTCCATCTATTCGTATTGTTTTCAATTTTTCATCAGTGTCTCATAATTTTCCAAGAACAGCTCTTTTACCTCTTTAGATAGGTTGATTCCTAGGTATTTTATTATTTTTGATGTGATGGTAAATGGAACTGTTTCCCTAATTTCTCTTTCTGATAGTTCGTTCTTAGTGTATAGAAATGCAACAGATTTCTAATATATTAATTTTGGATCCTACAACTTTACCAAATTCATTGATGAGCTCTAGTAATTCTTTTGGTGGCATCTTCAGGGTTTTCTGTGTATAGTATCATGACATCTGCAAACAGTGGCAGCTTTGCTTCTTCCTTTCCAATTTGGATTCCTTTTATTTCTTTTCCTTGTCTGATTGCTATGACTAGGACTTCCAATACTATGTTGAATAAAAGTAGCAAGAGTAGACATCCTTGCCTTGTTCCCAACTTTACAGGAAATGCTTTCAGGTTTTCACCATTGAGTATGATGTTAGCTGTGGACTTATCCTACATGGCCTTTATTATGTTGAAGCATGTTCCCTCTACACCCACTTTCTGGAGAATTTTTATCATAAATGAATGTTGAATTTTGTCCTTTTTCTTCATCTATTAAACTAAGTCTTAAAGAATGAGTTGGAGTTCACTTGGTGAACAAGTCAAGGAAAGGCTCTCTAGACAGGGACACCAGCACATGCAAGGGCCCAGAACCTATGGTTCAAGAAGAGTGGAAGAAGGTGATTTCCATTTAAAGGCAAGAACAATGGGAGAGAGAAAGCCAGGTCTGTGCTAAGATAAGAAGAGGGAAGAAGCACTTCCAGGAAGTATCAGGGTTAACAAGAGCGTCTTCACTGAAGAATAGTGGCTCCACTAGGCACAAAAGACAGATGAAGGAGCGTGAAACATGAGGTTCTCGTTCTGAGAGAGCTGCCAGAAGGAAAGGGCTGCTGCAAGTAGTTTTAGGTGAGACTTCCAACCCTGACACTAATTAGCCACAGATTTGGAGTGAAGAGAGAGTAGCCACCAAACTGCCAATACTAAGTCCTCCAGCAAGCATTTGCAGCTTAGGCATGGAAGGGACAGAGGGCTTCAATGTATGCTGAAAATATAAACTGTAAAGTTCTAAAGTATGCAGAATAAGACCTAGACAGTACAATCAATCCAAATCTACTGCCATGTGAACAAATTAGAATTTAGTGACAAATTAACTACAGTCAGTGTTTCAATGTGATGGAAATACATGGCTTATTTCTAATTAGTTCCAGAATAACAAAAAATACCAAGGGAACCTTCCCACTATAACTTCCACAGAAAAAGAAAAATATTAAGTTATTTATTTTATATACACACGCATACACCCCTACTCCAAATTCAGCACTACTGCAAACAAAGCTACATCAGTCCCAAAAAACAGAACAGCAGTGTTCTACCATTTGGGTATAAAGACCCCAAATTTCTAAACAATTTATGAGCATTTAAATCTCAGAAGTCTTCTCAGACAATGGTTCCATTTTACACGTACAGAATATTTTAAATGAAATTTGTTTGCCCTTGGTAGTCAGAAAGAACCTGAGCTTTACCATTAGACCAAGGTTCAGATTCCTCATCAGTGACTTAACCTATGTGGTCTCACCTTCCTTATATGCAAAGTATATAGACGGTGTCTATATACCTACATGGCAGAATCGTTATAAGGATAGGATACAATGTATGTAAAATCCTGATACACTGTAAGCTTTTAATAAGTGGAGGTTTTTATGATTATTATGAAACTCTGCCAAAACCCAATAGCAATAGATGGTAGCATCAGAAAATTATTTTATCAGCCATAATCTCTCAATCTAATGCTCCAAATATTGTTCTACATGGTTTCCAAGATACAAATTGCCATCAAATCAGCTCATAGCTAGCTTAGAATATAACCTCATGGGAGCCTGCTCTAGATATATGCAGTTGAGTTGTAGAGGGAATGGCTTGCTAGATTAGCCTACAGGCAGCTTGTTAAATGTTAAATTCTGAATGCTACAGGCACTCAAATATCACATTTATAAGAATTTTATTTTTAAAATATGTAGTGCTGAATATCAAGAACGTTTTAGCCTAGCCAAGACCACAGCCTCTCAAAATATTACTACTCTGTGTTATACCTTAGCAAGTGATCAAGAAGGAATAATATATAATTGGTTAGGTTTTCAGAGAAAAAAAGAGGTGTCTGTATCCACAGATTTATTTACTTGGTGAGTTTCCCAAACACTGCAATGGAACTGTAAAAACAATGTGATTAAAATCGATAGAGCACATCATTTGCTGATACCGTTGCCCAAGAAAAGGCAATAAGCCTTAGGCATGTTATTACTAGATTACACAATTTCACTGACAGGTTCAAGATTTTTAAAAGCAACTGAGAATACAGAGTATTTCTTTTTTGGAGCCAAGGGATTTTTTTGTCTTCAATTAAAAGAAAATCATCATTTCTCTCTTTTTTTTATCATGAAGATTTTAAATGTCCTCTATAACATTAAAAAAATAATATTAATATTAAATTTTCATTTATTTCCAAAAATAAAAATAGATTGATGATCCTGATTAAAATTAAACTGAAAGCTACTTTTATTTAACAATACCATATCCAACCACACATCCATTTCACAAATATTAGAATAGTTCAGGGAATAGTGGTTATAGGAGGATTATTATTTCTTCAAAGTCCATGCAGAAGAATATGAACGTCCAAATATATGAATTTCCAAACCTCTTCTGCAAAAATGATCAATGACTCTTTTTTCAGGTCTTAGTGATGAAATGACAAACTTTAAAACAGGCCTTCAAATTCAAAGAATGCTACATTTCAAAGTATGCTTTTTAATCAGATAGCAAAAGTTAGTCATGTAGACATAAATTCATTTGGTAAAAAGTGACCAAATAAAACTGAACCTAAAATCAGTAAGACTTTTACTCTAGTCAGATGTTCTACTATACTACAAACAGAAAATTGCAAAAGTTTTTGATTGCTTTATAATGAAAATTCCAAAGTAGAAACATTCTTCTGTAGCATGGGAAAGCTGATGGTATCAACTATGTAACTTTATCCTTATGATTAAAAAAAAAAAAAAGTTGACCTGAAATGTTGAGATAATTTTAATCATGAATCCTGATAGGATATACAGTGCTAGGCTCACAGAAATAAATTGACCAGGCATTAGGTCTACATTTACTAGCTTTTACCAAGTGAACAGTAAAGTCTATTCAGGGGAGCTTAGGTCTTAGACTTATACCAGATGTAGATAATTTTAAGAAGAAAATCTACAAAACACCACATACTTTCTTGTCACTGAAGTGCATACATATATAAAAGCTTTATGTTCTAAGGTACATTAAAAGATGCTCAGTATTGCTAATTATTAAGAAATGCAAATCAAAACTACAATAAGGTATCACCTCACTCTGGTCCAAATGGCCATCATCAAAAACTCTACAAATAACAAATGCTGGAGAGGGTGTGGAGAAAAGGGATCCCTTGTACACTGCTGGTGGGAATGTAAATTGGTGCAGCCACTATGAAAAACAGTATGGAGGTTCCTTAAAAAATTAAAAATAGAGCTACTATATGATCCAGCTATCCCATTCCTGGGCATATATCCAGAAAAGATGAAAACTCTAATTCAAAAAGATATATATACTCCAATATTCATAGCAGCACTAGTTACAATAGCCAAGACATGGAAGTAACCTAATGTCCATCGACAGGTGAATGAGTAAAGAAGATGTGGTATATATACAATGGAATATTACTCAGCCATAAAAAGAATGAAATATTGCCATTTGCAGCAACATGGATGGACCTAGAGAAAATATCATACTGAGTGAAGTCAGACAGAGAAAGACAAATATTATACCACTTAAATGTGGAATCTAAAAAATAATACAAATGAATTTATTTACAAAACAGAATCAGACTCAAAGACATAGAAAACAAACTTATGTTTACTTAAGGGGAAAGAGGGTGGGGAGGAATATGGGATTAACAGACACACACTTCCATATAAAGAATTGATAAAAAAAAAAGGATTTACTGTATAACACAGGGAACTATACTCAGTATCTTGTATTAACCTATTATGGAAAAGAATCTGAATATATATATATATATATATATATATTCATATCAGAATCACTTTGCTGTACACCTGAAACTAATACAACATTGTACGTCAACTATATTTCAATTTTTTAAAAAAGCTCTATGTTCTAAATAGCTATTGGAATAGATAGCTTTATTAACTGAATAATACAATTTTCCCTAGTTCCTCTCTCTCCCTTGGTCTCCACATTCAACAATTCTATTTCCAAAATACTTCTCAAATCGATCTGACTTTCTCCATTCCAAATGTCTACATCAATATTATCTCTTGCCTGGAATACTGCAAGAGCTTCCTAACTGGTCACTCTGATTCCAAGTCAACCCTCTCATGCAAAGCATTCTCCATACGCTAGTCAAGATACTTTTTCTAATATGCAAAACTCATCATGTTTCTTCCCAACAAAAACCGCTTCAGTGTGATATGGCCCCAGTTTACCTCTTCAGGCTTAACTGATTCTACTTCCTCAATGTAAAGTTTTCCAACATACAGAACTTCTTTCATTTCCTGCAATTCTATGCTTTCTCTAGGCTTTCCTACATGCACTCTCAGCCTGGAATACTCTTTCCCATTCTTCCCTTCATTGTTAAAATTTCTGCTCTACCTGCAGATCTCAGCTTAGACATCATCTCCTTTGAAATTTTCTTGATGTCTTGAGTCTCAGTTGAGTGTATGCCTCTCCTTTGTGCATGTACTTGCTCTAGCATACTCGGAACTGTATGTGTCTGTGTCCCTCCCTATACCCAAAGTTCCCTGAAAGCAGGGATGGTGTCTATATTGCTAGCTATTGTCTCCCCAGTGAAGGAGTGACAAAAAGAAATGCGTTTTTTAGAAAGCATGTTCTACCTGCAGTATAGAAAATGTATGAAAGGCGGAACAAGACTGGAGACATAGAGACAAGAAAGTATTACAATAGTTTAAGCAAGACAGAAATGTGGTCCTAATTAGGAAAGCAGCATCAGGGATGGGGAAAATAGATTCTACAGATATTCAGGAAGTAGAGTGATCGAACTTGGTAACTGATCACCTATGACCATGCTAAGAGACAAAGTCAAAGAGGACACTGAAGTGGAGATGTCTAAGAGGCAGTGGTTACATAAGTCCAAAGATAAAAAGGAATCCGGATTTAAAACTTGGAGTTACGAGTTATGTCATAGAAGAGGCAACTGAAATCACAGGTATAGGTGAGATCACCCAGGAAGGATGTGTGGAATGGAAACATAAGAGAGTCAAGGACAGAACTTTCAGAAACATCAAATTCTAAAGGATAATCAGAGGAAGAGAGTCCACTGAACAATGGAAAAGAGTATCCACAGAGGCAGAAAAGAGGGTATTTAATGAAGGAAAGACTGACAAAAGCCAGGTGGCTCAAAACTTTCAAGGAAGATGAGAGCTGGAAAGTTTTATTTTAAAATTAAGTTATGGGGTATTGTTGGCAAAAATGGCAGATTAGGGACCTCCAAAATTTTGTTCATCCATAAAAGCAATGAAAAAGCTGACAAAATTATTAGAATAAACTATTCCAGAGCTCTGGAAATTAACCAAAGCCTTGCAGCAACACAGGAAGCATTTATTTTTAAGTCAATAAATAGTTGTATCTCAGGAAGAACAAGAAGCTTTGTGACATTTTAACTTCCCTTACTCCCATCCCCCATTCTCATCTCTGCAATAGTCTTGAAAAAGTAATAGCCCACATTCCTGGTACAGCCTAGTAGTCACTGGGTAGAGCAGAATGGAGCTGGAGCCCTTTCAAATCCTCATTCCCAAAGAACTGTCATTATTTGACCTTTCTGATGGTTCCCTGGAAGACCCCACTTATAAGTCAGTCTGTAATTGACCTGACTCAGAACTCACCTAGTATAAAAAAGCCTTCTCCTAAGGGGCATTTGTTGAAAACAGTTACAAGCAAGTGTTCTAACTTCACAGCTGCCTGAGGAAGTAGTTACTACTTGGAGCAACAATAGACTAACCAAAAAGCTTAAAAGAAACAGCTGAGAAATATTCACCCATAGGGGCTTTGAAAAGCTTCAACACAGAAGAGGGTGTGGAGAAAAGGGAACCCTCTTGCACCATTGGTGGGAATGTAAATTGATATAGCCACTATGGAGAACAGTATGGAGGTTCCTTAAGAAACTAAAAATAGAACTACCCTATGACCCAGCAATCCCACTACTGATATACCCAGAGAAAACCATAATTCAAAAAGATACACGCGGGCTTCCCTGGTGGCGCAGTGGTTGAGAGTCCGCCTGCCAATGCAGGGGACACAGGTTCGTGCCCCGGTCTGGGAAGATCCCACATGCCACGGAGCGGCTAGGCCTGTGAACCATGGCCGCTGAGCCTGCACGTCCGGAGCCTGTGCTCTGCAACTGGAGAGGCCACAACAGTGAGAGGCCCGCATACCGCAAAAAAAAAAAAAAAAAAAGATACACGCACCCCAATGTTCACTGCAGCACTATTTACGATAGCCAGGACATGGAAGCAACCTAAATGTCCATCAACAGAGGAATGGATAAAGAAGATGTGGTACGTATATACAATGGAATATTACTCAGCCATAAACGGAACAAAATTAGGTCATTTGTAGAGACATGGATGAACCCAGAGACTGTCATACAGAGTGAAGTAAGTCATAAAGAGAAAAACAAATACCATATATTCCACAGATATATGTGGAATCTAGAAAAATGGTATAGATGATCCTATCTGCAAAGCAGAAACAGAGACACAGACATTCAAAGGTATGGATACCAAGGGGGAAGGGGAGTGGGATGAATTGGGATGAATTCATTTTGCTGTACAGTAGAAACTAACACAACATTGTAAAGCAAATATACTCCAATAAAAATTAATTTTAAAAAGAGAAAAGAAAAGCTCCAGCATAGTCTTGGGAATCTAGGAGACCACACACACACATAGGTCTGTACACATGGAAAAGGAAAACTTGAGAAGCCCCTAAGCTCTCATCTCTGTCTGACCTTGAGGCTCTGCACAAGCAGGAAGTGAAGGTTAAGACAGAGCTGTCATACACCTTGCTAAGTGTTGAAGGTGCACCCCAACACGCACATAGAGCTCCTCAGCAAAGACTGGTGATTTGTTGGTCACTCTTCCAATCACTAGCTCACCACTCAGCTAAACAAGTAGAGACATCAGTGGCCACACAAAGCAAACAATACAGACTTCACATAATTAGTTCAGAAAAGTCACTAAACAAACAACTACTACAACAACAACCAATAGAAAAAAAAAAAAAAAACCCGGGGATGGGAGAGTATCTGATTTCCAAAGTTGCCACATTATTTAAAATGTCCAGTTTTCAACAAAAAATTATGAGCCATGCAAAAAGAAACAAACACACAAAAAACCCAAGAAAGTATGGCCATATAGAAGAACAAAAGCACTTAATAGAAACTGGCCCTGAGGAGGCCCAGATGCTACTACACAAAGACTTTAAATGAGCTAATTTAAATATGTTCAGGGCTTCCCTGGTGGCACAATGGTTAAGAATCTGCCTGCCAATGCAGGGGATACGGGTTCGAGCCCTGGTCCGGGAAGATCCCACATGCTGCAGAGCAACTAAGCCCATGCGCCACAACTACTGAGCTTGTGCTCTAGAGCCCACAAGCCACAACTACCAAAGCCCACATGTCACAACTACTGAAGCCCACGTGCCTAGAGCCCATGATCCTCAACAAGAGAGGCCCCAGCGCGCTGCAACTAGAGAAAGCACATGTGTGGCAACGAAGACCCAATGCAGCCAAAAATAAATAAATAAAATAAATAAATAAATATGTTCAAAGAGCTGCAAGAAACCATGTCTAATGAACTAAAAGAAAGTATGTGGTTATCTCCCCAAATAGAGATTATCAATAGAGATATATAAATTATTTTTTTAAAAAATCAAACAAATTCTGGAATTGAAAAGTACAATAATTGAAATGAATATTTCATGAGAGATGCTCAATAGCAGATTTGAGCAGACAGAAGAAAAACAATAAACTTGAAGATACATGTCAATGAAGATTATCTAGTTTGAGAAACAAAAGTAAAAACAATAAAGAAAAATAAACACAGTCTCAAAAACCTGTGGAGATACCATCAACTGTACTAATATAAGCATAACGGGAGTCTCAGAAGAAGGGGAGAAACAGAAATGGGAAGAAAGAATACTTGAGGAAACAATGGCCAGAAACTTCCAATTTGATGAAAAACATTAATCGCCACATCTAGAAGCTCAAAAAACTCCAAGGAGGATAAACTCAAAGAGATCCACACCTTGACATATATTAGCCAGACTGTCAAAAGACAAAGAGAATTTTGAAAGCAGCAAAAGAGAAGTGACTTACCACATTCAAGAAATGTTCAGTAAGATTAACAGCTGTATTCTCATTAGAAACAGAGTGAAGGAAATGGAATGACATATTCAAAGTTCTGAAGAAAAAAAAAACCTGTCAATCAAAAATTCTAAATCCAGCAAAAACTACCCTTCAAAAATGAAGTGAGTAGCCTAAGGCCAGAATTATATTGATAACAAAACAGTCAGAGACATCACATAAGTGCACACACACACACAACTAGAGATCAATATTCCTTATGATTGATGATAAATGCAAAAACCCTCAACAGAATACCAGCAGCATGTACCACCAAAATACTGAATCAAGCAGCATATGAAAAGGATCACACAATACTATGAGAGGAGGTTGATCTCAGGAATACAAGGTTGGTTCAACATATAAAGTCAACGTAATACACCATATTTATAAAATCCAGGGAAAATAAACACATGATCTTCTCAATACCTGCAGCAAAAACATTTAACAAAATCCAACACTCTCTCAAGATAAAAACATTCAACAAACTAGGAACAGAAGGGAACTTTTTCAAACTGACAAAGGGCATCTACAAAAAACCCATAGCTAACATCATAGTTACTGGTGAAAGACTGAAAGCTTTTCCCCCAAGATGAGAAAAAAGTCAAGGATGCCTACTCTCACCACTTCTATTTAACACTGTACTGGAGGTTCTAGCCTGGAGAGCACTAAACATGAAAATAAAATAAAAAGCATCTAGATTGGAAGGGAAACTGGAAAAGATTACCTCTATTTGCAAATGACATGATCCTGTAAATAGAACATTCTAAGGAATACACACACACGCGCACACACAAGCTAATAAACAAGGTTAGCAAGGCTGCAGGATACAAGATCAATATACATAAATCAGTTGTATTTTTATACACTAGAAATGAAAAATTAGAAAATAAAATTAAGAAAATGATTTAATCCAATAATATCAAAAAACAAGAGTAGGGGCTTCCCTGGTGGTGCAGTGGTTGAGAATCTGCCTGCTAATGCAGGGGACACAGGTTTGAGCCCTGGTCTGGGAAGATCCCACATGCTGCGGAGCAACTGGGCCCATGAGCCACAATTACTGAGCCTGCGCGTCTGGAGCCTGTGCTCCACAACAAGAAAGGCCACGATAGTGAGAAGCCCGCGCACCGCGATGAAGAGTGGCCCCCACCTGCCACAACTAGAGAAAACCCTCACACAGAAACGAAGACCCAACACAGCCATAAATTAATTAATTAATTAAAGAAAAACAAGAGTAAATAAGTACAAGACCTGTACACTGAAAACATAAAACTTTGTTATAAGAACTTAAAGAAAAAAATGAAAAGACACTTTGACTTCATGTGTTGGAAAACCTAGTATTGTTAAGATGGCAATACAACTCAAATTGATCTACCAATTCAATGCAATCACTATCCATTTCCAAGTGTCCTTTTTTTCTGCAGAAATTGACAGTCCTAAAATTCATATAGAAATGCAAGGGACCCAGAATAGACATAATAATATTGGAAAAAAGATCCCTTCAATATAAAAGGAAATAACATGGAATATTTACATATAATTTCAATGCAAGGCAGAAAACAAACGTATAAAGCACAAGATGGAAAGAACAAGCTCTTCCAACTTGGGTAATCAAAAACTAATTTATCAAAGAAGATATACAAATGCCGATAAGCACATGAACAGATGCTCAATTTCTTTAGTCATTATTGTGATGCAAGTGAAAACCACAATGAGGGACTTCCCTGGCAGTCCAGTGGTTAAAGCTCCGTGCTTCCAATGCAGTGGCTGCGGGTTCAATCCCTGGTTGGGGAACTAAGATCCTGCATGCTGTGTGGCACAGCCAAATAAAAAAAAAAGGAAAAAGAAAACCACAGTAAGATACTAACTCACACTCACCAGGATGGCTACAGTTAAACAAATAAACAAAACCAGAAAATAAGTGTTGGAGAGAATGTGGAGTAACTGGAATGCAAAATGGCATCGCTGGTGGGAATGTACAATGGTGTAGCCATGGAAAACAATTTGGTAGTTCCTCCAAAGTTAAACAAAGGGTTACCATATGACCCAGCAATTCCTAGGTATAGACCCAAGAGAATATGAAAACATATTACACAAAAACATATACACAACTGAATAGAGCAGCATTATTCACAGCACCAAAAAAGTTAGAAACAATCCAAATGTCTATCAACTGATGAATGGATAAACAAAATGTGGTATGTGATATACATATAATTTATATATATTTATAAAATTCAGCCACTAATATATGTACAATGTGGGTTAACCTTGAAAATATTATGCTAAGTAAAAGAAGCCAGATTCAAAAGGCCACATATTGAATGACTCTATTGACATGAAATGTCCAGAATAGGCAAATCCATAGAGACAGAAAGTAGATTAGTGTATGTCAAAACCTAGGGGGAGGGGAAAGGGTGACGATGCGAAGTGACTGTCAATGGGTCTGAGGTTTCTTTTTTGGGGAGAAGAAAATGTTCTCAAATTAGAAGGTAGTGGTGGTTGTACAACCATGGAGTAGTACACTTTAAATTAAAGTGGTAAATTTTTAAAAAATTAAATTGTCCCTGAAAATTTGCCAAGATTAACTTAAGTAAATTGATGGGGGCAGACTAAATATGAATTTTTCTTGAAAGGCAAGGCATTTGACCACTTATCTCAAGCTTTGTCCACACAGCATCAAATATTAATTGAAAAGTAGGGGAATTCCCTGGTGGTCCAGTGGTAAAGAATCTGCCTTACAATGCAGGGGGCATGGGTTTGATCCCTGGTCAGGGAACTAAGATCCCACGTGCCACGGGGCAACTAAGCCCATGCACCACAGCTACTGAGCTCACCTGCTTCAACTAGAGAGCCTGCATGCCGCAAACTACAGAGCCCATGCACCCTGGAGCCTGCGTGCCACAACTAAAGAAGAGAAAACTCTCATGCCACAACTGAGAGAAGCCCGCATGCCGCCAGGAAGAATCTGCGCACCACAAAGAAGATCCTGCGTGCCTCAATGAAGATCCTGCGTGCCGCAACTAAGACCCAACACAGCCAAAAATAATTTAAATAAATAAATAAATCTTTAAAAGAAAAAAAAAAAAAAAAGCAGGAATTCAGTCTATCTTACAGCTTTACCTAATTTCAGGGCCCAGTCATACCTATGTGAGGTCTTCTGTCTAGCAGCCCTGCCCAAAGAGCGAGCCTTACTGAGCAAAATTCCCTAGGCCAACTAGCCCTCTAGCTTAGCGCTCTGCCCTTGAACAGTGCAGTGTTCTTTCCATTACACCATGGACTGCCTAGGTTCAAGTCCTGGCCACTTACTAAATCTGTGATTTAAATCTACTTTTGTGCTTTAGTTTCTTCATTAGTAAATTGGGATAACAAAGCATCTTCCATAGGTTATGATGAGGATTAAATGAATTAACCCACGTAAAATGTTTACACTAGTACCTAATAAATTGTAAGCACTCAACACACGTTGTGGGGTAATGGAACAGGGAATGAGTCTAAATCATGACCAAACCGCTCACGTTATGCCCCAAAGATTCTTTGATAAGTTCTATGGTAAAGGTAAAGGTAAAGGTAACAGTGAAGGAGGAAAGATAGTACATATCCATGTCAAACTCATTTGACCTGATCCACAATAGCAAATATATTTTTACATTATGACCCAGTACACACACATACACACACACACATGTATATATACAGTGAAATTAATGTTTAATAAAAATACCCTTAGAATTTATAGTACACTCTACTTGTTATTCTTGTCTATTCTATTCCCAATTTTTAAAAAACCTTGTCACAGCACCCTACTATCACTCCACTAAATTGATTTTACTACCCAGTAAAATTTGGTCCAAAGTTTGACCAAATTGTTATTGAAAAATATGAATATGGACATGTGACCAACTAACTTTAACACAAAGAAGAATGAATTAAGTGCCCAGTTAAGGTTGCTATTGTGGGAACACAGAAGAAGTTAGTAATTTTGACTGGGCCACCCAGGATCCACTGCATACAACTACGGACACAAATGGAAACTCAAACAATAGGAATTAAGGATTGGTCATAGTTAATCTCCCTTACACTACTATTTTCCCAGTCTGGGTGGAAAACAAGCTGCTAAAATATTCGATACACTAACTAATGGCAAAGCTTAGACATAAACTTGAGAGCTGTTATCTGATTTGTCAATTAGATAATGTTGTTTCTCTTGTCCCTTTACTCTCATCCTCTGGGATGAACACCCAACCCCATGGAGTCCCCAATGCCCAGTCACTAGTCCACTCACTGTCCAAAGCACCTGCCTTTGCCCCTATCCAGATTTCCAAGGTGCCCAGGTGCTCTCCAGTCCCCAGTTTTGCCTCAAGTCTGCCACACAGTTTCCCCACTTCCCCACTACTATATGGCATTGGTAAGCAGTATCAAAACTTAGCCAAAATCTGTTCTATATGCTTTGGAGAGGCAAAAGGAGAGGTACTAATTTACCACATATGCAATTTCCATCTGCAATGAATGGGTAAATTACTGCTTAATCCATTGATCTTGCCATATCCAGATGCTGAAAGAACTATCAAGTATCTAAAGATTTTGAGTTTCACAGATGAATAGGCTTCCCAGAATTCAGCTTTGTATGTACTATATGTACTATGTAGTATATTTTGATTATATCCAGAAAATAATTTTGCTCTAACAGGATAGTCTATATAATTTTTTTAAAAAGTTACCGTGGTAAATTTGTAGGACCACTACTAAAATCACTTTACTATTATCACAATGGCAGTTATATCTATTTATTCAATCATTTATTTAATAATGTTGGTCAAGTTCTACTATGTGCAAGGAATTATGGGCCCTATATAGGAAACAAAATAGTGAAGTCCTGGATCCTTTCAATCTAAAAGGAAATATCAATAATACGGCATATGTACAAATAGTTTCAGTGCAAGGCACAAAACAAAAGTATAAAATACAAGATGGAAAGAGCAAGCTTTTTCAACGTGGGTAATCAAAAACTAATTTATCAATTCCAAATTATGGTTTACCAAAGTTTAGATCACGTTTAACTAGTAACAGTTTATATACCCTTGAAATAAGAAAACAAAATGTCTGAACAGGGCAATTCAGCAAAAATATGACTTATGATGTGGGAAAGCATTTCAGTCCAAGGCAATAGGAAAGAATATCCATTTCACTCCAGAAGAGGGCAGAAGTTTCTACACAGGAGGTCAGGAAATGTGGAGAAAAGATTCCTCCCTAAATAGGAGCTTAAAATGAATGAGCATCAAGACCCCAACCAAGTTTACTATTTACTACAACATATTCAAATATTAAATGGCATGAACTGATCTACACTAAGTATAATTCCTATTTAAAGGATAAGGGTTTAGTTATTAAATCTTATCTTTTGGGGGAAATCTATAAGAAGAGACATTTTTAATGAAAAACTTCCATGTAAACTGTAGTTGATTTCCATTCTTTGTATGTGTAGGAATATTTCATTCCAAAATTTTCAATGAAATCAACACTCCAAGCAGAAGAGGTAAGCCATAAAAATACACACAAATACAATAGGGGTAGAGTTAAAATAAGCATATTATTTATTAAGCATTTTCCATTAGGTCCTGAGGCTGGTGAAAGTAGGGGCTGAAAAGGTGTGCTACATCCCTCCTGCTCCCTAGGATGGAAGAAAGCCTTTGCATCCAAGGAGACAAGACTGTGGGTAGCATCATGGTACCTTGAAATGGAATGGGAATGTATAATAATCAGCACTAAACAAAGAATAAAAAGCTAATCATAGTCTGAAACAAGTATTACTAAACTATTTTGTTTTTTAGAGCAACTTAGGTTTGAGAAGGTCAGGCCTGAGGAGACAGCAGAAGGAAAAGCATTTAAAGCACTTATGTGGGGAATCAGGAAGTAAAAGCACCCTAAAGTAAAAAGCAAACTTACTGGTAAAGGAAGAAGAGAGGGTCTTGGTGTGGAAAATAGTTAGAATTTTATTTTCTTATAGTAGTAGAGAAATATGTACTTATTATATATGTTGGAAAAATGAAAGACCCTCCCTCCCCACCAAGAAAAAAACTTAACTATTTGGAAATTTAGAAATATTTTCCAAAATGCTTTGATAAAACGAAAATCAAAACTGAAATACAAACTCTCAAGAAAACTGTGAAGAGGAAAATGTTTCCTACCAAACTTACAAGGAACAGTGAAGGTTATACTCAGAAGAAATCTGATGGCTTCAAATGTATTTCTTATACAAGACGAAAAATGAAAAAGAAAATTAACCTAGTGCTCATGTTTAGCAACTAGGAAAAGAACAATTAAATAAACAGAAAGTAGGAAGAAAAGATGAAAAAGGGTAAAGCTTCAATTAATGAAACAAATATCTCAAATAGTAGAATGAATAAATCTAAAGACTGATTCTTTGACATGATTAATAGAATAAATAAAATTAAAGAAAATTGAGAGCAAAAATAAATATATAAGATTCAACTTGATCATGGTGTATGATCCCTTTTATGTGTTACTGGATTCAGTCTGCTAATATTTTTTTTTTTTTTTTTCTTTTTTTATGCTGTACGCGGGCCTCTCACTGTTGTGGCCTCTCCCGTTGCGGAGCACAGACTCCGGACGCGCAGGCTCAGCGGCCATGGCTCACGGGCCCAGCCGCTCCGCGGCATGTGGGATCCTCCCGGACCGGGGCACGAACCCGCGTCCCCTGCATCGGCAGGCGGACTCTCAACCACTGCGCCACCAGGGAAGCCCTGCTAATATTTTGCTGAGGACTTTTGCAACTATATTAATCAAAAATACTGGCCTGTAATTTTCTTTTTTGGTAGTATCTTTGTCTGGTTTTGGTATCAGGGTGATGGTGGCTTCACAGAATGACTTTGGATGTGTTCCTTCCTCTTCAGTCTTTTGGAAGAGTTTGAGAAAGATAGGTATAAGTTCTTCTTTGTATGTTTGGCAGAATTCCCCCGTGAAGCCATCTGGTCCTGGACTCTTGTTTGCAGGGAGGTTTTTTTTTATTATTATTACAGATTCTATTTCACTTCTAGTGATTGGTCTGTTCAGATTATGTTTCTTCTTGGTTCAGTTTTGGCAGGCTGTATGTTTCCAGAAATTTGTCCATTTTCTTCTACATTGTCCATTTTGTTGGTATATAACTGTTCATAATATTTTCTTATGGTATTTTGTATTTCTGTGATATTGGTTGTTATTTCTCCTCTTTCATTTCTTATTTTGTTTATTTGGGTCCTCTCTTCTTCTTGGTGAGCTCGGCCAGAGGTTTGTCAATTTTGCTTATCCTTTCAAAAAAATAGTTCTTGGTTTTATTGAGTTTTTCTATTTTTTTAATCTTTATTTTATTTATTTCCTCTCTGATCTTTATTATTTTCTTCCTTCTGCTGACTTTAGGTTTTGTTTGCTCATCTCAATAGATGCATAAAAAGCATCTGATAAAATTAACCATCCATTCATGATAAAAACTCTTGCCAAAATGTGTATAGAGGGAACATATCTCAACATGATAAAAGCCATTTATGACAAACCCACAGCCAACATAACACTCAACGGTGAAAAGCTGAAAGCCTTCCCACTAAATTCTGGAACAAGACAAGGATGCCCACTCTTACAACTTCTATTCAACATGGTATTGGGAGTCCCAGCCACAGCAATCAGACAAGAAAAAGAAATAAAAGGTATCCAAATCGGAATAGAAGAGGTAAAATTGTCCTTATATGCAGATGACATGATACTCTATACAGAAGAACCTAAAGACTCCACACAAAAAGTATTAGAACTGATAAATGAATTCAGCAAGGTAGCAAGATACAAGATTAATAAACAGAAGTCTGTTGCATTTCTTTATACTAACAATGAAATATCAGAAAGAGAAAGTAAAAAAAAAATCCCACTTAAAATCACATTAAAAAAAATACCTAGGAATAAACCTAACCAAGGAGGTGAAAGACTTATATGCAGAGAACTAAACATTGATAAAGGAAATCAAAGATGATTCAAGGAAATGGAAAGATATCCCATGTTCTTGGATTAGAATAATTAATATAGTTAAAATGGCCATACTATCCAAAGCAATCTACAGATTTAATGTGATCCCTATCAAATGAAAATTTTCACAGAACTAGAACAAATAATCCTAAAATTTATATGGAATGATAAAAGACCCAGAATTTCCAGAGCAATCCTGATGAAAAAGAACAAAGCTGGAGGCATAATGCTTCTGAACTTCAGATAATACTACAAAGCTACAGTAATCAAAACAGCATGGTATCAGCACAAAAACAGACATATAGATTAATGGAACAGAATAGAGAGCCCAGAAATAAACCCACACACCTACATCAATTAATCTTCAACAAAGGATGCAAGAATATACAATGGAGATAACACAGTGGTGTTCAGAAAACTGGACAGCTGCATGTAAATCAATGAAGTTAGAACACTCCCTCACACCATACACAAAAATAAACTCAAAACGGCTTAAGGACTTAAATATAAGACATGACACCATAAAACTCCTAGAAGAGAACATAAGCAAAACATTCTCTGACATAAATAGTAGCAACGTTTTGTTAGGTCAGTCTCCCAAGGCAATAGAAATAAAAGCAAAAATAAACAAATGGGATCTAATCAAACTTATAAACTTGGAAACCATTAACAAAATGAAAAGATAACTTATGGACTGGGAGAAAATATTTGCAAATGATATGACCAACAAGGGCTTAATTTCTAAAATATACAAACAGCTCATACAACACAACAACAAAAAAACAAACAACCCAATAAAAAAATGGACGGAAGACCTAAATAGACATTTCTCCAAAGAAGAGAGACAGATGGCCAACAGGCACATGAAAAGATGCTCAACATCACTAATTATTAGAGAAATGCAAATCAAAACTACAATGAGGTACCACCTCACTCCAGTCCGAATGGCCATCATCAGAAAGTCTACAAATAACAAATGCTGGAGAGAGTGTGGAGTAAAGGGAACCCTCCTACACTGTTAGTGGGAAGGTAAATTGGTGCAGCCACTATGGAAAACAGTATAGAGGCTCCTTAAAAAAACTAAAAACAGAGTTGCCATATGATCCAGCAATCCCATTCCTGGGCATATATCTGGAAAAGATGAAAGCTCTAATTCAAAAAGATACATACATCCCAATGTTCAAAGCATAACTATTTATAATAGTCAAGACATAGAAGCAACCTAGGTGTCCATCAACAGATGAACTGATAAAGATGTGGCATATATATATATATATATATATATATATATATACACACACACATACATACAATGGAATGTTGCTCAGCCATAAAAAAGCATGAAATAACACCATTTGTAGCAACATGGATGGACCTAGAGATTATCATACAAAGTGAAGTAAGTCAGACAGAGAAAGACAAACATTACTGTATATGATATCACTTATATGTGGAATCTAAAAAATAGTACAAATGAACTTACTTACAGAACAGAAACAGACTCACAGGCATAGAAAACAAACTTATGGTTACCAAAGGGGAAGGTGGGGAGGGATAAATTGGGAGTATGGGATTAACAATGCATGCTACCATATATAAAACAGGGTAAACAACAAGGACCTACTGTATAGCTCAGGGAACTATATTCAATATCTAATAATAAACTATAATGGACAAGAATCAGAAAAAGAAAAAATATACATATAAAAGATTCAGAGTATAAAAGAAATCATAAGCACAGATGAGAAAGCCATTAAGATAATTATAAAACAATAGTACTTGCAATTCTATGGTAATTTTCCTAGTTACAATTACTGCATAACAAACTACCCCAAAATTAGTGGCTTAAAACAACAGTTATTTTATTATGCTCACAGATTTTATCAGTCAGGAAGTCAAGGAGGGCTCATCTAGGCTAGAGTCTCTCATGTGACTGTACTGAGACACCAGCTGGTTTGCAGTCCTCTGAAGGTTCAATTAGACTGTGTCCAGGATGGCTTACTCAGCTGGCTGGCAATAGATGCTGGCTGATAGCTGGGAGCTTACACATGGCCTCTCCAGTATGGTAGGCTCAGAGCAATCAGACTTTTTACATGGCAGCAGACTGCTCCCAGAGTGAACATCCCTGAGAAATGGATAAAAGCTGCATGGTCTTTTCTGAACCAGCCTTGGAAGTTACCTAGTATCACTTCCACCATACTCTATTGGTTGAAGTAATCATAAGCCTGCCTAAATCCAAAGGGAGTGAACATAAATCCATGTCTTGATAGGAATGTCAAAAAAAATTGCAGAAATGTTTTAAAACCATCACAGCAACAAATCTGAATGCTAGAGGAAATCAATAAGTCCGGAGCAAAACATGAATTCCCAGTCATGACCCAAGAAGAAGTAGAAAGCTTGAACAGATCAAATGCCATAGAAAAGACAGGAAAAGGGATTAAAGATCAGCCATTAATTAAATGCATCAGGTAGTTTCACACTTGAGTTATATGTAACTTTTAAAGAGAGAAGTGCCATGTTATTTAAACTAGAGGATCTCAAACTTTAGTGAGCACCAGAATCACCTTATCAACTGGTAAACATGCAGATGCCTGGGCACCATTGCCAGAGATTCTGATTCACTTAAGTCTAGAGTATGGAACAAGGATCTGCATTTCCAACAGGTGATGTTGATACCATTTTTCCACAGATAAATTTTGAGTAGGAGTGATTTAAACCAGTTAGCAAACTATGGCTTGTTGACCAAATGTGACCCACTGCCTGTTTTTATAAATAAAGTTTTACTGGAATACAGCCATGCTCATTCATTTACACATTGTTTATGTCTACTTTTGCACTACAGTGAGAACTGAATAGGTGCAATAGAGACTGACCCACAAAGCCTAAAATATCTACTATCTGGCCCTTTGCCAAAAAAGTTTGCTAACCCTTGCCTAAACCACTGTATTATTCTACCTCATTATATTTTCCCTTTGCCAAACTTCAGCAGACTTTTGGTATCTTCTGTTGATACTAAAGGTTAAGGTGCAAAACAAATACAACAAATAGCTTTCATGTCACATGCATTCAGTTCACCACCTGGATCACCACGTTGAAGAGGATGTGAAACTGTCCAAGCTCGGTGAGGAAGAATGTTGTGATTGATTAGAGATGTCTTCCATGGGCATCTACTTGCTGAGCCTGATTATAAAGTATACAAGTTTTAAGAATCTTCTAAAAAGACTGTTGGATATAATGCACACATTTTTAACTACACCATTAACAATGTATCAGATTTTGTTCCAACTGCTGTGGAAGTTATTGTAATAGTATTAAATATTTCACATTCATAAAAAAGTGAAGAAATAAAATCATTTTGTGATTTTATTAGACTGTAATACAGACCAATTTTGTCATTTTTGTACACAAGATTTCTGAGATTGATGTCTGCTCTTGAAAGAATACTAATACTGTTTCAAATGCTATGAGCCTGTATTTTATCAGTTGAAAAATGTTCCCGTTATTAAGATACCTTTCAAAGATCCTCTCAACTTTGGGGGTGATTTTCGCACATTAACACCATTTTCCCATGATGTTATTTCTAAAATAGTGACCCAGAACATACCAATAAGGGAAATGACATTTTAAGATTTGCATATTTACATTATTATTTTAAAGGAAAATGTGTATTTTTTTTGTTCTAGGCAAAAGAAAAACTGTACAAGAAAATATATGTGTATGCTTGTTGTTCTAGGCAGGAAAAAAAATTGCAGATGAAAATTTCCAGTGTGGGCAAGAAACAGTTAAATACTAAACCCCAATAAAGCAGGTAGTAAGCAGGGCTGCCATGAAGCCCAAGGATGGTGGCACAGGAGAACTAACCACAGAGCAGAGGTCCTAGAGGAACAAGGCAAGGGTAACCAGGCATACCCAGACGTGAGTTTTTCTTACCACTGTATTATTCCTTGTATTAACAAAGCTTGGCCCACAGAAAAAAACTCAATAAACATTTGTGGCAGGAAGGACAGAACGCATGAAAGGTGAAAGGGAGAGAGGGCAGAAGTTCACACAACAAAGCTGTGGCTCCATTCGAATTACCAGATGGTGGTTATAAAGAACAGTTGGGGAAAGTAACTGGTAATAAGTAAGTTTCTCCACTAAAAATGAAGACGGCCGGGTAATCAGCCTCCAGTTGCTAAGGGTGTGATGTGCTAAGATCCTAGCGAAGCAGCTGCTCTGCAAAGGACACAATGGCTCCTGACATATCAGAAGCAAGTGTTTGTCTTTCCAGTTCCTGTGCACTGACTCTACATACTATAAAGACAAGTATATACCCAGGAAGAATAAGGATCCTCTGAGACTTTTAACCTTGATATGCAAGAGGAAGTCTTATTTATTATGTGGGGTCTCCGGTCTACAACACTGTATTAACAATACCTAGCAAGATAAAGCGAGGAAGGGCAGAAGGTCTACTGTGTAGTTGATGATATTTGGTATGCTGGGTGAAATGTATCAGCAAAACTAGATAACTCCAAATTTTATATGGCATAGAAGTTTTTAGAACTGGGAAGTCCATGTATATGCCTAAAGACTGTGAATCTCCTGCAAATGTATACAAAACATGTGTATGTGCATTTTTCTGAGAAAAGAGTCCAATACTTTTTTTTTTTTTTTTTGCGGTACACAGGCCTCTCACTGTTGTGGCCTCTCCCGTTGTGGAGCACAGGCTCCAGACGCGCAGGCTCAGCGGCCATGGCTCACGGGCCCAGCCACTCCTCGGCATGTAGGATCCTCCCGGACCAGGGCACGAACCCGTGTCCCCTGCATTGGCAGGTGGACTCTCAACCACTGTGCCACCAGGGAAGCCCAGAGTCCAATACTTTTATCAGAGTGCCAAAAGGTCCACAATCTACCATACCCCCTTCCCAAAAATATTAAGAATCACAACTGCAGTGATTCACAAACTAGATAATTTGTGGGACACAACATTCTAAAATTAAATATAAAAGAATATATGAGAGTATAACACTTGTCATAAAGGTATTATTTCTTCAAACTTGCTTCAGGTGTGTGTGTGTGTATAGCAAGGTAAATTTTTTCACACTGAGGTCTGGGTCAAAATGTTTGAAAGCCACTGCTCTAAGGCATGAGAAATGTATATACACAACTCTGTAACATATTAAATCATCATCCATTGAAAACAATTAGGTGATCTGTGGTTCCAGTGGGTATTCTACTGTTTTGAGTGACACATGATCCACCAAAACAAAATTACTATTATTAGAGAACTGCAATCTGCAATATTCAGAAATGAAAGTATATCTTACACGGTCCTATTGATCTTAAGGAGACCAAGGACTACAAAGAGGGTGCCTTTGAAAGGACCCTGCACACTGGGTATTTCTGAGAAAACGTGAAAAACTGAATTAAGTGTTTAGGAATGAGAAAAGTGCAAATATTTTCCCTGGGATGACAGAATCCTCTAAGCATCTCAGAAATATATCAGGGAAGGGAAGAGTATGGAAATTCATCCCTAAACCTGGTACAGCAATGAGATCTAGAAAAATTACTATTCTTTTATACAAAAGAGTATGGTAAATTTGCCATGACAGCTTGGGTTTGGGGATGTCACTTTAGTCCCAATTACCAGTAACTGGTACTGTCCGCTATTCTCTTCTAAGCCTCAATACAAGAAACATAAATGGTCCAGGTATTGAATTACTTGGCTTATTGTCTAAAATACTAGTAAAGCAATTTGTAGATCTGAGTTGTCCCAATCAATGCAAAAATTTCAAAAGTATCACTAGGTTCTGCACAGCCAGACCACTACCTTCCTCAATCTACAAAAGACTAAAAGTTACCCCTCTCAGATAGGTTCTGGCTTGTGGTTCAAGCATACCTGAAATCAAAAGTGAAGTACCATACTGAGATACTCCATCCCTCTTCCCCTGCTTACCTCCCAGAATGCTTGGAGCCAGGCTTATATCTCCTGGGCAGGAGACTAGAGCCAGTGAGGAATCACTGGAGAAACTGCCTGATATACGTGAAAAGGTGCACAGGTACTGACATACTGGGATTCTTCCCTTAATCCCAGCAGCCCCCAGGAAAAGAGCTTAGATCATTACCAGGTCACCTTTACTAGTTGACACAGAGCTTGTGATGCAATTTTAATACCTCATTCTTAAATAGGAAAACATACACAAAGATAGCTAGACATTTTATGAAAGTCTCAAATGTGAAAGAGAACAAAACAAATGGAGGAAAAGGAACTCAAAAAAAAACAGAGAGCAGGCCAGGAGCAAAATTATACCATATATAAAAAAAATCCTCTGAGAGTTAAAAGATATCGTATCCATGAAATAAGAAGCTACAATAAAAGAACATTCAGAAACCAGCAGGAGTCCTTCAAATCTAAAAAGTTTATTTTAAAAATTAAATAAAGGAGTTAGAAGATAAATTTGGAAAATGTCTTAGAAAACATACCAAAATGACAAAAAGATGGAAATGGGAGTGAATAGATGAGAAAATTAAGGATCAGTCCAGGAGGTCCAACATTTGAATAATAAGAGTTCAAGCAAAAAAGAATATAGAAAATGAAAGAGAAGAAATTATCAAAGAAATAATACATATAAACCTTCCCAGGAGTAAAGAACATGAATTTCCAAATTGAAAGAGCCCACAGATTTCACAGAAAAATTAATGAAAAATGATCCACATCAATAACCATAAAATTTCTTGGAGGCTTCCCTGGTGGCGCAGTGGTTAAGAATCCGCCTGCCCTTGCAGGGAACACGAGTTCCAGCCCTGGTCCGGGAAGATCCCACATGCCGCGGAGCAACTAAGCCCACGTGCCACAACTACTGAGCCTGTGCTCTAGAGCCCGCAAGCCACAACTACTGAGTCCGCGTGCTGCAAACACTGAAACCCACGCACCTAGAGCCCATGCTCCACAACAAGAGAAGCCACTGCAATGAGAACCTCGCGCACCGCAATGAAGAGCAGCCCCCGCTCGCCACAACTACAGAAAGCCCACATGCAGCAACGAAGACCCAACACAGCCAAAAATAAAAAATAAATAAATTTTTTAAAATAATAATAATCATAAAATTTCAGAAAACCAAGAATAAAGAGAAAAAAGATTGGTGAGGTACCTTCACAATGTGGGGGGAGGGGTCAGGCTGATACCACCTGAACCTATTGATTAGCATTAGTCTCACTGAAGGTGGGAAAACCAGACACTACATGTCTGATGATGTGATGCAAAGCTTAAGATGTGAGACAACAGAAAATATACAGCACCACTTATGAAGTATTATTGTTTAATAATTGAACTAGAACTTAAGCATAAATCTAAATACTAGTGAGTTTTTTTAAATTTCAATTGTTGTATTTTTGAGTACTAAAATATCACTTGGTTATTCTTATATCTGCCATTTCTAGGCTGAGATGTTCTATCAAGGGAAATAGTAAGGGTGAATCTTGTCATTTTAGCAGTCATAAGTATATTTTTATAGAGTACTTTGTTGCCACTAACTAAAGAAAAAAGCCAATAGCAAGAATTTTTGGAAAAACAAAGCTCAAGAACACAGGCAATTTCCCACGAATTTTGCAGAGTGACCCAAACCGACAAGATGTGTCCTGCACTAATGTCTGGTGTTCAACAAATGATGAATGAATGAATGAATGAACACACATGTATGCATATCTCTACAGATGTTGAAAGAGGAGCAGAATGTCTACCCCTTTTAAAAGGTGCTACGTATGGTCACCTTATGTTTGATAAAGGAGGCAAGAATATACAATGGAGAAAAGACAGCCTCTTCAATAAGTGGTGCTGGGAAAACTGGACAGCTACATGTAAAAGAATGAAATTAGAACACTCCCTAACGCCATACACAAAAATAAACTCAAAATGGATTAAAGACCTAAATGCAAGGCCAGACACTATAAAACTCTTAGAGGAAAACATAGGCAGAACACTCTATGACACAAATCACAGCAAGATCCTTTTTGACCCACCTCCTAGAGAAATGGAAATAAAAACAAAAATAAACAGATGGGACCTAATGAAACTTAAGAGCTTTTGCACAGCAAAGGAAACCATAAACAAGATGAAAAGACAATCCTCAGAATGGGAGAAACTATTTGCAAATGAAGCAACTGACAAAGGATTAATCTCCAAAATCTACAAGCAGCTCATGCAGCTCAATATCAAAAAAACAAACAACCCAATCCAAAAATGGGCAGAAGACCTAAACAGACATTTCTCCAAAGAAGATATACAGATTGCCAACAAACACATGAAAGGATGCTCAACATCACCAATCATTAGAGAAATGCAAATCAAAACTACCATGAGGTATCACCTCACACAAGTCAGAATGGCCATCATCAAAAAATCTACAAACAATAAATGCTAGAGAGGGTGTGGAGAAAAGGGAACCCTCTTGCACTGTTGGTGGGAATGTAAATTGATACAGCCGCTATGGAGAACAGTATGGAGTTTCCTTAAGAAAACTAAAAATAGAACTACCATATGACCCAGCAATCCCACTACTGGGCATATACCCTGAGAAAACCATAATTCAAAAAGAGTCATGTACCACCATGTTCATTGCAGCTCTATTTACCACAGCCAGGACATGGAAGCAACCTGAGTGTCCATCAACAGATGAATGGATAAAGAAGATGCGGCACATATATACAATGGAATATTACTCAGCCATAAAAAGAAACAAAATTGAGTTATCTGTAGTGAGGTGGATGGACCTAGAGTCTGTCGTACAGAGTGAAGTCAGTCAGAAAGAGAAAAACAAATACTGTATGCTAACACATATATATGGAACCTAAAAAAAATTAAAAAGGTTCTGATGAACCTAGGGGCAGGACAGGAATAAAGACGCAGATATAGAGAATGGACTTGAGGACACGGGGAGTGGGAAGGGTAAGCTAGGACAAAATGAGAGAGTGGCATTGACATATATACACTACCAAATGTAAAATAGCTAGTGGGAAGCAGCTGCATCGCACCTGGAGATCAGCTCGGTGTTTTGTGACCACCTAGGGGGGTGGGATAGGGAGGATGGGAGGGAGACACAAGAGGGAGGGGATATGGAGATATATGTATACATATAGCCGATTCACTTTGTTATAAAACAGAAACTAACACAAAATTGTAAAGTAATTATACTCCAATAAAGATGTTAAAAAAATAAAAAAGATGCTAAAGAGGGGAGCAACTAAAGCTATAACTCCTAACAGGAAGCCTCTAAAAGTTAGGGGTCAGGAACTGTCTCAGGTGATAATGATAGGACAATGAACCACTACTGGCCAATTAGCCATTCTGACAACAGGAAGGTATATAAAAGCTAAGAGAAATGTTTCCAAATATACTGATGATATAAACTGGTATGATTGAGTTTAAGAGTTGTCCAGGGACTTCCCTGGTGGCGCAGTGGTTAAGAATCCGCCAGCCAATGCAGGGGACACGGGCTTGAGCCCTGGTCCGGGAAGGTCCCACGTGCTGTGGAGCAACTAAGCCCGTGCGCCACAACTACTGAGCCTGCACTCTGGAGCCTGCAAGCCACAACTACTGAAGCCCGCGCACCACAACAAAGAGTAGCCTCCGCTCACGGCAACTAGAGAAAGCCCGCAGGCAGCGATGAAGACCCAACACAGCCAAAAATAAATAATAAATAAAGTAAATAAATTAAAAAAAAAAAAAGAGTTGTCCAAAATCTGTTCTCCCTTTGATGTTCAGCCATATCCAAGAAATGTCAGATCTAGCCAGAAGGATTTCACTACTGAATGATATGGCAAGTTCACAAAAAAGGCATTCTTATATTGATATCAAGCTCAGTCCTCCAGGGGCTTAATGATAATCTCTGGACACTATGCTGCATCTCAAAAATTTTTCTTTCAGTGGAGGTGATGGACCTCTCTGTCCCAGTCTAATGAGGACATTAATAATCATTTGGGAAACAGGGTGTCAGTGAATAAGGTGGACTAAGACAGCTAGCCAATATGGTGGAGATTAAAAAGTGACTTGGAGACTCACCAAACCAAACTCTCAGCAAAAACGGGTTACATTCCACAAACAGGCGAGGATATTTTCACTTTTAGCCTAAGCAATGGAGCACCCATAAAACATCAGTACCAGTAAGGGCAAACTACCCTAGGTTTGGATTACAACAGGACAGCAAAAGATCTGAAGAATCTACCTGCAATTGTTTCTTTGTCCCCTAGCAACTCATGCAATAATTACTTGACATTAATACAGTCACGTGATTTATTTGGCACTTAACTAACATGAATATGTATAAAACAACTCGGGGAGGTTACCGTATCTCTTTTATAGCTAACTCATAACTAAAGTAATACACAAACAAAGGCTAATATAAATTTTAAGCTTCTATAGATTAATAAAGAATATTTGATATATCATCCTTCAGTGAGCCATAAACTAAAGATTATATGATCAATGTAGGTTCTAAACAACGTTTACAATGGAAAATAGACAAAGCAAATCAAGGCCCCTAAAGAATTCAATTCAGCTTTATACCTTTAAGATAGGACTGGGATTCAATTATATCAATTACTTGAGAAATGTGTACATTTTTCAATGAGCATATTATTTTAAAACTAACCTAATTTACTAATGAAAGAACAAGAGGCTTTTCATCTCTCCTTTTCCATAGAGGGTTTTTTCTTAACTAGTTTTCAGTTTCTTGACTCAGTAGTGTAATACAATTTTACATTTCCTGCTTTATCTGCTGAAGCAAGATGACTCACTAGCTATTGTCCAGATAGATTTTCATTTCACCCAGTCCGTAGTTTTATACAAAGTGAATTTCCTAACTTCAGAGAACTTAACAACTATTCCCAATGAGAAACTCTTTAGGCAATGCCAGGAACCCCATGCAACCCCATGAAAGAAATTCTGCTCAACTACAGTATGAACAACTCCTTACTAAATAGCTTTTTTCACAAACTTCAGTGCATTAGGTATGTTCCATGCATATCTTTCTATCATTGTATATTTTGAAATAAAAAAATATATAAAATGATACAGCCCTAAGTCAGTTGCTCTTTTACTTTCCATTTGTTTCAAATGTTTCACAACTTAAGTCTGTGATATTACAATCCCCTCCAGAAGACTTAAATAGTATTAAAATACTGCTTTCAATTTAAAGGGCTAAATATCTGGAAAATTAAGGTCACAATGTTAGAGAGTCTAATGGAGTATGGATTTCTGCTTGAAGTACTTCAACCAGAAACCTCAGCAATCTTAAATCTGTCTCTCCTGGATATAATAAGTTTTAAAGCTTTGAATGAAGTTTCGGAATATGTTTCACATCTCTCATAACTTTAGAAAAGGATGCTGCAGAGAAGCGAAGAGAACAGTTTCTACAATAATAGAATTTTTATGCAGGACCAATAAGCTACAGAGCCTTTAAAACAAAAGATGAATAGGATCATTTTTAAAGGAGGAAAATAACAAGCATTAGAAGGTTTCTTTGTAAGAATTTGTTTGTAGGTACAAAGTACTTTTTAAAAGATCAAGAAATAGTAGATTATTTGATCCCAGGTGTCATAAATCCTATGGAATCATGATTAAATCAACTGTTAATTTTAAAATATATGGTTTTTATTTCAGTTATTTCTATAGGTAATACGGCTAGTTTCATATTCCATTATAAAACCTAAGTCATTTTTCCAGATAGGGCACTACCTGGGAAGTATTGAAAGACCAAATCACATGAAACATGTACAACATTTGAAATAGGGAAACAATGCAAAATACATTTCAAAAAATTTGCTTTTAAAATGTTCATTTAGAATAGTGGTTCTCAACCAGAGGTGATTTTGCCTTCCTGGGGACACCTGGCAATACCTGGGGATATTTTTAGTTGTCACAACTAGGGGAGTGCTACTGGCATCTAGAGGTTAGAAGCCAAGGATGCTGCTAAACACCTGCAATGCATGGGACAGGTCCACAACAAAGAATTATCCAGCCCCAAATGGCATTAGTGCCAAGGCTGAGAAACCTTGACCTAAAACAATACCAAGGACACTATCAAATGTGCTTGAACAATGAACAAATATTTGCTGAATGCATGAATGAATCTTAATAAGCAAAATTACTTCATTTCTACTTTTTATAGCTTCTTATTATCTCTACCAATCTGATTCTGCCTAATACAGACTCTATTTCTATTCTCAAGATCTTTAGCTACTCATTCATCAGATTCCCCTGTGATGTCAAATATGATGAAATGAAGCCACACGTCTATCGAGGATCTTGCCGTGTGATATGGTTCCAAGGGAATCCCAAACAGGGACACTATATTGACCATTTAATTGTCATTCAAATTAGCAGATGAAAACATTTTCAAATGTTTTCAGTGATTAAGAGCTCAAAAATACATAGTTTTTAACTACGGGAATTAAAACACTATTATTTTATTTGGCCACATTTGTTGATAAACCAAGGTATTTCAAATTTATATTTCAAGACTAAACAATTAAAACAAATAGTCTTCAGCAAAAACTCATCGTGTGAACAGTGTAACTAGGAAAGGTTAAAAGGCCCATATGATCTTCCTAAATAGTAATTCACAATTCCCAGGTCAAAACAATCTTAAAGAAAAATTTTAAACTCTAGGGTCCCCAATTTAATCTAATATGAAAACTGCATCCAGAGAGGAAATCAGATTTTTTAAGTTTTTTTAATCCAGATTTATATGTATCCTTAACTGGTATTTATTTAGAGATTTCTTTTTATTAACAAATACCTAGAATCATGATTGTATCTGAAAAGAAGAAGTACAGATTTTTTTTTCCTTGTAACTTAAAAAATTTTTGTTTTACTACACACATAATAATTTTGTAAGAAAAGTAAATGATATAGTCAAAGAAAAAGAGCCTTTGATAATTCACATACACGCCTCAATTTATATAGAATCATATTATTCAAGGGTTAAATTTTAAGAATAGAGTTAGGGCTTCCCTGGTGGCGCAGTGGTTGAGAGTCCGCCTGCTGATGCAGGGGACACGGGTTCGTGCCCCGGTCCGGGAGGATCCCACGTTCCGCGGAGCGGCTGGGCTCGTGAGCCATGGCCGCTGAGCCTGCGCATCCGGAGCCTGTCCTCCGCAACGGGAGAGGCCACAACAGTGAGAGGCCCGCGTACCGCAAAAATAAAATAAAATAAAACTACCTAATTTGGAAACTTTAAAAAAAAAAAAAAAGAATAGAGTTAATCATAAAGATATGAAATTTCTAAATGATTTCTTTTTAGTGAATGTGCCACTTATATAAGGGGGAGAAGTGAATAAAACTGAAAGAGACTTATAAAGAAATGCTTCTAGCCAAAACAATAATGTTAAATGAATTACAAATACTAAATCAATCATAAATATTTACACATTATTCTGCAACTATACTTTGTTTTACTTGTCATTGGAGACAAATGTTTCTATGAGAAATCCTGTATATTTAAATATTGCCTGAGATAATGTTATTTCAAAAAAAAAAGCCCAAGAATTACATCAACTAAAGCCATGACATGGTCCTATAGTCATAGATTGAAGAGCAGTCTAAAAGCTGTTCAAATGTTTATTCAGACAGAAATAAAGGGCACAGCTTCTCAAAGGGAAATGGCTTTTAATAAAAGCTTATAAACAGAAAGTTGTCCACCAGAGGTATAGGTCCAAATGAACCAATGAAAAAGGAAATTCTATGTGGGATTATTCCAAACTCATTTAAAGTCACATGCACTTGGAAAACCCAAAACAATCAAAATAAGTACAATTATCTAGCCATGCTTTCAAATCTATTTCTCCCCGCTGGGTACCAACAACTGGAGAGGGTGTTCATTTGTTCTTTTCGTTCTTTTTTACAGCTAAATGAGCATGCAAACCTTCAAAAGAGTGGCAAAAATGGAAATGACAGCACCATTTATGAATCTAAAATAATCTCTGTGAATCAGTGTCAGTGAAATGGGCAAAAAGACATATAAACATCCCAAGTGAGTAGTATCTCTGTAAGAAAATCAGAATTTGGGATGACCAACGTTACAAAGGATTTTTGTATATATCAATCCCTTGAAGCATTTGTTTAGAGGCCACTAACAACTGTCTAAGAGCAATCTAGCAACCAACAACTAACTCATAAATCCCTTCCAAAATTTTTTATTTAGACCCTACCATATGCACAGGACTCTGTTAGGCACAGTGAGAGAAGCAAAGACTTGTCCATCACAGACTGGCCTCAAGAAGCTTACAAGTCTAGTGGGGAAGATAAGACATGACTAGAAAGAACTTCAAAACAAAATAAAAAGGGTGACGTGCTTAAAGAGCAGTAAAAATAAAGTGTCTTAAGAAGTCAGAAGAAAAAGAAGTGACTTCCAGCTGGGGTGATCAGAGAAGACATTAAGATTAGGTGCTAACATCTGTGATAGGCCTGTAACTATACATGTGATTTGGACCATATCAGAAGGAGGTAAACATTGTAAGGGAACAGAAACAATACAAGTGAAGGTGGACCTATGAGAAAGCATCCATGCTCATCCAGAAATTCTACTGGCTAACAGAGAGTACTGCAGAAAGAGGAGTAGTTAAAGATGCAGTAGGACATCGAGACTAGGACCAGTTTTTGGGAGGGCTGAGAAGTCTGAACTTTGTTGGGTAACTGGGAAGCTGGTGAAGACTTCTGAGCAGGAAAAAGCATCATCAAAGTTGTGCTTTAGAAAAATCAATCTAGCTGTAATTGATGTAACTGAACATCAATCAAATGTAGACGATATAACACAGTGAATATAATGTAAGCCTGCAGGAATTCAGGAATTCATTTATAAAAATGTAATTTATATGCATCTTTTCAGTAACACAGCCCTATAAACTGTCTTGC
Source organism: Phocoena sinus (assembly GCF_008692025.1). Classification (NCBI taxonomy): domain Eukaryota; kingdom Metazoa; phylum Chordata; class Mammalia; order Artiodactyla; family Phocoenidae; genus Phocoena; species Phocoena sinus. The sequence goes on from NC_045770.1 coordinate 63,192,100, forward strand.
TCATAGACTAGTACCTAATTATGTAAGCATCTAAAAAGGTCGTAAGTACTATAAAATGATATCACAAAACCTCTTGCCTCTGCCTGGAAAGCCTTCCACCCCCTTTCCCTTCCCGTAAACTCCTTATCCTGTAGGTCTAGTTTAAATGTCACTTCCTCAGAAAGGCCTTTTTTAATCACTTATCCAAATTAGGTCTCCCTGTTTTTTCTCTTTCTACGGAATTTGTACTTTTTCCACATAGCATTTATCACAATTTATATATTTTGGTCAGTAATTGATTAAAATCTCTCTCTCCCACTAGATTGTGAAAGGAAGGACAGTACTATTTTTGCTCATCATCATATTCTCCAGAGCCTAAAACAATATAACACAAGGTAGGCATCTAACAGATATTTGGTCTATGAAGAATGAATGAATGAAAAAGAACAGATTTTAAGGTCACTACTGTAATGCCCTTCTTTGCTAAATGTGCTATTGGCCAAGACACTTTCTTTCAAAGGGAAAATTTAAAGAAATCTTAAATTTCAACTTAGAAGAATGCGAAATTCCTATCTTCTAAAACCAGAATAAAATTTCTGTCTTCTAAAATCAGAATAAAAGTCTATACTTCTATAAGGAAAACCTTAAACCAGTTATTCAAACCAGAATATACATTTCTACTTCTTATATCCTTACAGAAATAATTAATAAAGCAACTACTAAATGAACTGGAATAAGGAACAGAATCTGAGTACAAAGTAAGCATTATAAGTCATGTAAAAAAGGTGATCATATACTTGAGGTGACTCCTTGATCCATGCATATCACGTCAGAACCTCAAAGAGAACTTCAGCATTCAATAGGAAAGATTTTATGCTAACCTAAATAATCACTGGAGTAGATAAAACCCTCAAAAAAAGATGGCTAAGCTTCTTCACAAATAATTCATTTCCACATTAATAAATACGTGGCTTTGAATCACATGCTACTTGTACCTTTGATCTCCAGGCCATAAACATGGTATAATGTTTTCTTCATATAATAATAAACTCATAGAAGATTAGCAATGTAATGAACCTTGAGTCACAGAGGTCTAGAGAAGTCCAAAGGAGTTCAACATGTGGCATTTGGGACCTAATGACAAGACGCAGCCCTTATAAAACTTTAGAAAAATCATCCAATTCATTAGTATACGTGAACTAGGAAGGCCTAACCAACTATCAGTAAGGAACTAAAGAAGTTGGCTGAACTCTGGAAATGCTGAGCTAACTTGGTACAATGGAGTACCTAGAACAAAGGGAAAGCATGATTTCCATCATTCTTTTGGGGCTCTTTGTGCAACTAAATTTTGCAAACCAGATGCACTATCCAAACTTAAAATGAAAAAAAGATCAGCAGAGACTTGTTCAAGGAGGTAGTTTTGCTATAAAGAGACACCTGCATTCCCCAAAATCACTACACTATGTAAAAATCACAGAATAGAAAACATAGGCCTTACAGAGAAAATGCAGTTAGGGATACAACACTCAAAAATTTTGTCAGAGACATACACACACAAGATAGGAACCCAATTCAAATGGTAGCATAGTTTCACTCACGTTAAATGGTTAGGAAAATACATAAATATGGCAACCTATCTTGAAAAAGACCTGAAGTTTGTTTGTGGATGTGAAGATTTGAAAGGTTGTAGCTTGTGAATTAATTGTTAAGTGGTGGAAAGAAGGTTATCTGAAATCACAGGGAAAGGTGTAATGCCAGCTGTGGGTGGGTGTGGCCCATAGCACACAGTGAACTGAGGGAGCTGGTAGATATTCCAGGTGTGTGTACCTGTGTCCATTTTGTGTATTCCTATATGGCTCGGTTCAACTGGGTGCAATATTCTGTGTTCACCTGGTGCTTCTTGCTAACAAAAATCATACATAAGCAAACATGAAATCCACTTATGCTCAAATTGCTTCCTAATATATCAATCGTGTTGCAACAAATTCAAGTTTTCAAAACAAGCATTAATAGCAGAACTGACTTTATGGGTATTTAAAATCAAACAACCAGTGCCAACTTGATACTGCAATCATTTCCCCATTGCTCAAATGTCTTGAGCTCACAACATTTTGAAGAATCACAGAGTCTCTGATAGAAAAAAGTCACAATCCCTAAATAGATCTGTATAAATCATATGGCCAAACTCTAGAAAACGCTGGAGTCTGCTTGGCTCCATGAAAGTACAACCTTCTTCATAAAATCGCTGCCTTTAAAGCAATAAGTATATAGTGACATAAAATCTAAACATCACTGGTAAATAGAGCATTTGATCAAATCTAGTTTTTACTCAGAAATTAGGATCTTCTTTTCCTGTCATCATCACTATTATCATTAGCACACCTTCTCACGTTTTTCTCTCGGCCTTCAGCAGTCACTACTATGATAACCAAGGCACAAAAGCCAACACATTGGCATAGTTCACAAACCTTAACAACAGCACTGTTCTTGTCCCTGGTGCTCGTTTCTAGGTTGGTATCATAACAATTGTCATGTAGTGAAAATAGTATCTGTGAACAGATACCATTTCACTTTGTTTTAATCAGGAAAACCCAACCTCTAGGAGGAATGTCTGAGCCTCTACTTACAGCATTTATAAAGCATTATCTATTCCACAGGCTTGTGAGCATCAAGAGCACTCAGGTCACTGCTTTATAAAAATCAGGGGCTTACTTAATTTTCATTAAATAAATGTTAGTTGAACTTACTTGATTTGTTTTGCTATTTATCCAAAATAATTTTAGTCCCAAAATATTAAATTCCAGTTTCAAAAGCAACATAGTCACCAGTCACCACTAGTCAAAAGATTATTTTTGTTTGTTTTTAATTACTATAAAATTAGAAGATGATTGCTGTAAAAAAAAATTGGAAGAGTCAGGAGTGTACCAAAAGTCCACAGCATCTCCATTCCTCACTTGAGAAAGAACTAATTTTAATGGTTCTCATGTAATATTCTAGAAATTTTCTATGCATATATGTAAGAATTACATATTATTTTTAGCAAATAAGATCATACTATACTCTCATATAACTTACTTTTCCCCTAAATACTATAGCCCAGCCATTTTTCCATTATCAGTAATATATATATACAACTTTCGTTTTAGTGGCTATATAATATTCCAAGGTATATAAGCACCTAAAATTATTTAACAAACTCATATCAATAGTCAAGTAAATTGTTCCCACATTGTTTCTATTATAAGCAATGCTATAAAACAACATCTTATTACATACATCTTTGTACTCTAGGATAAATATATTTGTAGAATATATTCTTAGAAGAAGAACTGCAGAGATAAAATATATGAACATTTATAATTTTGATAAATGCCCAATTGTCTTCAAGAAAGGATATGAGAATGCCTATTTTATGACATCCTTTTCACCACTAGATATTTTCAGTTTTTCACCTTTGTCAAATCAATAAATGAAAAATGGCATCGCATTTTCATTTCTACCTCTTTAATTATAAGTGAGACTAAGTACCTTCTCAAATTTTTAATATTTTTATTTTTCTGTAAAATGTTTGTTCATATCGATTACCCACTTTTATACGAGGTTGCTCATATTTTCTTGTTGACTTAGCAGTGATCCCTGAATATTAACAACATCAATCCTTCTTCTGTCAAATATTTTGCAATTATTCTTCCCCACTTGTACATTTGTTCATTGATTCTTATCATGGTGATTTTGCCATGCAAAGGCCCTTACTTTTTATGAAGTCAAATTATTAATCTTTTCCTTAATCGTCTCTGGGTTTAGAGTTATACTTAAGAAGACCTCTGTCCTAAGATTATACAACTATTTTGCCCGTATTTTCTCCTTAAAATAATTAATAAGTGATTTTTATTGAATGCTTACTCAGGGCCAGGTACTGTTCTAAGCACTTCGTGTACATTATAGCATTTAACCCTCACAACAAGCTTAGCAGGTGGGTAGTGTCATTACCATCATGATACAGATGAAGGTTCTGTGACTACAGATGAGGTTTAAACTTATCTGAGGTTACACAGCTGGTATGTGGCAGTGTCAAGAGTTCAACTCAGACCAGTAAATTCATCAACTTTAAGCTATATCTACTGATTTTCTCTGTCTCTCCACTAAGAAAAATGAGTTCACATACACATACCTTTACCTCTTCTTTCTTCCCCACATTTATTATTTAATTCCTTTTTTCATTAATAATTGTACAGCCTTTACATTTACTTCTGTTTTCATAATATGCAGTTATTTAGATTTGACTTAGTTCCATATTTAAAGTTCCATATTTAAATGGATTCCACATACCCTGCCAATCCTTTAATAGATCTGCTTCTCCACTCCCAAGTTCTTTTTCCTTATTTATCACTTAACAGACTAATTTTATTCATGAGGCAGTTTGTTGGGAACTAGATCCTTGAATGGTTGAAAATATCATTTGTTACCTTTATACATAAACCACTGCTTGACTAGGTATCAAGTCTGCCCACATGTATCCCACCAAGCTCTAGAGACATTGCTCCACTGCCTCCTGGCTTTAACTGCTACCATGATATCTGAGGCCAATCTGATTTCCCCCCTTTTGAGTAACTTGCTCTTTCTGCCTGTAAGCCTGTAAGATCCTTTTCTTAACCTTGTAATACACTAACTTTACTATTATATACTTACTTGGTATTGATCATCCTGTCTCAGTTTTTCTTGGAACTGTGTGCCCTTTGGATCTACAAATTACAAATTTCCTTCGTCTCTGAAAGTTTTTTTCCTCCATTATACACCTAAATATTTTCTGTCCGTTTGTTCTGCTCTCTTTATTAGGCACACCAATAATGCATATGTTGGATCCTCTCTGCCTATCTTTATTATCTGTATTATATTAGAAATTTTAGTTGCAAGCCTATGGGAGAAGATTAACTTGAAGTAGCCTAAATAAAAGGAATTACTGAAATGACACTAGAGTACCTCATATAACTCCAAAGAGCAGGTGGCCCTCAGGGATAACTAGAACCACAGACCTGAACACCACCACCACCAGGCCTATTTATCTACCAGGAATGTCTCAGCTTTTATTTCTTCTTCTACGTGTTAACTTGGCTCTTACCACCACAGACAGACCCGCTTCCTTCACGAGGCAGGAAACATGGCCAACAGCTCCAAAGTCTCACATCCCATGATTCTCACTAGTGAGTGACTGCCCTGCTTTCCTCAATCCCAACTGTTAAAAATCTTATGTTCCTTTCAAATTACTTAAGTGACTACAGATGTATTTTTCCAGAATTTCTGTTTCCCAAAATAATTCTGAATCTGAAATGTACGCTTAGAGAAAAGCAGTTTAGCCCCCTTTGGTTTGCTAATTTATTGCTTATTCATTTCTGTTCATTTGATTCTGGTCAACTTCTACAAAGCTCACTGTCATTTCTTCCCCCTCGCTTCGTTATACCTTAGAAGTCAAGCATAAAAGGGCACCATTCCCTTAGCCTTATTTCTCCCTCTATTCTAAGATATGGAACTGGCTCCCTTGAGGAGTTTCCAATTTTTCACATGGCCTGCCCCAAAGTGTAAACCTCAAAGGATAGGGCACTCAGGGCCCTCCACTGACTTTCTGAATTTTTAGAAGTAATAGTTACTATTAAAATTCTACTTTGGAAACTTTACAATCCATTCACTCATCAAACATGCATGGAATGTTAACTATGTGCAAGACACTTTGAGAGGCGCTAAAGATACATCAGTGAAGAAAGCAGAAACAGTTCTTCCCTGTAACTATCCCTTGTAAATAGTTACAGTGAGGAAGACAAACACCTAAACAAATAACCACAAGGGTAATAGATCAATAAGTGAGTAAAAAGGTGGTTGTTAAAGCAGAAATTAAATAGAGGGCCCAAGAGTTATGGATTAAGTTATTTAGCTAGAAATTCTCCAGGACTTCCCCGGTGGTCCAGTGGTTAAGAATCTGCCTTCCATATACAGATTGCCAACAAACACATGAAAGGATGCTCAACATCACTAATCATTAGAGAAATGCAAATCAAAACTACCATGAGGTATCACCTCACACAAGTCAGAATGGCCATCATCAAAAAATCTACAAACAATAAATGCTAGAGAGGGTGTGGAGAAAAGGGAACCCTCTTGCACTGTTGGTGGGAATGTAAATTGACACTGTCACTATGGAGAACAGTATGGAGGTTCCTCAAAAAACTGAAAATAGAATTACCATATGACCCAGCAATCCTACTACTGGGCATATACCCTGAGAAAACCATAATTCAAAAAGAGTCATGTACCACCATGTTCATTGCAGCTCTATTTACAACAGCCAGGACACGGAAGCAACCTGAGTGTCCATCGACAGATGAATGGATAAAGAAGATGCGGCACATATATACAATGGAATATTACTCAGCCATAAAAAGAAACAAAACTGAGTTATCTGTAGTGAGGTGGATGAACCTAGAGTCTGTCATACAGAGTGAAGTCAGTCAGAAAGAGAAAAACAAATACTGTATGCTAACATGTATATATGGAATCTAAAAAAAAACAAAAAAAAAGGGTTCTGAAGAACCTAGAGGCAGGACAGGAATAAAGATGCAGACGTACAGAATGGACTTGAGGACACGGGGAGTAGGAAGGGTAAGCTGGGATGAAGTGAGAGAGTGGCATGGACATATATACTCTACCAAATGTAAAATAGATAGCTACTGGGAAGCAGCCGCATAGCACAGGGAGATCATCTTTGTGATCTGTGACCACCTAGAGGGGTGGGATAAGGAGGGTGGGAGGGAGATGCAAGAGGGAGGAGATATGGGGATATATGTATATGTATAGCTGATTCACTTTGTTATACAGCAGAAACTTACACACCATTGTAAAGCAATTATATTCCAATAAAGATGTTAAAAAAAAAAGAATCATAAAAAAAAAAAAAAAGAAAGAATCCACCTTCCAATGCAGGGGATGCAGGTTCGATCCCTGGTAGGGGAACTAAGATCCCACATGCCGTGGGGCAACTAAGCCCACGTGCTGCAACTACAGAGCCCACACACCCTGGAGCCCGCGCACCACAACTAGAGAGAAGCCCGCACACTGCAACGAAAGATCCCGTGTGTCGCAACTAAGACCCAATGCAGCCAAAAATAAATAAATAAATAAATATTAAAAAATGAAAGAAAGAAAGAAACTTCCTGCGTTGCTTCTCAGTATGGGGAGAGTCAAAAGCCTCCTTGTGGCTAATTTTCTTTTGTGATGTCACGTAAGTTGCCTCCCTTAGTGACAGATTGCAAGATGAGGACGTACCCTATAACTGGGTATAATAGGACCTTTCTTGGGGGGTCCAACTTAAAAATAACTACCTTTTTTCTTGGTGTGCAAAACCCACTGGCCTTCTGGGAGTATTCCTTGGTATTCAAAGTTAGGGAAAACTGTTGGGATAAACCTGACATGGCACTTACCAAAGTCTTATGTCAAGAAGGGATGCAAATGTCACCAAAAGAGTACTTGCTAGGCAGGAGCTGTCTGAGTTGGTGACCCAAGCTCAAGCCAGCCCAAGGGTTTATGGAGGAAAGGTGACTCTAGCCCCGCCTATAATCACCATGATACAAGATTATGCTCAGAGGAACAATGGGTAAACGAATGTAAACTAATGATACATTCTACAACCTGAGCAGGTCACCACAGTGCAGTACATAATTGTGCAGGACCATCTTCAACATCAACAGTCTTTTTTAGCAACAGCTATATTGCACTTACCAGATTTCCAGTTCACTCCCCAACTGTTACGTGAACCTTTAGGTTCTTAGACAACACACAAAGTGAAGGGAGAGTCCTCAAAAGGGAGATACTGACCTTTCTGGCAATAAAAGCATGTAGAAGATAATGCAATTAACTTAATAATTAAAAGAGACTTGACTACATTGGGATTTCTCCGAAAGAGTGACACTTGAGCAGAGATCTGAAGAACAACGAGCAGTTATCTCGTTGTAAAGAATACATTCCAAAAGAAGGATCAGGAAGAAACCTGGAAGATCTGAGGAAATTAAAGAGGGTCAGTATGGCTGGACTGCGAAGAAGGGCTACGCTGTTGATAGCCAAAGATGGTGAGGTTGGCAAGGGGCTGTCTCCTATAGGGCTTTGTAATCTACCTTAAGTATTTGAGGCTTTATCCTAAGAGCAATGCAAGGTAATAATTAAGCTTTAAGAGTGACATGACCAGATTTGTATTTGTAAAACATGACTTTAGTTGTAGGATGTAAGAGAACAAGAGTGGAAACGAGTAGGAAAGCCAGTTGGGAAGTTATCTGAGGAAGAATGGGTGGGTGCAGGTGCAAGTAGGTTTATAGATTTAGTTGTAGGGAATTCCCATCAAATGTCTTCCTTCTCTATGATATAGCAAGTAGAAGGGAGAGTTGACTTTGGGCATTCATAGGATTCAAGGGATGAGTAAACTCAACCCCAAAAGTCTCTTGGAAAAAGCAGACACTCTGGCCTTACAGAATTCTGCTAAAGGCTTAGAAGGGAATTCTGGCACTTATGGATTTAGTGTTACATTATACTGCTAGGTTAAGGATTCTGTATTATTTTGTCAAAATAAATCAAAGTTTTACCCAAGAGATTAAAAGCTATATAAAGAAAGGAACTTTCCATTTGCTTGCCCTTGTACAGCAAGTGGAGGTACTCTTCCTAAGTATCACCTTCAAGCAACTTCAGATGAAAAGAGTGAGAGAACTTAGGAAATACTTTCACAGTTGACCATAGACAGACCCTGGCTAGACCATAAGAAAAGAGGGCCTTATTAAAAGCATTCTTAGCTGATGGTCCTTTCACCATTTACCAGTCACTTAGGTCAAAAAACAAAAGATAAATGCTATTCCCCAGGTCTAGTGCCACCATCAACATGGAGGAAATGATGAAAGCCCTAGATTATAGGGGAAATTCAGCAACGGTGCCTTTGGGAGAAGAAAGCTGACATTCTGTCCTCATCCCTTCAAAAACATATCCCAAGCAGAAAGAGATCTAGGATCAAAGCTATCTTTAAAAGACTAAAAGGTCTCAGAAGCACTGCTGCCTGCAGGTGTAAAAATAAAGTGACAAAAGTATACTGACAGACCAAATTAGTGATCCCTAAACTTCCTTTTAGGTTGGCCCACTACTCTTCTTATTAAGACTCTAGAAAGTCCTTGAGAGGGCACCTCCAGGAGTGTCATTTGTGAAAAACCAAGGCAACAGAAAGAACACCTAGTAAGATAATTAGTGGATTTTAGGAGAGGGAAAAAAAAAACAACAAAGTAGTGAGAAGTACAAAGGATAGATTCTCCACCATCTAATCACTGCCACATAAAGAATATAGGTTTTACTGTGATTTACAGGCAAAGGTTAAAAAACTTCACATTTTTAACAAAAATATCCCCACCCCCATCTCCCTGGAAGTTATAACCCTCTACTTTTGTTGTAATTGGGGTTTACCTGTGGGGTTAATTTCCCACTGGAAGTAAGCCTATGAGCATCCCTACACTGCAGGCAGCATAAAACTGGGGCAGAAAAAAAAAAATACCTTCTGCATCAGGAAGCAGAGTTTCATAGCTGGAGTCACAAAGCCCTGGGTTCAAATCCCAGTTCTACTATTTACAAGCTATATGTCTCCGGGCAGGTTACTGAAACTCTTTGAGCCTCAGCCATCTTGTTTGTATAATAAGATTATTATAAAGAGAACATGAGACATAAAGTGCCTTAGCACAGTATCTGACACACAATAGTACACAATAAGGGAAAGGTACTGTTAGAATTAGAAATCATAAATCCTAACCTCCATGTTCTTTTGTTCTTCTCTGCTGCCTTTGAAGAAGTCTTTGGTCTCAGATGCAACTTGTCTACCTGGAACCCCAATATCCTGTCTGCTTCTGCCTATTTATCTCTATCTACAGGACTCTGTTGTCCCTCACTCTACCAACAATCCCTGGACTTAACTTATTACCTATCCAGACCTATAAACTCTGCTGACTCGCCTCTGCTGTGTATTCCCTCCCCGGCCTCCTCTTCTGCATGTTGCCTTTCATTTCCACTGTGACAAATCTGAAGTCAAGTCAGATTGTTTCCATTACTTTGAAGGCTGCCTGAAAGGCTTTATTTAACCTACAGGAGCCAGAACCATTAACTTACATATAACTAACATCATTGATCAACTGATAAATCACTCTGTACGCAGGACCACACTAAACTCCCAAAATAACTATATTTGATCCCTCCAAAATATGACTCTCCCCTTTTACAATCACAGAAGTTGCCACAAAATGTTGCTTCTAAATGAAGACTCTTGGTTTCTGCATCTTAACTCAATACCTTAACTATTTTGAAAACTAGAAAGATGAGAAACAAAAGTCTCTAGGCTACTTAAAAAAAAAATCTTAGACCAATATTGCTTTAAAATTACCAGAGAGTGTCTATTAGGGAACATTAAATAATTTCACTATCTCATTACTCTCAGGTTATAGTGTAAGTCCTTGATTGAATTAAATGAATCAAGAAAAGGAATTTGGAGTACTAGTAACCCAAGTTTGGTTTAATGTTTAATGTGTGGTTAGTTTAGAGGCAGTAAAGAAAGGTCAAGGTCATTAGCCTTTTCTATGCTGGATATCATCTCACAGGACATCTTGATTAAATTCTGCAAATACAATCTATTGAGTCAATACTGGGTCTTGTAATAGTCATGTATGCTTTTACTACTACAAAGATGACTCTTTGATTATATTTATAATTCAAAAATTACTCTATCGCCCAAGTCTCTTTCACAGTATAATTCTTTAACTTAGTATACTTGAAATTTTGTACTTCCAAGAACAGAAAGTATTGATAGATAATATACATAAAAAACTAGGTGATAGACTGCCCTCCAGTGGAAAGTAAAGAAATTACTGAAGATGCTTCTTTGACAGAGCTCTAATACAGAGTTACAGCTGTCTAAATTATGACATTATTTAAACGATGTTTAAAACACTGAATAAAATTTACTTGGGATTTATTAATCAATTCAAGCTATGCAGAATAGAATAGACTAAAAGCAGAGACTGGTTCATAGCTCATCTCTGTTACTTTCTAGCTGTGTAATGTTTGTCTCAGTTTCCTCACCTGTAAAATGGGAAAAATAATATTACCTACCTCATAGGGCTGACATGAGGAGTAAAGGAGTCAACATATGAAAAGTATATAGAACATTGTGCTACAAAGTTAAGTGATATAAAATTATTGGTCATTATTAGCTGTAGCTATTATAGGAGGGATTATGGCTGGAGGCAAATCATAATTTCAGAGGATATGAAGAAAAGTGAAAGAGTCCTGGTAGGAACACACTTCTTTAGGGATTAGGCTGTAACATACTAGTAGAGCATCAGCTCAGTTTGTCCTCCCATTTGCAGAAATGCATGAGCTATGCCTGTATATAACAGAACACAGGGGGAACTCAGAAGCAAGTGAACTGTATGTGGATAACATTTTGTGGGAAATACGGGGAAGTTTTTCTGTTGTCCCAATGCAAACACGAGGAATAATACCACATACTCTTTTAAACCAAAAACACTTGCAGCTTCAGCCCACCTGGATCTTTCAGGCCTCGGGCTCCTTCTGTACCTAATGTCTACGGCACATACAATTAGTACCTTGCTGCGCACTAACCATTAAGTCTCAGATTCTCTGAGTCACACATGTAGCACTTTTCTACAATCAGTTTATTCACTGATCGGGCATGTATTACAGAATTCTAACTTTTAAAAATAATATTCCGCTGCATCTAGAACAACATATCTAATTAACGACTAAAACGTGACTTCCTACAAAGTTAATGATATAATTTCCACCTCTTTTTCCAAGGAAAGCCCAAATCAGTAATTATTTTCAGCTGAAAATAATGCCCATAAAATTGAAAAATGATCTATAATTTCCAGGTACTTCTTTACCACAAATAATTGTCACCCAGAGCAAAATGGCTTGTTTTTCTCATAAAACAATATGATCACTCTAATAAAATCAATATAGTTCTTAGTTATTTCCATCACTGCCCTGAGGTGCCCTAATTCATTTAATTCAAATTTTTTATTCTGTGAACACTCCAAATTCAAATTAAAAGTTGCAATTCAGTTATTCAATACAAACACGAACCCATTAAAATGACATAAAAGTTCCTCTAAGATCTTATTCATAACATTTCCATGTATTTACTGCAAGCGAGTAAAAAGGACCAATGTATGTAACCGGAGTAATAAACTGCAGATATTGTCTTATATATGTAAAACTGCAACTCAGAAATAATTACAAAAATGAATACTACAATATGGTTAGGTAAATTCTAGAAAATTTCACACCTACTGTAATATAATTCTCTCTGTAATTTAAAGTCACTAAGAAATGTAACACTATTAAAGCATATAATATTTGAAGATAATTGCAAAAAATAGGCTGTTTGAAGTTTTTGGAAAATTCAAGTTTATTTGGAAATATAAAAGCAATAAAGCTACTCCATTACAGTATTTGATATTTCACTAAGCACAGTGCCATAAAAATTGTGTCCCTGATACCTGTCTAGAATATATAATGTAGCAGAAGGAAGATCAATTCTTATACTACAGAGGAAAAAACTCATTCTCTTACATATCCTTTGTAGACATACTTAATCAATGATGTGCCTGCTGTGTTGTCTTATTTTTCTTGTACTAAGAAAAACACTTGCATTTCTTAAGACTGAAACAGTAACAATACAGTTCTACCAAAGACGCCAAAACACACAAGGCAACTATGTACCCAAAGACCTAAAGAAAAGTATTTATTAGTATAAGTTTCCTTTTTAGAAATTAAAAGATTTTAAAGTTCAAATAGAACAAAGCCCAGTTCTCCTAAAGAATATTTTCTAGAGAAGGCCCACAGGATGACTTCTAAGAAACATTACAAGGCATAGACTTACCAAGGTTTGTTCTGTGAGTCTCAGCCTTGCTGCACATTCTATAGAAATTGGCAGACGGATTCCAGAATGTATTTGTAAAGACAAAGGTCCCAGAAAAGTCAAAACAATCTTGAAAAAGAAAAAAGCTGGCTTCAAGACTTGATATAAAGCGACAGTAGTCAAGACACTGTGGTATTGGGGTAAGGATAGACAAACTGATGGAACAGAACAGAGGTCAACTAATTTTCAACGAGAGTGGCAAAGTAACTCAATGAATTAGAAAAATCTTTTCAACAAATGGTGCTGAAACAACTGCATATCCATATGAAAAAAAATTTTAACTTCAATTCCTATCTTCCACAACATACAAACATTAACTTGAAATGGATGATACGCATAAATGCGAAAGTTGAAACTAAAAAGCTTTTAGAAGAAAATAAAGAATGTTTTCATGACTTTCAGATAAGTTAAAGATTTCTTAGAAAGAATATAGAAAACATTAATAATAAAAGAAAAATTGATAAATTAGACTTCATCAAAATTAAAAATTTCTGCTCCTCAAAAAACACCAATAAGAAAATGAACACGCAAGCCACGGACTGGGAGAAAATATTTATAACACATATATTTAACAAAGGACTTATATCCAGAATTATAAAGAGCTCCTACAACTCAATTATAAAAAACATAAATAACCCATCACAAAAATGGACAAAAAACCAATACCTTACAAAGGATATATGAACGGCCAATAAGCATATGAAAAAATTCACAAAATCATTAGTCATTAGATGGATGAAAGTGAAAACCACAATGAGATATTCCTACACACCCTTCAGAAAAGTTAAAATTAAAAAGACTAACAAAACCAAATACTGGGGAGGATGTGGAACAACAATAACCTTCTCATGTTGCTGCTGAGAATATAAAATGGTACAATCACTTTAGGAAACACTTTGACACTTTCTTATAAAGTTAAACATACATCTAGCCTATGAACAATAAATTCAATCTGGTACATCCTAGGTATACACCAAAGAAAAATAAAAACATATGTCCACAAAAAGCCTTACACAAATATGTCCTCAGCAGTTTTATTTGTGATGGCCAAAGACTGCACACACCCAAATGTCTACCAACAGGTGAATGGGTAAATAGATTGCGGTACATCCATACAATGGAATACTGCCCAGCAATAAGAAGGAATAAATGATTGATACAGACAACAACATGGATGAATATCAAAGTAAATACACTGAGCAAGAGAAGGCAGACCCAAAAAAAGCATACTATATGATTCCAATTACAAAAAGTTCTAGAAGATGCAAATTAATCTTTAGTGACAAAAAATGATCAGGGGTTGCCTAGAAATGGGGATTTGGCATAGAGAGGCAGGAAGAAGGTGTTAAAAGGGGCATGAGGGAACTTTTGAGAGTGATGGGTATGTTTATTATCTTGATTGTGGTGATGGTTTCACAGGTGTACACATATATCAAAGTTAATCAAATTGTACACTTTAAGCACATACAATTTATTGTATGTCACTTATATATCAATAAAGCTGTTAAAAATACACGCACACATAAGCACACACTGGAGATTTCTACTTCCAGTCAACATGGAATAACAGGTGACATATTTACCCTTTTGCCTTAAACTGCTAGAAAACTGGACAAAATATGTGATACAACAGTTTTCAGATATCACACAACAGACAACACAGGGTTGTGTTAGCTGGGAGAAAGAAAAAAACACAGTGAGTTCTACAATTGCACCAGCTTACTGCCTAGAAGCAGTTTCCAGAATGCAGTACAAGGAGGAGGAACCTCCACTGCCCCCCAACCAAAAAAAAAAAAGCCCAGCAGTCCAACTCAGTTGTAGGAGGAAAACTCACAAAAAGAGAGCTCCAGAGATTTACAGAAAGGTGCATGTTAGCTCTCTGGCTAAGAGCTGACATGCACATGTGTGAGACCCAAACTACCCAATATAGATAAAGATGGAAGACTTTATGCTATGTGAAATAAACCAGATACAAAAGGACAAACATTGTATGATTCTACTTACATGAAATACCTAAAACAGGCAAATTCATAGAGACAGGAAGTAGATTAGAGGTTAGCAGAGACTGGGGGAGGAGAAAATGGGAAGTTATTGCTTAGTAGTTACAGAGTTTCTTTGGGGTGATAAAGTTTTGGAACCACATGGCAGTGACAGTTGCACAATATTATAAATATAATTAATGCCATTTAATTGTATGCTTAAAATGACAACTTTTATGTCATATGTATTTTACCACAATAAAAAATTAATTTTTTAGGGCTTCTCTGGTGGCGCAGTGGTTGAGAGTCCGCCTGCCGATGCAGGGGACGCGGGTTCGTGCCCCGGTCTGGGAAGATCCCACATGCCGCGGAGCGGCTGGGCCCGTGAGCCGTGGCCGCTGAGCCTGCGCGTCTGGAGCCTGTGCTCCGCAACGGGAGAGGCCACGGAAGTGAGAGGCCCGCGTTCCGCAAAAGAAAAAAAAAAATTAATTTTTAAAAAACCCTACCCAAGGCTGAGGCAGTGGCTGGGGTTGGGGGATCGAGGGGAGAGGCAGCCTTGAGAAGAAAAAGCAGAACAACTCCCAGAGTTCATACGGGATTGGGAGCAGTTCCCGTCCACCCCAGCCAGAATGGAGAGACCTCAAAATACACAGAGCAGCAAAGAGAATTCTCAGAAGGGGCTCATCTTAGTAATAGAGACCAATCAGCCCTACACTAAATTTAGGCTGCTCTGGACTTCCCTAATTAAGCTTAAACGTAAGTCTCAAAAGGCTTCAGCTGACTCCAAGCAACTTAACTGCATACCAGAACAAAATCCAACACTGTGCAAGGAAGTCAACTAAATCCATCAACCAACAGCATGAAAGTCACAATGTCTGCCGTCCAATTAAAAACTGGCAGGCATGCAAAGATTCAGGAAAATGTGGCCCCAAAATGCAGAGATCATAGAACTAGCAGACAAGAATGTTAAAATAGCTGTTATAAATATGCTGCACATGTTTAAAAGGATAGAGAAATACATGAACATGACTAAGAGAGAAATGGAAGATACTGTTTAAATGATCCAAATGGAATCTCTACAGATACAAAAATACAAGAAATGAAAAATAGGGTGGATAGGATTAACAGCAGATTAGATACTTACAAAGGAAAAATCAGTTAATTTGAAGACACAGAAAAAGGAACTATCCAAAATGAAGCACAGAGAGGGGAAAAAAAAAGGCCACAAAAAAACAAAGCTTCAGTGATCTGTGGGACAATATCAAGCATCTAGTATACATATAAATGGAGTATCAAAAGGAGGGCAGAAAAATAAATAATTGCTGAAATTTTCCCAAACATGATGAAAACTATACACCACAGAACCAAGAAATTCAACAAACTCCAAACTGAATGCCAGCTTTTTCAAAATAAAACAGATAAAAAGAAAAAACTGATATATTAACTTCACCAAAATTTTTAAAATTTTGCTCTGTGAAAGACCCTGTTAAGGATTAAAAAGACAAATTACAGACTAGGAGAAACTATTTTTGCAAATCACATATCTGACAAGGACTTGTGTTTAGAATACATAAGAGCTCTCAAAACTCAACATGAAAAAAAATCCAACTAGAAAATAGGAAAAACACGAGTAGACATTTCACCAAAGAAGGTACACAAATGGCAAATAAGAACATGAAAAGATGATCAACATTATCAGCCGTTAGGGAAATACAAATTAAAATCATGAGATATTACCAATCAGAATGGCTAAAATAAAAAACAGTGACAATACCAAATACTGGCGAGAATGTGGAAAAAGTAGACCACTCATACAGTGCTGGCTACTAATATAGCCACTCTGGAATATAGCTTGGCAGTTTTTTTAAAAACTAAAAATGGACTTACCATACAACACAGCAATTGAACTCTTGGGCATTTATCCCAAAGTAATGATAAATTATGTTCACATAGAAACTTGTACATGAATGTTCATAGCAGCTTTATTAGTACCAGTCAAAAACTGGAAACCACCCAAATGCCCTTCAATGGGTGAACCATTAAACATCCATACCAGGGAATACAACTCAGCAATAAAAAGGAAACAAACCTCAAGGGAATTATGCTGAGTGAAAAAAGCCAACCTCAAAATGTAACATACTTTATGATTCTATGTTTATAACATTCTTGAAATAACAAAATTATAGAACAAATTAGTGGTTGTCAGGGGTTACAGAGCGGGAGAGGTGGGTATGGCTATAAAGGAGTAGCACAAGGGAGCCTTATGGTGGTGGTATAGTTCAGTATCTCGACTGTAGTGATGGTTACACAAAACTACCCATGTGACAAAAATGTCTACAGAACCATACACACACACACACCCCCAATAAATGTACAGAAATTTCCTGGTATTGATACTATACTACAGTTATAAGATGTTAATATTGGAGGAGGATGGGTAAAAAGTGCATAGGAACTCCCTGTACGTTTCTTTGCAACTTCCTATAAATCTATTACATGGGAGGGAGATATTACAGAGACTAACTCAATCTAAAGAGTTAGCCAATCAGTAACAAACCAACATTTGCAGATGGTGGAGAAAACGTTTGTAGGATGGTGTACCAGAGGGCAGCAAGCAGAAACCAGGCATGTGAGATAGAGAGGATGAAGAGAGAGCTCTAAGAGGAGGACTGAAGGGGAGCTAAAAACAAACAGCAGTAGCTTCCTAATCCTTCTCAATTCTCTATCGGCATTTAACCAATGCCTGGCAAATTCATACTAGTGATCATAATTTGCATGGACAACAGAAGAACAGTCTATATTCTGAAGTGATCTCTCTCATTCAAAGCAAGAATTACAAGCAACAATCAAGAAAGTATGTTCCTAGGCTTTTAAGCTTTCTTTTTTTTTTTTTTAGTACTTTCCAAATTATTTGATGTCCATGAAACCATCTGATGTTACTAAAGGAAATAAACCTGGAATCCATTTTCCAATTATAGATAAAACTCTTATGATACATTAGTATATGACTAAATGTATGCCACAAATTGGTGTTATTTCAACTGCTTGATATGTGAATAAAACAGATATTAACTTTCTCATACTGAATAATAATAGCTAACATTTATTAAACATCTCTTATGTGACGGGAACTGGTCTAAATACTTTTGGAACACAGTCTCACTTAATTCTTATAACAATTCTATAAAATAAGCTCTAATGTTATTCCCATTTTACAGATTATGAAAACAAGATATAGAGAGGTTAGGTAATTTGCACAAAGCCACAGAGCTAATAAATGATAGAGACAGGCTTCAATCCCAGGAAATCTGCCGCCAGACCAAACTCTTAAGAGTAATTCGATAAAATGAAGCCAGTGCTAGATGTTCTAGAATTCTATCAATTCACAAAAGACCATTGGATGACTTTAAACAACCCTGAATAGGATTTGAAAGAACTGCTCTACCTCCCTGAGATTTAATGTTCCAAACAAATCATTGGTGACTAAATTATCATAAAATGATTCAAACATTTCAGCAATGTACACCTAAACTCAGGCAGAGTCAGGGCACCAGAACAAATGAAAATTTATCATCAAAGTAAAAAAACAAAACAAAACATGGGCTTAGAATATATGTTTTCAGACTCATGAAATGCACTTCATACCATAACAGCATTTTATATACAGGTACCACTCTGGGCACTGGAAACATGAAGTGGAAAACACAAATAAGGTCCCTACTCTCATGGAGCTTATATTTTAAGAGGGTAAAAAGGGAGAGAAAGACAAATAAGTAAACAATAAAATGAAAAGAGGACAATGAGATCAAGAGTAACTTGGGGGCCACTTTAGTTTGAATAATCAAAATAGTCTCTCTGAAAAGGTGATAGTTAAGTGAAAAGCTGAATTAAAAGCATTTTTTAATGTGTCAACTACACAGATTTAGTAACTCAGCATTTTAGTATACGAAAACTATAATTTATGCCCAGGGAAAGTAATCTACCTAGAAAACATTAAAGTGATTATTTTCCTATCAAAGAGAACCTTAGAACATCTACCAACGTAGAAGCAGACATTAAGAATCCTTTGCCCTTTTTCTTGTAGCGGTTCTTATTTTCAGACATCATGCATATGTAGGGAGAAAAATAATAAGGGACTTGTATATAACATTCTTGAAGTGACAATATTATAGAGACTAGATTAGTGGTTGCCAGGGGTTGGGCGAGGAGTTTAGAAAATATGCATTTTTTATATGAGGCATCTGTAATCTCAAATTGTGACCTAACTGTAAATGTACTTTAACCTTCATCATTTTCAAACCAGGACTCAGAAAATAAACTTATACAGTTAAAAGTAAGCAAGTCAAATGCACTAAGTAAATAGTGGCAACAAGAATTTCAAGTTTCCTGTATTTTGAAATTAAATAATGCTAATAATACATTTTTTGGGGGGAATACATTCTTGAAACTAGAAATTAAAGAGGATAATTTAATTTTAAAGTGAAAATGTTTTCCAATTTTCAAAAGTAAAAGCTATTATTCTACATTCTTTTTTTTTAACATCTTTATCGGAGTATAATTGCTTTACAGTGTTGTGTTATAGTTTCTGCTGTATAACAAAGTGAATCAGCTATAAGCATAAATACATCCCCATATCCCCTCCCTCTTGAGTCTGCCTCCCACCCTCCTTATCCCACACCTTTAGCGGTCGCAAAGCACTGAGCCGATCTCCCTGTGCCATGCAGCTGCTTCCCACTAGCTAGCTATTTTACATTTGGTAGTGTATATATGTCAGTGCCACTCTCTCACTTCGTCCCAGCTTACCCTTCCCACTCCCCGGGTCCTCAAGTCCATTCTCTACATCTGTGTGTTTATTCCTGTCCTGCCCCTAGGTTCATCAGAACCTTTTTTTTTTTTTAGATTCCATGTATATGTGTTAGCATATGATATTTGCTTTTCTCTTTCTGATTTACTTCACTCTGTATGACAGACTCTAGGTCCATCCACCTCACTACAAATAACTCAATTTTGTTTCTTTTTATGGCTGAGTGATATGCCATTGTATATATGTGCCACATCTTCTTTATCCATTCATCTGTCAATGGACACTGAGGTTGCTTCCATGTCCTGGCTATTGTAAATAGTGCTGCAATGAACACTGTGGTACATGACTCTTTTTGAATTATGGATTTCTCAGGGTATATGCCCAGTAGTGGGATTGCTGGGTCATATGGTAGTTCTATTTTCAGTTCTCTGAGGAACCTCCACACTGTTCTCCATAGTGGCTGTATCAATTTACATTCCCACAAACAGTGCAAGAGGGTTCCCTTTTCCCCACACCCTCTCCAGCATTTACTGTTTGTAGATTCTTTGATGATGGCCATTCTGACCGGTGTGAGGTGATACCTCATGGTAGTTTTGATTTGCATTTCTCTAATGATTAGTGATGTTGAGCATCTTTTAATGTGTTTGTTGGCAATCTGTATATCTTCTTTGGAGAAATATCTGTTTAGGTCTTCTGTCCATTTTTGGATTGGGTAGTTTCTTTTTTGATATTGAGCTGCATGAGCTGCTTGTATATTTTGGAGATTAGTCCTTTGTCAGTTGATTCATTTGCAAATATTTGCTCCCAGTCTGTGGGTTGTCTCTTCACCTTTTTATGGTTTCCTTTGCTGTGCAAAAGCTTTGAAGTTTCATTAGGTCCCATTTGTTTATTTTTGTTTTTATTTCCATTTCTCTAGGAGGTGGGCCAAAAAGGATATTGCTGTGATTTATGTCACAGAGTGTTCTGCCTATATTTTCCTCTAAGAGTTTTATACTGTCTGGCCTTACATTTAGGTCTTTAATCCAATTTGAGTTTATTTTTGTGTAGTGTTAGGAAGTGTTCTAATTTCATTCTTTTACATGTACGCTGTCCAGTTTTCCCAGCAACACTTATTGAAGAGGATGCCTTTTCTCCATTGTATACTCTTGCCTCCTTTATCAAAGATAAGGTGACCATATGTGCCTGGGTTTATCCCTGGGCTTTCTATCCTGTTCCATTGATCTATATTTCTGTTTTTGTGTCAGTACCATACTGTCTTGATTACTGTAGCTTTGTAGTATAGTCGGAAGTCCAGGAGCCTGATTCCTCCAGCTCCATTTTTCCTTCCCAAGATTGTTTCGGCTATTCGGGGTCTTTTGTGTTTCCATACAAATTGTGCAATTTTTTGTTCTACTTCTGTGAAAAATGCCATTGGTAGTTTGATAGGGATTGCACTGAATCTGTAGATAGCTTTGGGTAGTTTAGTCATTTTCACAATGTTGACTCTTCCAATCCAAGATCATAGTATATCTCTCTATCTGTTTGTATCATCTTTAATTTCTTTCATCAGTGTCTTATAGTTTTCAGCATTCAGGTCTTTTGTCTCCTTAGGTAGGTTTATTCCTAGGTATTTTATTCTTTTTGTTGCAATGGCAAATGGGAGTGTTTCCTTAATTTCCCTTTCAGATTTTTCTTCATTAGTGCATAGGAATGCAAGAGATTTCTGTGCATTAATTTTGTATCCTGCTACTCTACCAAATTCATTGATTAGCTCTAGTAGTTTTCTGGTAGCATATTTAGGATTTCCTACATATAGTATCATATCACCTGCAAACAGTGACAGTTTTACTTTTTTTCCAATTTGGATTCCTTTTATTTCTTTTTCTTCTCTGATTGCTATGGCTAAAACTTCCAAAACTATGTTGAGTACTAGTGGTGAGAGTGGGCAACCTTGTCTTATTCCTGATCTTAGAGGAAATGGTTTCAGTTTTTCACCACTGAGAATGATGTTGGCTGTGGGTTTGTCATATTTATTATGTTGAGGTAGGTCCCCTCTACACCTACTTTCTGGAGAGTCTTTATCATAAATGGGTGTTGAATTTTTTCAAAAGCTTTTTATGCATCTAATGGGATGATCATATGGTTTTTATCCTTCAATTTGTTAATATGGTGTATCACATTGATTGATTTGCGTATATTGAAGAATCCTTGCATCCCTGGGATAAACCCCACTTGATCATGATGTACGAACCTTTTAATGTGCTGTTGGATTCTGTTTGCTAGTATTTTGTTGAGGATTTTCACATCTATGTTCATCAGAGATATTGGCCTATAGTTTTCGATTTTGTGACATCTTTGTCTGGTTTTGGTATCAGGGTGATGGTGGCCTTGTAGAATGAGATGGGGAATATTCCTCCCTCTGCTACATTTTGGAAGAGTTTGAGAAAGATAGGTGTTAGCCCTTCTCTAAATGTTTGATAGAATTCGCCTGTGAAGACATCTGGTCCTGGGCTTTTGTTTGTTGGAAGATTTTTTTGTTTTTTGTTTTTTGTTTTGTGGTACGTGGGCCTCTCACTGCTGTGGCCTCTCCCATTGCGGAGCACAGACTCCGGACGCGCAGGCTCAGCGGCCATGGCTCACGGGCCCAGCTGCTCCGCTGTGGTCAGAAAAGATACTTGATACGATTTCAGTTTTCTTAAATTTGCCAAGGCTTGATTTGTGACCCAACATATGATCTATCCTGGAGAATGTTCCATGAGCACTTGAGAAGAAAGTGTATTCTGTTGTTTTTGGATGGAATGTCCTATAAATATCAATTGAGTCCATCTTGTTTAATGTGTCATTTAAAGCTTGTGTTTCCTTCTTTATTTTCATTTTGGATGATCTGTCCATTGGTGAAAGGGGGTGTTAAAGTCTCCTACTATTATTGTGTTACTGTCAACTTCCCCTTTTATGGCTGTTAGCATTTGCCTTATGTATTGACGTGCTCCTATGTTGGGTGCATAAATATTTACAATTGTTATATCTTCTTCTTGGATTGACCCCTTGATCATTATGTAGTGTCCTTCTTTATCTCTTGTAATAGTCTTTATTTTAAAGTCTATTTTATATGATATGAGAATTGCTACTCCAGCTTTCTTTTGATTTCCATTTGCATGGAATATGTTTTTTCATCTCCTCACTTTCACTCTGTATGTGTCCCTAGGTCTGAAATGGGTCTCTTGTAGACAGCATATGTATGGGTCTTGTTTTTGCATCCATTCAGCCAGTCTGTGTCTTTTGGTTGGAGCATTTAATCCATTTACATTTAAGTGAATTACCAATATGTATATTCCTATTACCATTTTCTGAATTGTTTTGGGTTTGTTTTTGTAGGTCTTTTTCTTCTCTTGTGTTTTCTGCCTAGAGAAGTTCCTTTAGCATTTGTTGTAAAGCTGGTTGGTGGTGCTGAATTCTCTTAGCTTTTGCTTCTCTGTAAAGGTTTTAATTTCTCCATCGAATCTGAATGAGATCCTTGCTGCGTAGAGTAATCTTGGTTGTAGGTTTTTCCCTTTCATCACTTTAAATATGTCCTGCCACTCCCTTCTGGCTTGCAGAGTTTCTGCTGAAAAATCAGCTGTTAACCTTATTGGGATTCCCTTGTATGTTATTTGTTGCTTTTCCCTTGCTGCTTTTAATATTTTTTCTTTGTATTTAATTTTTGATAGTTTGATTAATATGTGTCTCAGCATGTTTCTCTTTGGGTTTATCCTTTATGGTACTCTGTGCTTCCTGGACTTGATTGACTATTTCCTTTCCCATGTTAGGGAAGTTTTTGACTATAATCTCTTCAAATATTTTCTCAGAACCTTTCTTTTTCTATTCTTCTTCTGGGACCCCTACAGTTTGAATGTTGGTGTGTTTAATGTTGTCCCAGAGGTCTGTGAGACTGTCCTCAATTCTTTTCATTCTTTTTTCTTTATTCTGCTCCCTGGCAGTTATTTCCACCATTTTATCTTCCAGCTCACTTATCCATTCTTCTGCCTCAGTTATTCTGTTATTGATTCCTTCTAGAGTATTTTTAATTTCAGTAATTGTGTTGTTCATCACTGTTTGTTTGCTCTTTGATTCTTCCAGCTCCTTGTTAAATATTTCTTGTATTTTCTCCATTCTGTTTCCAAGATTTTGGATCATCTTTACTATCGTTACTCTGAATTCTTTTTCAGGTAGGTTGCCTATTTCATCTTCATTTATTTGGTCTTGTAGGTTTTTTGCCTTGCTCCTTCAACTGTAACATATTTTTTTGTCATTTCATTTTTTTTTTTTTTTTGATGGATGGTCCAGCCCTGGAGTTTGCATGCAGTTGGATAGAGCTGGGTCTTGGTGCTGAGATGAGGACCTCCAGGAGGCTCACTCCAATTGATATTCCCCGGGGTCTGAGGTTCTTTGTTAGCCCAGCAGTTTGGACTCAGAGCTCCCACCACAGGAGCACAGGTCCAACCTCTGGCCTGGGAACCAAGATCCCACATGTTTCGTGGAGTGGTAAAAAAAAAAAAAAAGAAAGTAAGAAAAAAGAAAGGAGCAGTACAATATTAAAGAATAAAAAACAAAATAAAATTAGAAAGATAAAAAATGTATTAGGAAAAATAAAACTATAATTGAAACAACTGCAACAAGGTAAAATAAAACCATAGCAGAAAAAAGAAAAAAAAGGGGGGGGAGGGGCAACAAGCCAAAAGGAGAGATCACTAACAAAGTATAAAGAACAAAATAAAATTAGACGGGTGCTTTGTGACCACCTAGAGGGGTGGGATAGGGAGGGTGGGAGGGAAACACAAGAGGGAGGAGATATGGGGATGTATGTATATGTATAGCTGATTCACTTTGTTATAAAGCAGAAACTAACACACCATTGTAAAGCAATTATACTCCAATAAAGATGTTAAAAAATGAAATAAAATAAAATAAGAAAAATAAAAGATTTATTAGGAAAAATAAAAATATAAAAGGATCAACAACAATGAATCAATAATGTAAAACAGAACCCCAATCTAAAAGAGGAAAAATAAAATAAAGCCTTGGCTATAGGGGCAGGGTTTAGGCGGGGGTGGAACTTAGGCAGGGGTGGGGTTTAGGGTGGGTTGGGACCTAGGCAGGTGGGGGCTGACGTTTGAGGGTGGGGTGGGGCCTAGCCAGGGCGACATTCAAGAGTGGGGCAGGACCTCTGCTTACAACCTGCCCTGAAGGGGAGAGGCAGTACTTGTTCCAGAGTTTAGAGGTAGGGCCCTGGGTAGCTGGGGGGGCGGGGCTTGGGCTCTGCACGCCAGGAGGGAGTCTCCGAGGGCAGAGGATTAGGCCTGGGAGCCCAACAGGCTCCCCGGTGCCTAAGTGGACGGGGAAAGCACTGGCCCGTTCCCTTCCGTTCCTTCATGCCCCTGCCCCGCCCCCGCCCCGTCTCCCCCAGGGTCTCACCCGTTGCCGCCGGACCCCTAACCATGGGTGTGTCCCGCTGGGTGTAGGAACTCCTCCCCTCCCCCAGCCGGCCCTCAGGGGTGCCGTCCCAGAGGTCCGGACTTTACTTTTGCTTCCCCTTCCCTCCCTCTGACTCCCTCAGGACCCGCCTGGGTGGAGGGGGCCTAGGTGGGCAGAGGATCAGGCCTGGCATCTCAATAGGTTCCTGGGGGTCCAAGTGGGCAGGGGAAACCTGGCCACGCTCCCTTTTGATCCTCTGCCCTCCCCAGGGTCCCTAATTTCCCTCTTTGGGCATGGGATCCTTTCCCCTCCCCCAGCCTCCCCTCAGGGGCGCCAGTCCCGTCTGCCTCCACTTCTCCTCCCCCTTCACTCCCCCCATACCCCATGTCCTACCTGGTCGCTGGGGGTTCCTCCCGTCCCCTCAGGTGTCTGTGGTCCCCCACTGGTGCCTGGTAGGTGCCCTAGTTGTGAGAAGACTAGAATTCCGCCTTTTAAAAAATTACTGGGAAAAAAACAGAAATTAAATAAGCCTAGAATCTCCTTTAAAAGAAAAAAAAAAAGAATCCGACCACACCATTTTGGCAAATTTATGAGAAACAATCAAAGCAGAATGTACCATGCAGGATAACTTTAAATAACTAATCAACTATTTTTATATAATACAAATCACTATCATCCATTACCACTCCTTGATTAACAATAAATGACCAAGAACAAAAGAACAGACTGCTGTAGCATCACCTGAAACTACTTAATCAGAGAGACTCAGAGAAGTATGATCCCATTGGTGGAATAATACTCAGATCCAACTCCTACTGTGCTACTGAACATTCAGTATTCCTGAGCAAGCTATTTAACCTCTGCACCTCAATCTTCTGAGCTGTAAAGTGAGAATCATCATAGCTGCCAATTCATAAACAGGGATGCTGAAGCTTAATGTAAGATGCTGCATCTAAGCTACCACAACCCAACAGATTCCAGCAGTTCTTGCTCAAGCAAAACTTCCAAAAGTGCCAAAGTGAACCCCAAACTCTTACTGCTTTCCATTTTATCTCCAAATACGTGGATGAACATCATGAGAAGTTGAATATTATCACTAGAACATTTAAAAACCAACGCCTGACTCAGAGACATAGTAACTTTATAACAATAGCTGATTTAATGGTTATTTTATAAATGTATTCATTTGTTATATCAGACTAAATATAAATATAAGCATTCCACAGAAGTGTCACAACCCATAAAAGAATGAAATAGTAATAAGATATATTGTATCACATCATAAAATTTGTTAATTCTTATTTTGTTTCTTCCTTCTCTAGCAAAGAGAATGTGCAGAACATACAAAGTGAGAGGTGAAGATGCAGACAGATTAAAAAAAAGGGTATAGCCACTCTAGGCTCCCCTGAACTATACGCTAAAGAAAAGCTGCAGGTGTAACCTCAGAGCCAATATTGATAGACTTTGAAAAAGTGTGGGAAATAAGAGAAGTCCTTAGATATTGACAGTCAAGTGTTATAAAAATGAGCATATCTGATCATTTCACCTTTACATACCAAGGAACACAGGTCATACACTGCTGGAAAACCTAAGTATCAAATCAATTAGCCATCTCTGGTCTAATCACACTTTCAGGGAGGACAGTTGGCTATGCCAAGAACTCAGATGTGTCAGAACAGAAGCTGTGGGACAGGAAGATTCATTTAGAAAATGCAGGAGGACAGGAGCCCAAAAAATCTAGTACAGAGTTAACAGAGAGTACTATAATAGCTTATATGATACAACTACAAAAATATGATAGCATCACTCTGTTACATGCAATAATTATCTATGAAACACAATACAAATAAACTAAGTTATATTTCTGGATAAGAGATTTTAATTTTTTCAACAATTAAAGTGACTTTAGTCTGCATTCTAAAGTTCATTAACTATAGATTCTAGAGCTAATAGCTAAGAAACAGAAAGCAGCCAGAAAGAAAAATCAACAAAGATATTACAATGCATAATTAATAAATTAGAATATTACAGAGCAAATCAAACTCAGTCTTGCCTCTAATTTCAAAAATCTATATGACTTTTCACAAACTTCATTTATTATTTACTATTTATCATGCGCTACAAGCAGAATAATCTTAGATATGTTTCCTGATTCTACCATGTCACCCTCCTTAAACTTGTTTATCTGGGCATATAAATATATTTCTATACTCTTCATGATTATTTTAAAATATCTAGTACCACTCCTGAAAAATAGTAATTGCCTACTCAGTAACAGAAAAATAAAAGTACTGTGTAATATTATTGTTTCTCTTCATAGTCACTTTTTTTTAGGGGGGGCTGCTCTGGGTCTTTGTTGCTGCGTGCGGGCTTTCTCTAGTTGTGGCGAGCGGGGGCTACTCTTTGTTGCAGTGCACGAGCTTCTCATTGCAGTTGCAGTGCGCAACTCTTTGTTGCAGTGTGTGAGCTTCTCATCTGCTCTTGTTGCAGAGCACGGGCTCTAGGTGCACAGGCTTCAGTTGTTGTGGCACTCAGGCTCTGTAGTTGCGGCTTGCAGGCTCTAGAGTACAGGCTCAGTAGTTGTAGTGCACTGGCTTAGTTGCTCTGCAGCATGTGGGATCTTCCTGGACCAGGGCTTGAACCGGTGTCCCTTGCATTGGCAGGCGGATTCTTAACCACTGCACCACCAGTGAAGTCCCCTAGTCACTTTCTATTCTACCAGTGCAGAAGCTATGAAGATGTGAGTATGTATTCCACTTGCACGCCTCTCCATCTGACAGCTCTGCAGGTCTTTCCACACAAGCTTACTTTAGTTCTCTTCATTTCACATATGGATCTTTAAAATTCCCTTTTGCCCATTTTCTGGATACACTCAATGGCAACAGACCCATTACAGCCATTTTTATATGGCAAATTTCTTGAACAAGAATCATACCATAATCCTACCATAATCATAAAGGTCAAATGCATCAGTGCTTCTCCAGGGAAGTCTTTCCATGCAGTAATGAGCCACTTTTCTTTAGGAATCAAAGTTTCACTCTGTTGAGTAAATGACTGCTCACATGCAGACGTTTCTCACTCTAAGTCAGTCAACTATGCCATAACCTTCTCTTTTCTCATGTTTTTTGAAATCTGCAAGCTTTTACATATATATGATTGCAGTGCTTGATGTAGAGCCCTGCTGATGGAAAAGCACTCACTTATTTGTTGATTTATCATACACCTGTACTTCGAATTTTAAAAACTTCCATGTTAGTAATAAATAGAGCTCTTCCTATAGTGAATTTCACCGTATTCAGAGCAATCCCTTCGGTTCTTGTTTGTCAGGCACAGGGGACTCACACGTGTACAAAATAACCTAAATTCAAAGTTATTTATTATAGCATTGCTAGCAAAATATTGGAAACATTCAAATGCCCTTTGATAAAGCACTGGTGGTACATCCATACAGTGGAATACTATGCAACAATTGAAAAATGAAAAGGTATAAAAGAGGGGTGAAATTATATTTATATATAATATACTAAATGTTATTATATATGTGTATTTTATATATTTAATTTATACAGACTCATACACCTCTGAAAGGATAGTCATTGTAGGGAAATAAGTGTCAAGAGGACAGGGACAAAAGGAAGACTTTTTCACTATATACCCTTCTATTTTTAAATTATGTACCAAACACAATTATTATCTATTCAAAAAATAATTAAACTTTAAAAGAATATATAGTGTGGTAGTTACACGCAGAGGCTCTGTAGATAAAAAGACCTGAGTTTAAGTCCCAGCTCTACCATTAACTAGTGTGTGACCTTAGGCAAGTTCTCCAAGCCCCAGTTTCCTCATCTGTAAAATGGGGGTAATGACAGTTACTGTGAGAATCAGAGCAAATCAAGTATATAAATCACTTAGCACAGTTCCTGGAAACTATTATTATTCAATGTTCTATTTAAATGATACTGTAGACTTGAAAGTCACAAAGATCATCAATCATTTTTTCTCTTATTCTCGGTGAGCAAATTTTGTTAGTTCCTCTTTCAAAAAGATACAGCATCCAACCATTTATGTCCATTGTATAACCACTAGAGATTGGCCCAGACACTGAAGTATTAGCTAAAGACTTTGAATTTCATAAGAAAGTCAGTTAGAAGCCCCTGCACATTTGCCACTATATGCAGACATATCCATATAATCTCTACTCTACTAAATACCAAATGCCATCAATTTATATCTGTATTCCCACTTTACTGTTTATAAAGTATTTTCAAACACTTTAGCTCAATTCCTGGAATTGCATCTTGGAAACAGAAGGTCCATTAAAGGACATTCTAATTTTTCAACAACTATGAAACAAGCAGAGCAGGCATTTTTGTTCCTCTTTTGTAGATAAACATTTTTAGTTGAAGAGTAACCTATTAAATATGAATTTAAATGATTTTTAAATAATAAATTAATTAAATGAAAGCCGAAGAAGAGGAGTGACGTGCCAAAGGCCACATGCTTTACAAGAAAAAAAAAAAAAAGCCTAGATTTCAGATCTCATTTCAGCACTCATTTCACCTACAGTCTTGACAGGAAGTGTGTCTCTTACCAGGACGTCATCAAGCATACTGTTCTTCCCTTACCTAGAAGGCTCTTACCTATGCCAACCAAGACTTTGTTCACAGAAGCTTCCCTGGATCTGGTAGCCCCAGGTCTCTGAATTCTATCTACTGCCATAGCAAACAACTTAGGCCCACACTGATTATATCTACGGGGATGACCTACAAGCACCTCAAATTCAACATGTTCACAGCAGTAACATATTCACGGCAGTAACTACCTTGCCTCGTTCCTCCACCCTCAACCCTTGCCTGGACTTGCTCTTCCACCTCCACCTCCTGGGACCCCTAGTTCAGTGAATTGTCCCACCGTCACCCACATGGGAAACCATACATCTAAGAGTGATGCTACTCTCCTCCCTCTCCCTAAATCCACCAATCCTGCTTCTACCTCTATCTATAGAATGAATCCGCTTCTCTTCAGAATGGATGTAGAGCAGGAGAAGAGAGAGAACTGGAGAAGAGGGCCCATGCCTAGTCCCCCAGACTTCCAGGACTGGAGAGCAGTGACTGAGAGGTCTGACCCAGGCACCAAAATAGCATGGTTCTAATCCCAGCTTAGGCACTTACCAGCTCTCTGACCTTGGGCATATTACTGAACTTATGTCTCATTTTTCTCATCTGTCCAGTTGAGAAAATACTAGTCGCTATCTCATAGGATCATTATAAAGTGCAAAAGAATTAATATAAAGTGCTTAGAATAATGTCTGGTATACTTTATAGTATACACTACTATTTCCAACATGACTATTTCCAACAGAAGCATGTTTTTTTTTTAATGTCATAAGATATTTGTTCCACAGTGGTGTAAAATCCAAAAGTTTTTCATCAAGACAGAAAATCAAAACATAGTCCAATGTCCAATCAATCTGAGTCTCCATCCCACTTAAAGTTTTAGTCATGTTGTGCCTATGGCTATTTCCCTACTGTACAACTGCAATACCTCTTACCTAGATTACTATACCAGCCTCCAATTAATTGATCTCTTTATCTCTAGCCCTCTCCAATATATTCTCCAAATTGCAGCCAAAATGATTTTTCTAAAATGTGTATGCCATTCTCCTACTTAAAGCCCTTCAATCACTCTCTATTACTTTGAATTAAAGTCTAGATTTTTTTTAACATGGCTTAAAGAGCCCAATATGATATGTGTGATATGGTCTCAAGCTTCATTCTTATCTACCTTCCCACCCCGCCATCTAGGCTCCCGTCATCACTTTTTCCATTCCTAAAATTCTCTCAGGTCCCACACCTCTCAGGTCCAGGATTTTAGATATATTATGTCCTCTGCTTGAAACACCATGCCCCATCACTCTACCTCTTACCTGGATAATTGCTACCTACCCTTCAGTCTTAATTTAGATGCTGCTTCATCCAAAAAACACATCTCCTGGCCCCCGAATCTGGATTAGGTGCCCTTCCTATGATTCAAGCAGTACCATATACTTCCCCTATCAGAGCATTTTTCTCAACTGCCTATTTGCTTATCTATATTCCCCCATCAAACTATAAGCTGTACAAAGGTAGAGACCACATCTTTTTTTTTTTTTTTTTTTTTTTTTTTTATGCGTTACGCGGGCCTCTCACTGTTGTGGCCTCTCCCGTTGCGGAGGACAGGCTCCGGACGCGCAGGCTCAGCGGCCATGGCTCACGGGCCCAGCCGCTCCGCGGCATGTGGGATCCTCCCAGACCGGGGCACGAACCCGTGTCCCCTGCATCGGCAGGCGGACTCTCAACCACTGCGCCACCAGGGAAGCCCCACATCTTTTTTTTAATCCCAATGCTTACCACAATGCCTGCCACATGGCAGGTGCTTCATTAAATATCTGTTGAATAAATTAATATCACAAATGGGGCTTCAGCAGGTTCATGAATATTTTGCAAACAACATTAAGTGGAAGGATTTTTTTAAACTAAAGTAAATCAAGTAAATAAAATACTAATAAATACAGAAGTTGAAAGTCTTACAGAGACACTCAATATGACATAGAATCTAATCATTATGGCTGTCCAGTGACCAGGTCAGAATCTTTGGGAAACAGCAAAAGAGACCTCCCTGAAGAATATAGGTAGAAATAGTTTCCAGTAATACAGAGGCAAGAAATCATGAGCAACAATACATCTCCTGCTAAGCCTCTGGAAACCAAAAAAAAAAAAAAAAAAAAAAAAAAATCTATCATAGAAAATCTTTTAAAAATACAAAATACATGCTTCAATCTCCTGGCCAACTGTCAGTTCTACCACACTGAACTAAAAAATCAATGCCTAAAATCCATGCAGATTAAACACACTGACAAGTAAAAAGTTAATAAATATTCAATCTCACCTCTACCTTAACAGTCAATTTTCAATTCTCTTATTTTTCCCACCGCCATACACAAAGAAAGCTTCTCCATCCTCTGTACCTGGTAGCAATTTATACACAGGTCTGGTATTACTTTTATCACACTCTATCGTATTACTTAAGTACCTCTCCTCCACCAGACTCTCAGGAAGACAGAGGTGGTATCATTAATTCATCATTGTATCTTTAAGGCTATCACTGCACATAGTAGGTTTTTGGTGTTTGTGGAAAGGAGAAAAAGGAAGGAAGAGAAAGGGAGAGAAAGAGCCAATCTATTTATTCAAGTATGTCAAAAGGTAGTAGTTGAAGTGGTAGAGAACTCCCACAGATGTAAGGAAAAGAAGCCTGAAAGAAGTTAAATTTCCAGAAGTTAACATGAAGATAATTCAGTGAACTTTAATATTAATTAATAACAGAAATAAGGACTACTCATTCTCATCCAATGGCAGCCTACAAGAAAGCTTACAGAGTAAGGAGCTCCATGTAGACTTCTTTGTGTAGCCTATGTAGACGCACAGAGCTCCCCCCCCCCCCCGCAAAAAAAAAGGAGGAAAAGGAGGGGGGAAGAGCAGAAATGGGAAGAGAAAAATAAAAAAATTGTTCCATGCCCCACTCGGTGTCTAAGAAGTCAAAGCGATTCAAACATTTCAAAAATGGTTGTCCATGACCAATATTATTAATATTTTGAGAAAGATGCATGAGGATGTCTTACTATTGGGGGAGAGAAAAATGTTGGATATTCTCAACAGAAATTCATTGTCATATTTTCACTTAGCGACATGACTCTAAAATGTTCAAACATGAAGTGAAAAATTCATTTGTTCAGTGTTTGTAACAGATACTCAAATATTTGAAAAATCATTATTCCAACATTAAATATCACTATTTACATTACACAGTATGCAGGCTGGAGTTAGAAGAAAAGACTATCATGTGGAAGATTTGCTTTTAACAGAGTCAGACAATCTGTTCATTCCCCAAGATGCCAAGAATTTACCTCGCTCCCCAATAAACTTAAAGACATTCCCCATATACTCTAATACCAATAGCCCGGGCTGTGTAAGAGTTCGTGGAAGAGAGATGTAATCTGCTACCATCACATATGCAATGAAAAGTACAAAAGAATTCTAAAAGTCCTATAAAACTTGTATCTTTCCCACCAGGGAAATTCTCCCAGCACAGTGACTTTCTTTTTCATAATACCAAATCAAAGCTTTAACAGCATCCACGTTGTGCTTAGGTTCAGCCCAGAAAACAGACTTCTCTAAAGACTTTGGAAAAGAAACCCAACACTTAGATGGAGCCTTATCACTTCAGAAGAAGGTCTATTCCGAAAGAGAACCATCTGTCCCTGAAGGCTGAGCTCATTCCAAAGAGAAGATATGTAACTTCCCCTTTTTTATTAATTTATTGGCATGATAACTCACATCAATTTAAAGGCAGTTCATCCACAATGAGCAAACTGTTTGAAAGCTAAATGCATTAAACCTTCTTTCACGGGGCCTGTAAGTATTTTTTGAAATCTTAGTGGTTTGCACTTAATACTTTATTTTAAAATCAGTTTAATCATTTCCGAAAACCAGTATTTCTTCAGGAAGATGGATTTCATTTTACCTCCATATCTATTACCCCAGGTCAGAACTGCGATGAATTGTGATTCCATTTGAAACCACTAATACTGCACTCAAAAATCCAATCAGTAAGGGAGTCTGAAAACACAGTTTTCCAAAATGACGATAGTGCTCCTACTTCCTATTCTTAAATGTCTAAGACACTAATTGAATGTCCATACTATTTCATTTATAGATCTTGCTCAAATACTCTCAAAATAACATCACCAGTTTTTAATTCCCACTTCCACAAAAGCTCTTTTCTTTGGCTTTATTTTGAAGACTTAACAACTGTATTTTTTAAATCAGTTTGATAAATAAATGTTCAAAAAACAAAATGTTCTTATGAGACTCAGAAGTCTCTACAGCATATAGCTTGGTATGCTTTATAACAGTAGGAACAGAGGACAAAACTATGAAGGTATAGTAACACTCAATTATACAAAACAGATGTATGAATATGTGTATAAGTATACATGTGCATGAGATATATATCCACTTTGTGAATTATCTACAAAAGCAATTTAATGTCAGGCAGCTTTTATCCACCATGTCTTCTTGGCTACGGTATGATCATGAATCTAAAATCAATCATATAAATCACTAAAGCAAAACCTAGAATGGAGAAGTAGCCATGGCATAGTATCAGGCAATCACAGAATCCTGGAATTGGAAAGAACATCAAAGGACATCTGATACAGCATGGAATTTCTTTCATAGAGCTAATGGATGCTGACATGGACACTGTTATAAGTTTTCCAATGACAGGGAGCCCATTCTTTACTTTCCCCAAGAAGCTCATTTCATCAGACTCCAGTGACAGGATGTTTCTCCTCATATCAAGCCAAAATTATCTCCCTATAACTCCTCCTGTCAGGTGGTACCTAGTCTGTTCTTACAGATATTCCTAGTCCATCTTTAACAGGTCTCTGTGTTCTAGATATGAAGGAAATGAACATGTTCCCCCTGGTCATATTTCCTAGAGGCTAGGCATCTTTTCTACATCCCCAATACCCTAAGCTGTCCTTCACATCATTTAAAGACCCTTAACCATCCCAGGCCCTTCAGTCTCCTCTTGGTGAAATTCAATTTGCCAGTATCTCTATTAAAAAACGGCATCTAGAACTAAAAATCATACTCCACAAATTATTACCAACATTTATTCACTAGGAAATAGATATTTGGGAAAGAGTCAAACCAAAGAACCCTCTGCTTCCTAGGGAGCAAGTCTT
The DNA here is from genome assembly GCF_008692025.1 of Phocoena sinus. Lineage (NCBI taxonomy): Eukaryota > Metazoa > Chordata > Mammalia > Artiodactyla > Phocoenidae > Phocoena > Phocoena sinus. The sequence goes on from NC_045770.1 coordinate 63,227,082, forward strand.
AACGTATACAATGGAAATGGCTAGATAAACAGAAAATATAAATCAATGCTATCCAAAAACAGTGATGAGAAAAGTGGGGGGGGGGGTTTAAAATAGAGTGTCATCAAGCTATTCATTCTGAAAGAAATTAAACCACACTATGTGCTAGTCCACAACCTAAATTACCTGAGAACTGGTAATGCTAAAGTAATATGACCAAAACTTTCTAAATTTGCAATAAGCACGGTTATATATAGTCATAGCCTTTAAAATAAATTACTTTTAATCTCATCTAAAGAATCAAATGAAATCAAAATACTGGATGTAATTAAGACTGTTTAGTTTCCCTGGAGATTATACGAATCAGACATGTTAACCATTCTAGGAATGAAACATTTGATACAATTAAGAAAATCCTATTGAAAAAATTAGTCTGTAAAACAGAGATAATATGGGGCTAAGGAATGGCTTATTAATTACTCATTCAATTCTGAGTATAATAAATACAGCTATTACCATTTCAATTCACTAGTGGCTGAGCTCAGAAAGCTAAAACACTGCCACTCAATCTGCCTCCAGAATCTATTGATCTAATCAGTATAGTCACTGCCTGCTTCATTTATTGAATCGCAGAATTATTTTAGGCTGAAAGGAATTTAGATGAAAAAAAAAAATGCTAGTAAGAAGGAGGACCAAAATTAAAGACCAAAATCTGGTACCTTGTCTTCTATACTTGAACAACCCTTCAAATACTTGAAAGAAGCTGTCATACCCTCCCTTCCCGCCCTAACCAATCTTCTTTCCAAGGCCAGTTCCTTCAATGACTTATAATATAGGGAGGATCTCAGAACAAAGTCCTATATAAGTGACCTCTGGAAATTCAGACATGTTCTTTCATGTCTGACAGGCCAGCTCAGACTGTCTTGAGGGGATAAATGAGTGGCTATCGGGAGGAGGCTGCCCCCAACAAGATGAAGCCTCTTGAGCCCCACTCTTCAACCCCTCAGTTACTCTGCATAAGGCAAGCAAGAGGGACCTGAGAGACACAGCCCTGGAGCAGAGCCAATCAGTAAGTGACTATGGAAGAAGATCAGAAGAGAGGCTATGACTATGCCAACATCAGAAACACCAGGGGACAGCATCTCCAGTTCGGGGGCCTTCCCCTATACCTGGCCTTTCTCCAATAGCGCTCTCTCCACTAGGTCTCAGCCAACCTAATGGGTCTTTCCTGTTTCTGACTAAGCCCTGGGGCAAACAGGACAGAGACTCCTCCAGAGAGTATATAGCCACAGAGGGAGCTCTCCATGAGGATAAATTCATAATCCCAAAGTAGACAGGCAAGTAACCTAGGATGATATTAAAGTGGCAGGATGCTATAACAAGAGAAGCAGGATGGCAAAAGCCCAAAATATTAGATGCTTGGGGGAAATGCTAAAGACAAAAGACAAAGAAAAGGAATTTTTTTTTTTTTTTTCTTTACGCGGGCCTCTCACTGTTGTGGCCTCTCCCGTTGCAGAGCACAGGCTCTGGACGCGCAGGCTCAGCGGCCATGGCTCACGGGCCCAGCCGCTCCGCGGCATGTGGGATCTTCCCGGACCGGGGCACGAACCCATGTCCCCTGCATCGGCAGGCGGACTCTCAACCACTGCGCCACCAGGGAAGCCCAGAAAAGGAATTTTTTAAGCTAGGCTTAACATAAGAAGAATAAAGCCAAGACAGTTGTTAATTCTTAACTACAAATTATGCTTCTGTCTTCTCCATCCAAACTGACCTCAAATCTCAGCCCAGCATAACAGGCTCTTTGTAAAGATGGGCACTGCTGGCCTGTCAGTCATTGTCTTCTACTATTCCCCTGGATATCAGCTTCCTTAAAGACATACACTCTTCCCCACCTCCAGGCTTTTGGGCCTGCTGTTCATCCGGCCTCAGATTCCTTTCCCCTTCTGCTCATCCTCCCCTGACTGCCCCAAGCAGACCAGGGAGTACTCTCCTCCAGCTCCGATAGCACCGATTCATGTGTCTCTTCCAGCACCTCCCATGGGATATGATTATTTCTTGGTTTGCTTCCCTCCAAAACAGACTGTGAGCTCTCAAAGACTTTATCTTCATATTCCAAGAAGCTAGCATAGTCTGGCTCTTAATTTAGTAAGTGAATGAATCAAATGTAGGGAAGTAGGGTAAGTAAGGTGACAATCACGTGCCAGGCTTTGTCTCATGTATGTCTTTTATCTCTTCTCTACTGACTAGTGACAGACACACAGAGAACAGTGCCTGAAACACACGAAGTGACCAATGAAAACCAACTGAATAAATCAAGTGAATAAACATGAAAAGGGCTTTGACGGATTCAGCAAAGTGATACAGTCATGAGTATGAAGGTCCCTTCCAGTGCTAAGATTCTAAGGAGTTTTTAAAAACTGTACTTATACAAATTTCCCAGAAGATTTGGAAAAGAGAAAAGGGAAACTAGCATTTACTGAGGAGCTACAAATTTGTTAGGTACTTTATATATGATATTTGATTTGCTTTTCATAATAATCCTGGGAAATTGGGATTATAATCCCCATTTTACAGATAAAGAAACCAAAGATAGAGATGCAGAGACAAAATTTGAACTCAGGTGAGCCTGACCCCAATCCTAATCTTTTCCCACACTGCACACATGAATCCCTGGGAGAAACACAACTCTCCCTTCCCTATCACTCCATTCCAAGGAAAAGGAGTTCTGAAACAAGCCAAGGCTCAATCAGGTCATGATTCCAGAGGGTAGAGCTTTCAATGGGAAGTATGAAGAGGTGAAAAAGCTCTACCTTCCCTTGAGAATACCCCTCTTTTCCTTGTCGAAAGGTTCACAACTCTCCCCATGTTCCTCCCATGAGTCTGGAAGGAAAATTGTAGGACCTCTCCAGCTTATAAAGGGCCTCTCCAATGCCTCTTTTACTCTTCCCGTTCCCCAACAGGTCAAGTGGCAATCAAGTTATAATTCAGAGAAATGATGGCAAGGAGAGAGCTATGTGGGTCTACTTGAGAGGCCTTAGATTAGAGGGGGAAGCAGCCCTGAAGCTTACACATCCCCTACAAGCCTATTCACCAAGTTATAAGCCTACATACAAATGGTAACCAAAGTCCTAACTAGCAATACAGGTATTTCTTTGCCTAGAATGTCTTCTGTGTAGGATGGTGGCATCTAACTGAGGTGACAAGGAATCAGCCAAATTTTGTTTCCCCAAAACATGACTCACAAGTTGACTTAAACAAATAACGTGAGGTGTACAACAAATGGTCCTGGGACAACTGGTTATCCTCATGCAAAAGAATTAATTCGGACACCTACATCACACATATACAAAAATTAACTCAAAATGGATCAAGGCCTAAATACTAGAGCTAAAACCACAAAACTCTTAGGAAAAAAACATACGAGTAAATCTGACCTTAAATTAGGCAATAGTTTTTTAGATATGTCATCTAAAGCCAAACGACCAAAGTAAAAACAGATATACTGAACTTCATAAAATTAAAACTTTTGTTCCTCAAAGGACACTACCAGGGATTTTCCTAGCAGTCTAGTGGTTAAGACTCCGTGCTTCCATTACAAGGCGCATGGGTTCAATCCCTGGTCGGGAAACTAAGATCCCATGTGCCACAGGGCAAGGAGGCCAAAAAAAAAAAAGACCCTACCAAGCAAGCAAAAAGACAACCTACAGAATGGGAGGAAATGTCTGCACATCATATGTCTGATAAGGGTCTAATATCCAGAACATATAAAGAACTCTTCCAACTCAAGAATAAAAAGAGAATCCAAGTTTAAAAAATAAAGGAGTTAAATAGATACTTCTCCAAAGAAGATATACAAATGGCCAAAGATGTTCAACATCATTAGTCATCAGGAAAATGCAAATCAAAAGTATAATGAGGTACCACTTCACACCTACTCAGATGGCTATAATCAAAATGATAGACAATAACAAAGGGTTGGGGATGGTATGGAAAGACTCCTCATACATTACTGATGGGAATGGTGCAACCACTTTGTAGAACAGTTTGGCAGTCTTCAAAAAGTCACACACAGAGTTACTGTATGACCAGCAATTCTACTCCTAGATATATACTCAAGAGAAATGAAAAGATATGTTCACACAAAAACTTACACACAAATATTCATAGCGGCATCATTCATAACAGCAAAAAACAAAAAGAAGAAACAACCAAAATTGCCATCTACTGAGGAATGGATAAAAACAATGTGGTATATCCATATGATAGAATTTTATTTGTTTACAGAAAAGAATGAAGGACTAATACATACTACAACAGAAATGATTCTTGAAAACATCATGCTAAGTGAAAGAAGCCAAATGCAAAAGGGCCCATACTGTATGATTCCATTTATATAAAATGTCCATAATAATAGGCAAATCCATAGGGAAAGAAAGTAGGTTAGTGTTTGCCAGGGGCTGGGGGAGGGGAGAATGAAGAATGACTGCTAACGGATGTGGGATTTCTTTTTTTGGGGCAATGAAACATTCTAGAATTAGATAGTGGTGATGATTGCAAAACCTTGTGATATGCTGAAAACTTAATTTTACACTTTAAAAGGATGAATTATATGGTATATTAATTATATCTCAATAAAAAAAGGTGAGCTGCAAGTATAAAAATGAGCTAAGTGTACACATTATAACATGTACCATCAAAGAGATAAAACAGAAAAGCAATTAAGTTAACTTGAAAATCACTGCTGGACATTGGTGTTTACTTTCATAATAACAAATATGAGAAGTATTGCATTTTCTTGCCATAAACTGCACACCAACATAAAGAAGATTGGGAGGAAAGATTAATTTGATTCCATGAAAAACGTCCAAGGATAAATATTTGCTTTCTTCCCAATATCTCAGCTGGTTGTAAGCTGAGCTCCCTGGAGCAGATATAAGAGCCTCTATGTTAGATTTGCTGACAGCAAACAGACTTGAAAGAATTCAAGTATAAGAAACTGAGCCTCAGACGCGCTGCCTTTGGTAAATGGTAAATGGATTCTCTCCCAGCAAGCTCTGTCACTGCAGACAAGCATTCCACCATGATAACGACAAAGTAACAGAGTAGAACTTTCAATTACCAGCATCTCAACCTTAGAGACTGGATGAACATCTTCCATAAGGCTTTTCTCAGATTCTCTGAATGAATGTGTGAGTCCAAATGACCAGTTTTTCCAGGTGAACACAGTTCATGTCAAGAATATTGAATCACAAGCAAACTTTGTACACATACAATGTAAAAGTAAAAACATAAGACAATATTCTAGAACTATGCCTGGAACATCGTAGGCACCCAATAAATACTTGTTGAATAACATTTATATAGTTAATAATATTTACTACATAATTTAGATCAAATACTAAGGCAAACAGTAGCAGTATTTCTAAATCAACTTATCTTCATTAATAAAGTTGGTTTTTTCTTGCTTTATTCCTGATGTTATACCACACCCTTATTGAGAGTCAAACTGAAAAGTCAATGGTTATTAAGAAAGATAATTAGTCTACCATAAGTAGAAAGGATATTCTGATTCATTCTAAAAGTTACTGCCTCTCATCTTACAAACCTTCCTGAAATAAAACAACTTTGGGTTAATAAAACTGCAGAAATTTGTGAGGAGGTTAATCTTTCATGCACCCTAAGATTTATTTTAGTTAATAAACTAAGAAAAAGATATACTGATACAGTTTAATAATAAGTTGTTTACTCTTCACATTCTGGAACCCTAAGACAGATCAAGCAAAACACAATTCACCTCGTTGATCCCTAATGGAGCTCAGTAGGAAGGGAAATTCTTTCTGAAGCACATATTAAAGCAAAGCACACTAACTTACCAATGCCTAGAAGGTCAGCAATTAATTCTACATTACATTTTCCCTTTTTTAAGCCTCTTTTAAAAACAGGGAAATAATTTCTCAGAATCTAACAACTGTGGGTGCTTGAAATACTATATAGAATCATCAGATGGGTAAAAGAAGTAGAAAATCTCTTCAGAGATCATATCTTTTCCTCTTTCAGGACACTTCTGAAAGTCTCTAAGGATACCATTCTACAAGTTCACGATCTATGACAGACTGTCAGGAAAAGTCTTCGTCAGTTTCTTTTACAGCAGTATAAGCTCTTTTCTTCTATCTTCAAGGAGACATAAAGATGACAAGAGTATCACCTTTTACATCATCATCTTTTAGGTTTTTTATTGGAAATCACACTACTCAATTCTCTCTCACTTTCATTAACTCTTCCTTGATTTGCTGACATCACAAAATAACATTTTTAAAGAAAATGTAGTTTATTAACTGGTCTCTGCATGAAAAAGACTTTCTAAGCATAAAAAGCAATGAATCAAAAAAGAAAAGGTTAACAAGTAAACAACATAAAATTGTTTTAATTTCTATAAATGAAAAGCCATCATAAATTAAAAGAAAAGGCAACTGTAGGAGAAATGCCCCAATATGACAAGCAAGGGATAATATCCTTACTCTATAAAAAGTTCACACAAATCAGCGTCTGGCCAAGACAAGTGCCCCCTACCCCGTCCCGCATTCCCCTCCTCATCCATACAAGAAATTGCTAGGTCCCTACAAAAAAAAAAGAGGTTACAGCTTCTTTCTCCCAGCTTTCAGGATCACTGTGCCTTTCTTCTGCCTTAGTCCTTTGCCTCCTACCCGGATGCCCTTTTTCTTCTCAGCCCTGTTAGCCAGGAGGTTCAGATAAACAGCCTGATCTTGATTTCAGATTTTCCCCAAGATCCAGCCTCTGAAACACTGCTTTCTACATTGCTCTGTAACCTGCAGGCAAGTAACAACTCACCCCAGGCTCCAGGGATACCTTATCCAACTAATTCCAGCCAAAGCCCAACATACTGGCTTCTGCCTGCGCTAGGGAAGCAGAAATCAAAACAATTAAACAATTAAGAAAAAAACTGAGACTCCAATATAAATATCATCAAAGAGCTTGCGCAGGCAATCTAATAGCTAATAAGATTTTTAATGCTTTAACACATTAATAATGGAAGATGTGAGTTAAAATGAGGTACTATTTTTAATCTGTGAAATTTGCAAAGATTTTTTAAAAAATAATAATGCTAACACAGGTGTCATAAAACTGATAGCAGGATGGTAAACTGGTATACTCTTTCTAATGGTGGCAGCATGTGTGAAGAGCATTCCTCTGCCCTTTGACCCTGCAATGTCATTTTTAGGAATTGATCTTCAGTAATCAAAAATCTAGTCAAAAGATTTAAGTATAAAGATATTCATCTCTACATTTTTGTACGTGAAATGTAACTATCCAACAGTAAGTAAACTGCAAATAAATTATGCTTTGTCCACGGTGTGGATTATTATGGAGCCAATAAAAATGATATAGTAAGAGCTGACTATTCTATAGCACTGATTAAGGACCACTGACTGTCCTAAGCAGTTAACATGTATTCAGTCATTCACTCCTCCAACAACATAAATGGAAACTGTGAGGTATGTAGGTGTTAGTATCATCTCCATTTCACAGTTGAGAAATTAGAGGCACAGAGAAGTTATGTAATTGGTTCAAGGTTACACTGGCACAGACTCACATGCCCTTTTCTGAAATTCTAAAATCCAAAAAGCTCTGAACACCACGTGTTCTCATAAATTTGTGGCAAATTCATTTGTTGGCAAAACCTGACCTGAACTGAAGCAAAAGTATGTATAGTCTTTACTTACCCCACTTTGAGTGAAGTTATCTTGCTAAAGAAAACTTAATGCATTTGATTACAGAGTGCTGCCCCAGACCGCACTAGAAGGGATGCAGTTTATACACCATGTTGTCTTTCTATAATCTGAAAAATTCTGAATTTTAAAGTACCAGATAGCCCTGTGAGTTTCATATAAGGAATTGTGGCAGACCTGAAATTCAAATCTATGCATCTGCTTGGCTCTGGAGTCTGTGCTCTTAACCACCATGGTTATTTGGAGAGTCTGTTTAATGGCATGGGGAAATTCTTATAATTAAAATATTTAAGTATTTATTAACTACATACTATGTGTCAGACACACAGACAAAATTAAAATTGGGACAATGCTACTAAGGACAGATAACTGGTGTCAGAAGAGCCTATACCCTAAGGGGGCTTGTCCTAGACAGACTGGTCAGTGGCAGTTTTCCTGAGGAACCATCTGATCTGAGAAGTGAAGAATGAGCACGAGTTAACGAGAAGAGGGAAGAGCATACCTGGAAGGAGAAGAGCATGCGCAAAGGCCCGTAGTAGGAGGGAAAATGGAGACACAGGATTCAGAGTCAGTGTAACTGGAGCACAGAGAACCAGGAGAGCCTAGTGTAAGACAAGGCTAGAGAGGAGGTAGATGCTACAGGACCTTATAGGTGGAGTAACCATTTGCCCCAGTTTGCCTTAGGAACAGTCCCAGTGTAAATAATAGCACTCTCTTTTACTCTCAAAGGTATCCTGGTCTATATGATAAAATATATGGCCATCCAATTTATCGGCCACATTAAAGAGTCGTACTTTTATCCTAAGAGCGATAAGAAATCCTGATGGATTTTAAGCGGCAGGGGGGCAGAAGAAGGGTATCATAATGAAATTTTAATTTTCAAAAGATTAGCCTTGCTACAGGGCAAAGAACAGACAAGAATACTGAAAGGATAGGGTGAATACCTTTAGACCAGTTTGGAGGCTACAACAGGAGACCAGGCAAGAGACAATGGCAGCTTGGTCCAGGGTGATAGTGGTAGAGACAGAAAGAAGTGGATGGAATTGAGTTTGGTTTGAACGTAAAATAAACAGACCCTGATGATGATTTCCACACAGAAAGAGTGTCCAAGACTTCTGGCTTGCAAACTAAATGGATGGTGCTATGATTCACTAGAGATTTACATGAGCTAGAAATTTAAATATGTGAGGCTGTAATTTGAAGCGGGGGAGCCTGTAAGAGTGTCTAAAACAAGAAAAGTTTAGGTTCAAAACTTGCTGATGTTTATTTCCACTGGCAGAGCCCTCTTCCGATGCATGACCCCATTTTCTGGTTGAATACTGGAGCTGTTTGGTGGTTAGACAAAAGAGAAGGTCCCCCTTGCCTGGTGATATGGGACAGGAGGAATCAAACCACGTGCAGCATGTAAACACCCGTTACAACTAAACCCCAAGTGCTTGATATTTACTGTTCACAAAGCAGTCTCACATACAGGCTCCTTGGAGCCCACACTTGGTGAGAAAATGTGGTCTGCATTTACGGATGAGGAAACTGAGGTGGAGCGCTTAAATTACCTGTCTACACAGAGGCTGCTCTTATGCCATACTATCTCCTCAAACGTGCCATCCCCTGTGTGCGAGCAACAACACTAAGTGCTGTAAGAACTACCAAATAATGAGGTCCTACTAGGTGCCGGGCTCTAGGAAATTAAAAAGAGAGAGAGAAAGGAAAAACAAAAAAAAACGCAACTTCAGAACTTTTAAGGATGTGTTACACTTACCCTAGAGTAAATTCGCTTTAAATTTCAAAAAGGTTCACGTCCCAAGGTGGGGTCGAGGTGAGAAGGTCGGGCAGCCAGGGACCACCCCAAACACCGACTCAGGGGGAAATGAGGTCCCAACGTCTGGGCCCCGGGAAACACTAGGAAGGGACGGCGGGGCCCACTGGCCGACTGGTCAACGGAGGCCCAGCTGCCCGTTTGCCTGAGCGTTGCCATAGCAACGGCCAGGTCGGCTTTACCCCGGAGCCTCCCGCCCACTTCCGCGGGGTCCGCCCTGCGCCGCAACGCCAGGGGCCACTCACCCAGGCCGTCGGGCGGGCTGGCTCCCAACTGGCGCGCACACTCCGCGCTGGTGGTCGCCAAGTCCGGAATTCCGCACCTGGAGAAACTTTTCGGCCGGCGGGGCAGCCTTACGGAGGTGGACGGGGGCCGCGTTGGGACAAAGCGCGTCGGCTTGGCGCGAAGCACTTCTCCCCGCGGCGGGGCCGGCGAGGAGGGTTCTCCCAGGTGCGTTCGGAGGCGTTCCCGCGAGCAGCTCTTCTTAGCGATGGACCTGAGAAGCCTGTCTCGGGGACAGAGAAGCAGACCTGTTACACTTTCTAACAGTCATATCACACTACTGAGGTGACGTCCAGGCTAGTATTCTGGCTCAGGCCCGAGGCCTCGTGGTCCAGCTGGTTGGAGCTGGGGTTGTAAGCCTCGCACTGCGTTGGGTTCCGAGCTGGCCTTTAGTAAGGGAAATGAGTATCAGTGCTGGGGGGAAGGCCCCCGGAGTGCAGGGTGTTTGTCCCCACGGAGGCGCTGAGAAGGCTTGAGAGATCAAATGACAATTACCAGGAATATGTTTTAGCCACAAATCTCTGTGGAACCATCTGAATGCGTGCCCCCCTGCAATAGAGGCTAGAAATGCGGGCTCCAGCTGTATGCTGATGTATTTCTGACCTGAACTAGGAATGGCTTCTGTGGACATGGGTCTTGCTCTCTAGCAGCTGCCGCGGGGGTGGGGGGACGAGGGGTGGGCTCAACTCTCCAGATACCAGCCTAATTATTCAGGCAGATGTCCTCTAAAATTTATTTGATTAATAGCCAAGAACTTGGTACAGCAGGTCGATTCATTTTATTGTTTAGAGGTAGAAGTCCACCTTTGGCAACGGGTTCCTCCTGTCAGCTTCATCTGAAAACTCATAATGGCCGTGGTAAGCAACCGGTAACTTCAGTTTTGCAAATTTTCCGAACACAAAAATAATCCCCACCATGTCCTGTACTCTAGAACTTTGGGGTATTGGCCAGACTTTGTTTTGAAGAAGTACAGAACTGTTGTCTAACAAGGGTCTGGAATAGCCTGCAAGAATTTTCTGTCTCTCTCCCCCAACTCTGCCTCTATCCAAGCATGAGTGTTAGTGCCACAATGTCCAACAAAAGAAGATAAACTCTACCATCTGCTTCATTGAGCTGTGAAGTGTGTGGATCTGCCTTTAGTCAGCAGCTATGTAGTCTTACACTCCACAGCCTTACCAAGAAATAACTCTGAACTGTCCACTTTCTCATGCCTGTGAAAAGCCTGGTGGAGAGAAACTACAGTTCCGGAGAATTGTTTGAAAGGCATGCAGATGACCCCCTCCTCTACATAGTCTCTGGGTCAACTGAGTTCCAAACCTGCTACATATCAGAGACATCCGGGGAGTTCTATTTGTTTTGTTTTGTGTTTAAATACAGATTCACAGGACACGCTTCCAGAAATTCTGATTAAGTAAATCTCATGAAACCAATTTTAAAAGATCTTCATATGAGCTTGATACAAAGCTAGATTGGGAACCACTGGGCTATGTTTTATCCTGAATTAAGCCAGACCATCAAAAAGCTGTTTGTACCACTTTTTTTCACCCTTACAAAATTGTCTCTACCAAGTCATGCTTTACCCTTATGCCATCTGCTTATATTGAGATGCTATTAAAAAAAGATATGCATGACACCTCTGAATTTACTGGAGGGATTATTTTAAGAATGATGTTTTTTACATCCCAGTAGCAGAATCCTACCATATTGCCCAGCCCAGGGTTTTTCAAGTTTTTTGGACGATAATCCACCAAAAGAAATATGTTTTACATTATCACCCAGTACACAGGTACCTACACATTTAATAACTAAAACAAGTCTTATAAAATATTACCCATTCCACATGCATTTTATCGCTTTTTAATGCTGGCTTCCACCCGTTAAATGATTTATTGACCCCTACATGAGTTGCAAGTTGCATTTTAAAATCAGCAGTATAGGGACTTCCCTGGCGATCCAGTGGTTAAGACTTCGCCTTCCAGTGCAGGGGGTGCGGGTTTGCTCCCTGGTCGGGGAGGTAAGATCCCACATGCCTTGCGGCCAAAAAGACCAAAACATAAAACAGAAGCAATATTGTAACAAAGTCAATAAAGACTTTAAAAATGGTCCACATCAAAAAAAAAAATCTAAAAAATTAAAATAAAAATATAAAATCAGCAGTATAGCCAGATATCTTTTTCTGGAAACTAGCCCTAATCCTCAGACAAACTAGGCCACCTGTCCACAGTCTATTGCTCCAATAGCAGTACCAGAGCCAACCCAATCACATCTTTCTCCCAGGAATTTGGAGTTAGGACTGAGAGATTTTAGTTTTTCTAAATCTAGGTAGCTAACATAGAAACATAGAATGCTGTAATATTGAAAGTCAGAAGCTATCCACAGACATGCCTTCCCATCATGTGGCCTGGAGAAATGCAGAAAACCAAGTTGCAGGAAAAATGTGAAAAGAACAGGAAGGATGAAAGAGATTCACAAAGAGGAGAGAAGAGACCAAAAGTGTTGTGACAGCTTTCCATCCCTGATCATTTTATTTCTTGAAATGAGCTGCATTCCTGCCTTTGAATTCCATGTAATATTCCAGATCTTTACAATAAGATGCACTCTTTTGCTTATGCTGGTTCAAATGGTTGTTTCTGTTATTGCAACCAAGATGAATCTAATTATATTGGTTTTATATGGCTTTTGTAACAAATTACCACAAACTTGGTGATTAAACAATGCAAGTGTATTATCTGGCAGTTCTATAAGTCAGAAGTCTGACACAGGACTCACTGGACTAAAATCAGTGTCAGTAGAGGAGAATCTGTTTCCTTGCCTTTTCCAGTTTCTAGAGGTTACCTACATCCCTTGGGTTCATGGCCCTTTTCCTCCATCTTCAAAGGCAGCAATGTTGCATCTTTCAGACCGTGCTTCTGAGGTTACATCTCCCTCTGATTCTAGCTAGGAAGGTTCTTAGCTTTTAAGGACCCAAATGATTTAGATTGGGTCCACCCAGAAATTCCAGAATAATCTCCCCATCCCAAGGTCCTTAGCTTAATCACCTCTGCAAAGTGCTTTTTGCACAGAAAGTAACATTCACAGCTTCCAGGAATTGGGACATGGACATCTGGGGGAAATGTGGGGGTGGATCCACACTAACATACAATCACTCTATGCCTTAATGTATTTCAGTCCTGAGTGTCAGGGAAAAAAATGTTTTTCTCCTTGAAAAGCTGATTTCCTTATAAAGAAAGAAAACCATGAAATTGATCACTTTTCCCTTTTCACCTTCGCTTCTAGGAAGACAGGAACCAAATTTGCAGCTCAACATTAATAGTTTTGTCAAACTCTACTGCTTGCATATCAGTGTTACAACTTTCTTCTGTTCTCTCTCTCTTCCCTCATTTCTACCTTTTTTCTTCATTGTATTGACTGTATTATTTTAAGCTGCTTCAGATATTTTGACTTGTTGTTTCCTCTGCCTATAAGGCTCTGCCCCCATACCTCCACAAGGCTGGTTCCTTTTCATCATCTATATCTCAGCTCACATGCCACCTCCTCAGAGAAGCCTTCCCTGATCCTCCTATCTAAAGTGGTCCCTCCCACAGTATATCACATTACTTTACTTTGTTGTCCTAGAGCACTGAACACCATCTAAGACAATCTGATTTATTTTCTTTCTTCCCTCACTGGAAGTTAAGCTTCAGGACAGTAGGGACCCAGCCTCTTTGTTTATTGCTTTTGCTCCCAGTACCTGGCACAGTGGCTGGCAGTTAGTAGCTATTTAGTTAAAAACCATGGCATTAGTAAATGAAAGAATGAATAAAGGAAGGGCAGCAAGAAGGAAAGAAGAGACTTTGTAGAACATGTTGATATATAGACGGATAGATAAATAGGTAGATAGGCTGACAGATACACAAATATTCATTTCTGATGTGCAAATGTCACCAATATTTATAGGGAAGAATCAGAGAAACTACACAAGGAAGTAAAACATAACTCCCTACAATATGTTCATAGAGCTACTGGGTTTTCTTGGGGAACCCTTTATGTAAATGCCTTAGACAGAAAGTTTCTTGAAGTTTTCCAGTGGCTCAGGGCAGCTACCTTAAATATCCCGGCTGGTTACCATGTCTGAAGTCATCAGTTCTCAGTGAGGTGATGGATTGCAACACCATGACCCCTAACAACAACAAACTCTTGACACTGCCAAGGGAGCTCAGTCTATTCCAGGGCTCATTACTGCACAGCAATCGGCTCTCATTCTAGTCCAGTAATTATCAACGTCACCACTGGCAACAAGTGTTATATGCTGTTTACTTAAACACTCTATGGTAACGTCATTGTTACAATGCAATATCAAATTGCTTGACATTTAAGAGAGATCAGAATCGAAGTTTGTCAATATAACAAAACACAGAAGCAATTAGATAGTTTGTTCCAGGGTTTGTTGACCCTGTTAGTAAAAATACCAAAGTCTTGGAGGGAAGAGATGGACTTCAGTTTTCATAAGTCAAGAAGCAGTTGATTTACACATTAATTACAATTTATCTGTTATTCAAAAGACTTTTAAAAGACTCTATATCACAAAAACATCACCCCATATTTTTTCTGTTCTATAAGATAAGTTATGATATTTTTAAATCATTATGTGTTATATTAAGATTTCTTAAATTGGGGGACATGTCTTTGAAAAGTGTATAATGCAAAATGTAACTTTATCCTAATGATAGCTCTTTGATTATTGGTAGGCTCTACCAATTTATACAAAGTCTTTCCACTTTTCTCTTCTCCCACCTTGACAAAAGTAAAACTGTACCATATCCCCACAGCTCAAAAGGAAATAAACATTTAGCAATTAACTCAGTTTTTCTGATCAACTGTGGATGTCTGACCCAGCCCCCTTTTCAGATAAAACTAATAGAGTTCAGGTTAGTACATGCCAAAACTAAATTAATGGTTCATAGAGTGGAAGACTTGATATTGTTTAGATGGAAATACTCCCCACATTGATCTACAAATTCAATGCAATCCTTATCTAAATTTCAACTGCCTTTTTTGTAGAAATTCACCATCTGATCCTAAAATTCATATGGAGATGCAAGAAACTCAGAGGAGGCAAAACAATGTTAAAAAGAAGAACAAAGTTGGAGGACTCACACTTCCTGATTTCAAAACTTACTACAAAGCTTTAGTAATCAAGACTGTCATATTGGCATAAGGATAGACATATAAAACAACAGAATAGAATTGAGAGTCCAGAAACAAATCCATGCATCATTGAACAACTGATAAGGGTGCCATGGCAATTCAATGGGTGACAGGATAATCTTCAACAAATGATGCTAGGAAAACTGCAAGAGAGTATATTTGAACCTGTACCTCACACCATATACAAAAGTTAACTCAAAATGGATCAAAGACCTAAACATAGGAGCTAAAACAATAAAACTCTTAGAAAAAACACAGTTATAAGTCTTCAAGGCCTTGGATTAGGCAATGGTTTCTTAGATATGGCATCTAAAGCAAAAGCAACCAAAGAAAAAACAGATAAATTGGACTTCATCAAATTAAAACTTGTGCTTCAAAAGACTATCAAGAAAATAAAAGACACCCACAAAATGGGAGAAAAATATGTGCAAGTCTTATAAGTGACAAGAGTCTAGTATCTAAAATATATTAAGAATTCCTACAACTCAACAGTAAAAAAATAAATAACTCAATGTAAAAGTGGGCAGAGAATTTGAAGACATTTTTCCAATGAAGATATACATAAAGCCAATAAGCACATAAAAAGATGCTCAAGGGGCTTCTCTGGTGGCGCAGTGGTTGGGAGTCCGCCTGCCGATGCAGGGGACATGGGTTCATGCCCCGGTCCGGGAAGATCCCACATGCCGCGGAGCGGCTGGGCCCGTGAGCCATGGCCGCTGAGCCTGTGCGTCCGGAGCCTGTGCTCCGCAACGGGAGAGGCCACAGCAGTGAGAGGCCCGCGTACCGAGAAAAAAAAAAAAAAAAAAAAAAAAAGATGCTCAATATCATTTGTCATTGGGGAAATGCAAATCAAAACCATAATGGGGTACCAATTAATACCCACTAGGATGGCTAGAATCAGAAAGACAGACAATAATATAAGCTGGTGATGATGTGGAACAATTGGAACCTTCATACATTGCTGGTGGGAATATAAAATGGTAGAGCTGCTTTGGAAAATAGTCTGGCAGTTTATTAAACAATTAAGCATAGGGTTTCCCTTGTGGCGCAGCGGTTAAGAATCCACCTGCCAATGCAGGGGACACGGGTTCAAGCCCTGGTCCAGGAAGACCCCACATGCTGCAGAGCAACTAAGCCCGTGTGCCACAACTACTGAGCCTGCGCTCCAGAGCCCATGTGCCACAACTCCTGAAGCCCGGCGCCTGAAGCCCGTACTCTGCAACAAGAGAAGCCACTGCAAAGAGAAGCCCGCGCACCACAACAAAGAGTAGCCCCTGCTCACCGCAACTAGAGGAAGCCCACGCACAGCAAAAAAGACCCAACGCAGCCAAAACTAAATAATAATAAAATTTTTTTAAAAATTAAGCAGAGTTACCATATGACCACTACCCAAGAGAATTGGAATTACATGTCCACACAAAAAACTTATATACAAATGTTCATAGAAGCATTATTCATAATAGCCAAAAATGGAAACAACCCAAAATGGCCATTAAATGATGAATAGATAAACAAAAAATGGTATATCCATACAATGGAATTGTATTTGGCTACAAACAGGAATGAAGTACTGATACATGCTACAACATGGATAAACCTTGAAAACATTATGCTAAGTGAAAGAAGCCAGATGCAAAAAGCCATATCTTGTATGATTCCATTTATATGAAATGTCCCAAATAGGCAAGTCTGTATAGAGAAAAAGTAAATTAGTGGTTGCCAGGGACTGGGAAGAGGGAATGGGGAAAGACTGTTAACAGGTATAGAATTTCTTTTGGAGGTGATAAAAATGTTCTAAAATTAGACAGTGGTGATGGTTGAACAACCTTGTGAATATACTAAAAACCATTGAATTTTACACTTTTAAAAAGTGAATATTAGGTATATGAATTATGTCTCAACTTAAAGAGTAAAGTAAAAAAACCTAAATAATACTTTACATTTCATGGATTCTAAAACCTACATTGTTTTCACTTTTTAAACTTCTTTGAAATTGGGTTGCATACTTGATTACATATTACTATTGCTGTCAGCCAGGTAGCAGTCCTGACGTGTAAAAGTCTTCCTGAAGGACCAAGGAAGTGCCAGCATCTTGGTGTCTTAGTTTTCACAAAATACAGGTGATATTCACTCACCTAATATCATCAACTCTGTTCCAGGCACTGTTCCAAATGCTTTCTGTATTTTAACTTATTCAACCCTCACAACAGCTCCGTGAGATAAGTACTGTTATTATCCTTATTTTACAGACAAAAAAACAAAAGTACAGTGTGCTGGAGTGATTTGTCCAAGATCACACAGCTGATTCGTGTGAGTCCCATCCAGGCTGTTCTGGTCCAGAGTCTGTGCTCCTAACCGTTAGGCTTCACTGCCTCACTTACCTGTGAGTGCAAGACAGCCATTACTGTCAACGGTCTTCAAGGATTCCTACCAAAGTTGGCCAAAAGAGTAACGAAAGCTAATAATGAGTCTTGCAGTGGTTCAGTGATTAAAAACACCATTCATTTGGAAGTTTGACTGGTTCATTCAAACATCTTTTGGCTATGTCTAAGGGAGTTCACAGCCTGGAACTTCATTTACAGAGCTCAGATAAGAGGGAGTAACCGCTTCCTGCTTGACTTACAAGGTGAGTAAAGGGAGCTGGAGCTTTAGTCCAGACCCTCCTCATTTTTCCCAGCTGACTGCAGAGACTGACCTCCTTCTCTTATGAGCCTGACTGGGTAAGGGACAGGGCAGACCAGGTCCCAGCACGGGGATGGAGGGATGAAGTCTCTTAACTCATGTGCGAAGGATGTGGAGCCAGAGGAAACACCACCAGAAGCCATCTCAGGAAGAAGTGCAGGATCAAACCTGAGGCAAATATCCCACCTCCCTATTACCTGACACCCAACCTTGCTGATTTAATGCAAAGTCAATCGTTGAAAGATTGGAAGGACTCCTGAGGATTCAAGGGTGTATAGCATTCCAGGCTCAGGAGAGAAAATGGATTGTATCACTTCCAAGAAACTATAGGCAGAAAGAAAGGATAGCTAAGCCCTCCCTGTCCCCATTCTGCCAAGGCTCTTGCCACACCCACCCCAGCTGAGCCCCTTGGATACCAGATGCCTCTTTAAGATGACTGGGGAAACCTAGCCGAAGCCAGATTGCTTCCAACAAGCTGACCCCACAGACACACTCAGTTCCTGGAGGCCAGAGTGAGGATGGAGACTAAACTCAACGCCCTTCACTGCCACTCCACATCCCCTTACAGAGGCTAGCAGTAGCATTTTCCAGCCATGAAGTAATTTCACCTCCTCCAGCTTAGGCCTCGGCCTCAGAGTCCAGAAGCCAAACACAGTCCTTTCAGTAGAGAAAAGACGGAAGCAAAGAGGACAACAGAAGACACACCCAAATAAGGCAGGGTACCAGCTCTGAACTGTTGCATGATGGAAAGAGGAATGGGTGGGCAGAGGAGGTGCCTGGAATCACCATCCTTTAATTCATTTTTCTCTCTTCTTAAATTTTCATTTGGTAAAAATTTCAAACTTACAGAAAAGTTGTGAAAATAAAAATAGAAAGAATACCCATATACCCTCTAAACCCAGATTCACCTATTAATATTTTACCCCATTTGCTTTATTTGTATCCTGTATATATTTTTTCTAATTAGATATTTTTCTAATTAAATATATAAATATGTTGAAAAAATACAATATAGATAAATTATATTAAAATATATTTTTACATCTTTAAATTATAAAAAAAATATTTTTTGCACCATTTGAATGTAAGTTACATACACTATGGCCTTTTACTCCTAAATACTCCAGTGCATATTCCCTTAAAAAAGGGTAATTTATTATATAACCACAGCACAGTTATCAACTGTAGTACATTTAGCATTGATACAATACTGTAATCTACTGTCCATATTCCAATTTTGTCAGTTGACCCAATGATGTCCTTTAAGCATTTCCCCCCTTCCACTACAGGACCCAGTTTAGTCCTGGATATTGCATTTAGTTGTCATGTGTCTTTAGCCTTTTTTAATGTGGAACACTTTCATAGCTTTTCTTTGTCTTAGTGACATAGACATGTTTTTAAAATCCAGCCCCCTATCCCCTGACTTTAACATAACGTTCCTCATTTTGGGTTTGTCTGATGTTTCTCCATAATTAGGTTCAGAGTATGCATTCTAGGCTGCGATATTGGATGGGTGATGTTGTGTCCTTCTCAGGGTATCACTTCCGGATGCACGTGTCCACCTGTGCCTCACTGGTGACGTTATTTTGATCACACAGTCAAGGAGTTGTCTTACTTCTCCTCTGTTTAATTACTGTGCATTTTTTTCTCCCTCACAACTAATGAGCCATCGGTAGAAAGGCAATTTAAGGCTGTGCAAATATCCCGCTCCTCATCAAAATGTCTCCCTAGCACACTTTCCTGACTTTGCCAGAGCTAAATGAGCACCGCTGGTGCCACCTATGGGGCTTCTGGCACACTGCAACAAAGGGAATGGGCTGTGGATCCTCCCTCACTCCTGACACTTGTCTGGTGCCCAGGAGCTTTTTTGGCCTTAGACATTTTGAAAGAAGAGCTTTTTGAGACTTGAGTCACAAGGCTTGAGTTCTAGCTCTGACATCGCCACCAACTCATGAGGAAACTGGGACAAGTCCTTCCCCTTCTCAAGACTTCAGTGTTCCCAGTAAAATGGGAAGTTGGATGACAAAGACCTGATTTCATTCATTCATTCAACAAATATTTGTTGAGCAACTACAGGCACTGTTCTAGGATCTGGGCAAGATTTCTGCTTTCAGGGAGCTTACACCATATGAAGGGTGACCTAGACAATGTAAGAAAACAAATTAAGGAAATGGATAAATACACATAGTAGTAAGTGCTATGCTGACAATAAAACAAGATTGTGAGAGCGAGTGCCTGGGGTCCACTTTAGATTGGGTAGTTAGGAAAAACTCTCGGAAGAGGGGTTTTGGCTAAGACATAAAAGATGATATTTGAAATATACCATGATAAAAGCTTAAAAATACATATAAAAGTATTTG
Organism: Phocoena sinus; assembly: GCF_008692025.1. Taxonomy (NCBI): domain Eukaryota; kingdom Metazoa; phylum Chordata; class Mammalia; order Artiodactyla; family Phocoenidae; genus Phocoena; species Phocoena sinus. The sequence goes on from NC_045770.1 coordinate 63,247,136, forward strand.
TATAAGTATAAAAGCAGTACAGCATTTTAACACCAAAGTTTGGGAAAAAGACAGAAAAATTATGCATAATGCTACCACCCTAATATATTTTAGGATAATAACATTTTATATATTTGTATCTTTTTTATTTTACATATAATTCTGTTTTGCTTTTTTCAATTTAGCATCATCTCCTATTTTCCATGTTGTTATTCTAGATGCAAACATTGCATGTCTCATATTCCATTTGTTAAAATTATTTGCCCTTTTTCCCTCCCAAGAACAGTTCAATAAACATCCATGTCCCCTTCATCTAGATTTACCAATTGTTAACTTTTTGCCACATCTGTTTTACTTCTCTCTAATAATGTAATATGTAGTTTTTCTACCCCTGAGAGTTAGTTGCAGACATCATGATCCTTTGTCCCTAAACACTTTAGCACGTACCACCTAAAAACAAGGCCTTTTTCCTCCGTAACCACAGCTCAAAGTATCGCTCTCAGGAAGCTTAATATTAATACAAATTATCAGCCCATATTAAAATCTCCCCACTTGTCCCAATAATGTCTTTTCAAATGAGCTCGATAATTATTTTAACTGATATCTCTGCTTTCTGAAATACTTGAGAGGTTTCTCAAGCCAGAAGAAGTTTAGAACTTCCTTCTCCCTTTATGAATCTTCTGACTCTGTTGGATTCCTAATTCAAACAAAGGCTTTGAGAGTCTTTGTCTCGGTTCAAGTATGCCTATAGACTCTTTAAATATCATTTTTAATTATATCATATTAATTATTTAACCATCTTCTATAGGCTTTTCATTGTTTCTAATATTCTACCATTACAAATCTTGATCACACCTAAAAAGTAACATAAAAATTAAAGATAAAAAGTAATAATAACACTAAAAATAATAAATCCTAATATCATCAAATATCCTGAGTTTTCATCTTTTCCCAATCACCTCATAATATTCTTTAAACCAGGATGCAAATAAGTTCCATACTTTGCAATTGTTTTATATGCTTTTTTAAGTCTCTTTAGTCTGTAGGTTTCCCCCCCATCTCTTTTTTTTTTTTCCTTGCAATACATTTGTTGAAGAAACCAGGTCATTTGTTCTGTCATTGCTCACAGACTGGATTTTACTGATTGTATCCTTGTGATGTCATTTTAAATGTTCCTCTGCTCTTTGCTTTTCCTCTCAATTGGGAACTACATCTGTAAATTGGTAGTTAAATCTAGAGACTTGATTAGATTCAGATTCTAGTTGTTTGGAAACACTTCATAGATGATGTTGTGTATCAGGAGACATGTACTGTCTGGATGTCTCTGTGATATGGGTAACCTTGGATGGTCACTGCCTAGATCCATTCATTCACTGGGGGTTGGAAAATGGTGATATTCCAGTTTACCAACCCTTCCATTATTAGCTTGAAAACTTCTGAAAGATATACTTCCCCTTGCAAACAAAGAAGAACAAAGAGCATTGCTCACCACCCAGTTGGACAAGGATTAGGCTATCAGCCACAGCATTCTTAAGATGCTTTTCCCCCTAACTCTCCTTCAGACTTGCTGCCTGTATTTTAAAGAACAGGATGTGTTCATGCAATAAGAAGCAGAGAGCTGAGTTCTTCCCTAGAGAGAAAGCTCCCCAATCTACTCTTCCCCACCTTGTGTCTTAACGATGTTGGAGTCTGGGGGTGAGAAGACCATGAAGAATGTTCAACCATCTCCACTCAAAAAACACTCCAGGACACAATTACTGGTAAAGAAAAGTGCTATCTTTTAATTTGTTCTAGAATGTGTAGGTCCTATTAAGATCAGTGACACTTCCCCTTATCATGTTCCTCCCTCATGCCCCCAACCACTTTGGATCCAATGACCACTTCTAGAAAAGGCCTAGGAGGAACTCACCCTACATAGCCAACGAAGGGGTGCAGTTTGAGGAATGGGTATATGGCTCCAGAAGCAGCACCAGCTACTAAAGACTTTCCTCAAAGCAGCTCATTTTTGCCTGTGAGTCCCTTTGCCCTGCCTTGGTCAAGACTCCCTAGCTGTGAACTGCTCCAGTGTTCCCTTGTTCCCTGTGTGGCCTGAGCTTTAGAATTAGAATCACCATTACCATCTTTAGAGCTGTAGAGCCTCTGAGAGAGCACTGTTTTCACCATCCTTCCTCCCCACAGCTTTATAGATGGGGAAACTGTACCCAAGGGCACACAGTTCACAACTGGCAGAGCCAAAATTTTGATGTTCAGCATCTCAAATCAGATATCTTTCTACCATACCCTCCTGCCTCCAAGAAAACAACTGGCATCTGCCTCTAGCTCCAGGAACAACTGGAGCAAGCAGGTGGTGGTGACCAGAACAGACGGGAAAGACCCGGCTAAAGGGGCCAGGCTGACCCCAGCTGAACCCCAAGCAAGTGATGAATCACAGCACTGCCCAGTTTCCCTCCGTCAGAATGTTATCAGTGGCAGACACCCACCCCTGCCAGGATTCTCCTCCTGGCTAGCAAAACTGAACCATGCATGGAAACATGCTTACCAAGATTCCAAGACCTTACCGACCAAGGCAGGCTCTAACTGGTATGAGGATCCTGGTGATGAGCTGCCCACCAGCTGGGTAATCCAGCTTACCGAATTCCTTCCTGGTAAGATCCAATCCACATTCTTGGGCTGATTTATATAGGGCCTCTTAGCAAACATGGCTAAAATCTGTCTCTGTGCTGCACTGGGAGAGACAGACAGAAAGAATCACAGATGGTGTCCTCCCAGCAGAGCTCATACACATGCTTGTTTGAGGAGAACTGAGTCTAGGAGAAGAAATGAACTCAAAGAGAACAGGCAGACACAGAGGGCAGGGAGCAGGGGCAGCTGTGCTCCCTCCTGCCTATCCTACTCCTGAAGAGGAGAGACCACAGAAAGCTGCAGATGTGTCCCCCTGTCAGTATTTCAAGGAAGGCTCAGCCTGTGTGGCTGAAAGGTAAGAGGAATCCAGAGAATTGTGGAGTCATGAAAGCCAAGTGAAGAGGGTTTTTCAAACAGGAAGTGGCAGATGATGTGAAATGCCGTAGAGAGTTCAAGACAGTTGAGGACAGAAAGGTATTCGCTTGATTTGGCAACTGGGTGGTCACTGGTGACTTTTACGAAAATCTATAGAGGATTGGAAAGTGATGAAGAAGAAATCAATGAACAGATTTTTTTTAAAGAAACTTGGCTATTGAGGAAAAAACTGTAAGTGCAACAGACTCTAAGAAATTCTGTTGTAATCTTGGGGAGAACTTTGTTTGTTTGTAAGCTATGTGGAGGTAACCAATGGAGAGGGAGGTTGAAGACCCTGGACAATGGGAGCAGTGGGATATGCAATGGAGCAAAGTCTTGGAAGACACAGAGTAGGATTCAAGAATAGAGCACCAAACGGGAGCAACCGGAAAGGCGCTGAGGGGGGATACAGACGCAGAGGGATGGGAGGGGGAGAGGAGCACACGGGCAGCAAAGTTTTTGCTTTAGGGCCTCTCTTCTGTGAAGCGGGCAATGAGGCCAGTCATTTGCTGACAGCAGAGATGAAGGGCATGGATAGAAAGCAGAGTAGTAACAAGTCACAGACACACCAATCAATACTGAGAGCCCAACTGAGACTGTCAACTCTGAATGTTTCATGCTTAGGAGCCCAGAAAAAGGGAGCAAAAAATAGGTTGATGCCGAAAATGGAGAATGGTTGATAGTTTCAGCAAGAGTCGGAGGAGGTGAGGAAGTTCAGGATGCTGACAAAACCATCAGTGTGTCCTGGGCCGTGGGTTTAGGCTCAGGAGAGGAAGAAGTCCAGGAGAAAGCTGAAAGACTGGGAGAACAGAAAGCTAAGGTCTTGGAACTGGGCTAAAGGAGCAAGCAATTTAATAGCAGTGGAGGAGTGGGAGAAGAGGAAGCATAGGGGATGGTAATCCAAAAAGAGCAAAGTCTCAGTTCAGGAGTTCAGGAGAGAAGACTGTAGGTGACACCATGGAGTGAGACAGAAAGCAGAGCAGAGCCCAGGAACAAACAAGGAGAGGTGTAGGTCTTAGAGGCAAGGCAAAGACCTGTTGCCAGAAATGGGTACAGAGAGCCAGAGTCCGCCAGGGTTGATGGTAGGGTCTTCTGTGGAGCAGAGCCTACAGAGGATCTGGTGGCGCTGCTAGGGAGCGGGTACCTGCAAAGACAGGCAGTTGGCAATTGCTGGAAGTTAGGCAAGGCCAACCTACCCATTTTCTAGAAGAGTGCACTAAAATCTCCTTTGCATCAACCGAAGCCACTCCATTCTTCTGTTTCTCAGTATACCCAAGAAACCCAATTTCTCTTCTAGGACTGCATTCTGTACCATAAGAATCCAGAATTCATTGTATTTCCATTTCATGACTTTGTCAATGACCAAAGGACGTAACTGACTCCACAATGGGGCCATTATGGGAATAAGTCAAAAACAGGATTAGCTCAAATGTTAGCAAAGAGCCAGTGAAGTCAGTCACTCAGCTAGTAGCCTTTTGTTCAACTTCTGAAACATCATGTTGTTTTCTGCATGCAAAAACAAAACAAAACCGGCAGTTAAAACACTGGTGCTAAGTACACAGGAAAAGCCAAGGAGAGGGCACTGTTGTGGGGTAACCAACGTAGGGATGGTGGGCCGGGGCTTCGCACCCTTGGAGGAAAGGACACCCTACCTCCCACCCCTCCCCCACTGCTCAGGTGCCTAAAGGGAGCTTCTCAGCATGCAGGGTCTCTGCGGTGGGAAGGGAATATGTGACTCTCTACCACATTACTAAGGTCCCCTGGCCCAGCAGGCTACTCTCAAGCTGGGAACTTCACTGATAGAAGTGAAGCCAAGCACTTAACTAGGTATTTTCCTTCATATTTGTGGTTTCTAGCTGGCCTTGCGGAAAGATGTCAGTTGGGTTTGAGCCTGTCATAGCCCTCACCCAGCTGCCCAACACAAAACACTGATGAAGCTCATTCAGAGAAGGTGTGAAGGTGGGCCACATAAAGGAAAGATGACCAAGAGGAGGAATTAATGAGGTAATTACAGAGAGAACCTTGCCAAGCCAACTAAACAGAGAAACAGATTTGAAAATTGAAAGGGAAGTGGTCAGAGCCCAAACCGTAAAGTCATGTGAGCTCCAAAGAGTAGAGGGTTACATGCAAAGATCGCCTGGCTACTGGATTATTCAAGACTTAGTTACCCCAAACTAGAAAACAGGATTATGGAAGTTCATCTGCTTAGGAGAGCTTGGCATGTGCTGGTGAAAGAATGGCAAGTCAGTGGGCACAGTCTGCTTTGAAGTGAAGATGCTCTCTCAGCCTGGGTGGAAAAGAAACGAGCAGTTCCATCCACTCACAAGGAGAGAAGAAATGTTTTCTCTGATCAAAATTATCCCATTAACAAGGGCCCTACAAATAAACTGCATCTCTTAGCAAAAGTAAAGCCATGACCTACGGCTCCCTTGAAATTAGCTAAGCCATGACAGGACCAGGGAGAGCCGTCCCCAGGCCAAGCCAACACCAGCAATGGGTTCCCTGTCAACCAAGCCCTTGCTCGTGAAGTGGCCTGACCCCCAGCACCTGCCTACGCCTTTTCCTCCCAAACACCTTGCACAGACCACAACAATCCATCCGAAATGCAGCCTGGAGCTCCGTTCCCATGCCTGTGACCTCCAGAACACTTCTCTCTGCATTCTAGGAGAAATAAAGTCCTGAAGTCGCTTCAGGGTCACCAAAGGACACCAAAGAGGCTTCTCGCCTCTCAGTTTTCCCCTTTTCCACGCCAGATAGAACTTCCACGAATGCTTAGGTCTGGCTCCTGCTGGTCCCTCTGGCCTTCTCCAACCTCCAGCTAAAAAAGGGCTGCCAGCAGAGTCTTGGCTTTTTCTGGGCTGTGGACAGCCTGAGGGCAGGCGAGTCAGAGGACTCACTTCTGATCTTTGGCTCTGTGAAGTGGAGAAGCTGAGAATTAAGATCTCTAAGCAGGAGGAGAGACCCAGCAGAGTGAGCTGGTTGTGGGTCATTCTCCTTGGCCTGGAACCTCTGTGTGTGAAGCAGACAGCAGCTTCCTCATAGTTTTCCCAAGCAGAACTCAGGGTCTGGACCTCTGAATGGACATAATGAAGGGGTGGCCGCCGACAATCACTTCTAAGAAGCAGGTTCTGACACCAAAGCAGTGGCACAGATGGCAGGCTCTGAAGTTAACATCTTCTTAAGCCTGCCAGTGAAATCGGAGCCTAAGGATGTAAGTGGTCTCTGCACAGCCACCCAGCCCCATCAAGAATGCCATACCATCCAGAGCTTCACAGCGGCCACCTAAGTCAGCATCAGGAAAGGGGGCATGAAAAACAAATACCCTGAAAACCGTTAGAACCCGAATAGGCACCAGTTGAGACCTATGGCCTCTAGAAGCCTCATTGCCCTGTGCAGGGCAGGTGCCTCTGTCCGAGCAGGCCAAACAAAGGCAAACAGTGACAGTCTTTGGCTGTGCTGGGCCAGGGATCACAGGCCTGCCATATGTCAGAACCTCTCTCCCTTCTTTTACCCTCTTCTGGGCCCAGAAGGAGTTCAGATATATACATTGCTCCCGAGCCCTACACACTGAAAGGTGAGAAATGTCGGCCTTCCTCAGCAGAAAGAATTCACCAAGGAAGTTTGGTCCTTCCGAGCCTAACTGGGCTTGGTCTTGTCAAGTGGACCCTACACAACTGATCGTTCTGGTAATAGGGAACACCCCCCTCTTTGCTATTTACTCTCTGTAGTGGATGCACTATGGCTCCCAAATAAATGCTGTAAGATGCAAACAGCAAAGAAGGGCACTACAAGCTCAACAAGACTTGTCTCACATCCACAATCCAAAGAGAATGAGCTGAAAGGTGGGGAGGAGTGGTCAACAGGACGGGGCGCCAGCTGCCGGAGTACTTGGTCTCCTTCCAGCCCTCACACCTGGGAGATGCTGTTGGCCAGGCGGAACGACACTCGTTTTGCTCTTTCATTCTCCTGAAAGAAGAAAAAAATATTTGGCATCAGAATGGCCCCGTGTAGGGTTTATCAATGTGAAAAGGCCAACTGTCCAGACTGGGATTCCCCAGAGCCAAAGTGTTTTATTCCACCCCAGGAATGCAACAGCAAAACTCACTGAAGCCACTAAACACTGTGTACCAAGAGCTGCAAACCACCGGGGATGGCTAGTCAGATCCTGGCACACGGTGGGCAGGCAATACATTTCAGCAGAATTAAATAGCACTGAATTGATGTTTCAGGTCTGCACAGGTGAGACCAGACAAAAGGTCAGATTAGATGTCTTTCCTCCAAGCAGAACCTCTCCTTCCTTCTCTACACCAAGGGGCTGAAAAGACTCTCCCTTTCCCTCAAACCCAAGTTGAGATCAGGCACTGAGACCAGGTCTTTCTCTTCTTATGGGCATCAGTGTGGAGGAACCAGCACTGAGCTGGGAGTCAGGAGGCCTGGTCCTGCTGCTAATTTTCTGGGTGACCCTGGCCAGGTACACCCACGTCTCAGGGTTCTGAGCCTCAGTAGTCCTTGGAGCTGATGAGCCCTGCACTGCCTTGCCTTTGTCTGAGGCTAAGGGGTTGGAAGTGAGGGCTCACTGTCACCACTCTCTCGTACCACCCGAGCAGCATCACTTCAGGTTACTCTGTACATGCTGCGTGGGTGCCCCCCTGCCAGCCCAACCACCCACCCACCTGCCTGCCAGCTGGCGGCACCTCCTTACCATATGTCGCCGCCGCCTCTTGGGCTGGATGCCCTCCTGCATGCAGTGGGGCCATGGAAAGCCCTGGGGAGTGGAATACCCACTCTCACTAGACACCTCTTCAGAGTCTGAGTCCTCCTGCCTTGGCTGAGCAAACCGCTTCTCCGGGTAGATCTCCTTCAACCAGCCCTCAAAGAACACTTCCAGGCAACGGCCTGCCTCTGCAACCTCTGAGTCGGGCTGAAGGGGGAGGAGAGCAGTGATGGTCTGGCCCCCTTCCACCAGCCCATCTCTTCCAGGCCCCTCAAGAGCTATACAGAGAGCGCAAAGCCTGGCTGGGTCTCCGGGATGTCTGGAACTTTACATTTTCTCCTCAGGGCCCAGGATAACCAGTTTAATATCAGCTCTTAAAGCAGACGTGACCCTTGACAGTTACCCACAGATGGCCAGTCACTAGCAGCCCCCATATTCCTCCTGAGTCCACGCTGAGGCCCAGATGTGGGAAAGAGCTTATAAACATTCACTGCAGTAGGCCCCAGGAGGTCTGCTCCCAGCTCCTCCTGGCAGCCCAGGCCTGAACCAGACACTTCTGTCCAGCCATGACAGTCTTGGGGTCACTGGAAATAGGGGAGAGGGAAAACAGGGAAGACATACATAATTGAACTTAGCACAGTTCCAGAACATGAGGCGGACGTCTGATACCACCTCCTCCGGGGTGGTGTAGTGAGCTGGGTCCTTCTTTTGCAGCTTCCTCCGGATGATTGACAGGTCCATGGGTCTCTTGATAATCTGGTAGTAATGCCGGGCCTTGCGGGAGGAGAGAAGGGGAAGCAAATAGGAAGAGAGAAGTAGAGGGAAAAGCGAAGGATAAGAAGGAAGGAGAGATAGAGAATGAGTTGGAATGGAAATAATAGAACATAAGACAAAGGCAGCAAGAAGAAACGTGTGGAGGGAAAAGACAAAGAGAGAGGGAAAAGGAGGAGTGGTTTACATGTCAAGTCAGGTCTGACGCAGCAGCAGCTGTTGGTTGAGGGGCTGTAGTGGCCACGGCCCCCGGGTCCCCTACGCCATGCACAAATTACTCCTGCTTCCAGTGGCCACGCTCTGAGCCCACCCTGGGCACCGCCATGATCTGCTCCAGGCCGAGGGCGCTCTGAGCAGCAAGTCCAGTAGCCGGCAGAAGCAGTGAGGCTTTCCTTACCAGCGGGCTGACAGGCTCGTGGAAGGGCAGGCTGAGGCTGTTGCAGCACAAGGACAGTACCAGCTTCTCACACTTCTGCAGAAAGCAGAGTTGGCAACCGTGTTACCTCGTTCTGGGCCCACCTCAGTAAGGACTAACGATAGCGACCCTGATGGCTCTGTCCCACAGGGTACGAGTCGCTATACTAAGGCACAGTTCAGCCTCCCAGGCCAGAGGAAAACAGCTGGCAGAAGAAAAATTGTAGTGAACCCCCATAGGCATAGCCCAAAAGAGAGGTATCCAGAGAGGCCTCTCACCCCCTCAGAAAAGACTCAGCTCCCATGGGCACAGGCAGGCTGCCCCAGAGACCCCTCCCTACCTTCTGGTCATACGCGCTCAGGCCAGGAGGGGCCCGCACTCCAGGCTGGTTATAGCGGGCGTTCTCGCAGTCGTACTCCATCTCAGGCTGGGTCAGGCTGCGGCACAAGGTACACACCCAATCTCCCCTGAAGAGGCAAGTGAGGCCAAGTTAGCCCTCAGCACATCGCCCAGAGCCCCCTCCCTTGTCCCACTACCCCAAGACAAGCTTGGGGGGTGGTGACATGAGAAACTGAGTCCCTAGCCCTGCCCTGTAGAGAACGGCTTCCTAGCCACAAGCTTGAAAGAAATTTAGTAACTCAGGATTTAGTGAATCCAGAAAACTAGGAGTTAGCAAGGGGCTGGGAGAGGGGTAGAGGGACAAATCTGGACAGGAGGAAGCTGGGAACAGAGGAGGAAGGGAAGCATCCACCTGTCTGTGTGCAGAAGACACAGCTATAGCGCCACGAAGTCACAGACCTGTAATTCATGCAGGCCCAGAGAGGGGAGGAAGCCCACCTGAGGGAGCTCTGTGGGCCTGGCCTGCGGTTGGCATGACTCACCCTGGGAAGCTGAGCAAGGCTGGCAAGTGGCAGGAAAGGTGGTACACTTTGGGGCAGCGGTCACAGCACAGCAACTCTCCCCCGTTGAGGCACACAGCACAGAAATCCTCATTCTCTATTGGTACTGGGGGTCCCTTCTTGGCTCCAGGGGTTCGAGGAATGAGCCTGTGTTCTTCAGGAGATGCACTCTCCACTTCTGGTGGCCGCTGCCCAGCCAGAGGTGTGACAGTGACCTTTCTACCCCCCAGGTTTGGGGCCTGGATGGCATCAGACAGGTGGTCCTGGCTGACCTTGGGGAAGAAGTGAGTCTGAGCAGTCAGGGCACGGCACCAAGTTGTGGAGGGAGGGAGAGGAAAGACGACAAGCCCTGGGCACCGACTCATTCCAGGACCCCAAGACAGCCAAGCCCCAGGAACACCAGGACAGCTCACGCCTAGTGTGCAGCTCACAGACCACTTGTAGCAGGGTACAAGGTCTGGCCAAGCTACAGCCCCATTCAGAGACTCAGAACAATGCCAGAGCCAGAATTCTCCCAGTAGCGGAGAGGAAAGAGAGGCTCCTAGGCTGGGCCAAGGTTCAAGGAGAAGGCAGAGAAAAGTGGTACCTTAATGGACATGCTGGAGGACTCAGTGCCACATTCAATGATCAGCAGGAAGCTCCCATCCTGCTCATTCTTCTGTGGCTTCAGCTTGAACACAGGCATCTCTCCTGAGGAGGCAGCACAGATCTTGAGCCGCTCCAGTCGCACATAGGGAATCTTGGGCTCACTATTGAAGGGTCTAGGGCAAGAACGACATCCCTGGGTCTCGGTGGGAACCTCCTCTGGCCCCAACCCCTAAGTCAGGCTCATCCATGATCCCACAACTGAATTGCTGCTCAAGATCTCCTCAGTCCAACCGTCTACAGGCCCCTATTCCACCCTGCTACCAGCTCTGCCTGGCCGGGTCCTGTCAACCTCTGGGAGCCCTTTGATCAAAGAAGGGGGGGTCCCCGAAGAGGGAGGACTGCACACAGACTGTATGCCTCACGGCGCAGGAGCCAGGACATCCTCCCACAACCATCCCAGACACCCAACCACACACCCGACCCCAGGGTCTGGGGGTTGAAGAAGACAGCTGCAGGCAAACGTCTGCTTCTAGTTAAGTCATCAAGGATGCTCACTTCCTGTGCCAACCTCCCAGGACATGAGGTTGGAGGGTGAGAGAGGGAGCGTGGGCCCAGCGTCTGTTACCTGATGCTCTGGTTCCCTTTTGTACCCAGGCCTAGGGCTCCTTGTTCAAAATTCTCACACTCTAAGGCAAAAGACAAACAAATACACTTATGATAACACACCCTGTCACCCACACCTTCTACTCATATCTCTACTCATGCTTTGGCCACACACCTGTCACACCATTGTTACCAACACTGTAATCACTCATAGTGGTGACAATCCTACCATATCTCCCCTTCCTGAGCGGGGGTCGGGGGGGAAGGCCACTTTCTTTTAAAAAGATAAACACAGGTAACACTCAGAGGCTGCCTGGGGGTGAGGGCTCGGTCAGGTGCCAAGGGGCCAGCTTCTCACCTTCAAAATGAGCTCAGGAACCACTTGTTCCCCATACATACACTGGTGTCACCTGCTCTAAGGAGTCATTCTGTCCAACCCCTGCCTTTTCAGCCAAGTGCTGGGATTTCAGCACAGCCTGAGAATCCAGCTCACCCTCCAGGGGCAAGAGGCTCCCAGGAACCCTCCCCTGAGAAGTGCAGTCTGTGCAGATGGGCAGGGAGCAGTGTGGGGAAAGAGGAGGACACTAGCATTTACTGAGCGCCCACTCAGCACCAGGCACTGTCCTGAGCACTTTCCATGGGCCAGCAGGGTTCAAAAATTTAAGTGCTTAAAATTTGGGGTTACATTATTGTGTAGTTAAGAAGAACCAGTGTGAGGAAAAAAATAGAAAGATTGTTTCATTTTCATCTATTAAGTATGTAGGAAATAGACTGATCATTACACACTAAACATTTATGAATCATACACTGAAATGAGAAGGCCCCCAATGCTCACTAGGCAGTTGCTAACTTCCCAACTCCCTCACTTTCTCCAGAAGGAAGGAGCCTTAGCCTAGCCGCATTTGAGAAGGGGTGTGGGTAGCTCAGAAGAGAATCAGAGCCAACCTCCACCAGTCCAAATTCCCTTTACTGTGAGGCACAAATCTACATTAATGCCAGGTGCAAGGCAAATTCTTGTTACTACAGAGTAAGTCATCAAATGATTTCACTGTAGTTATTTGTCCCAACAGCCTATGAAGTAGCTATGATTAGCCCCATTTACAGAGAAAGAAACTAACTCAGAAAGGTTAGGTATCTTGCCCAGGTTCAAACATAAAGAGATAGAGCAGGTCTGCTAACTTAGATCTATCACACTCCAAAGTCAGACATGCTCTTTCCCCGAAAATATTTTGCCAAGGCTAGCCCTTCTGGAATGTGCTCTTCCTGCTTCCCCTTACCTATAACCCAGACCCCCGAAATTCTGCATGGGGAATTTTACAAGGAGGCTGATTTCTGGCCATGCCTGGATCAGTCATGGCCACAGTGAGGGAAACAGAACAGACATCAGTAAGTCAGTTCTGGGGGGAGAAGTGAATTTAGCCCGAGAGAAACACTGCTCCCTCAGGCTCAGAGCAGCTCTGCTGACCTCTGTCTCACGGCAGTGCTGAGCCCATCTGCTCAAGTGTGTGGTCAGCACGAAAGACAGGCTGCTGAGTCTCACCTTTTGGGCTCCGGTACTGCTGCAGGGCCACGGATTTGTTGACCACTGGGACCAGTGCAGGTTTTTTCACAGAGAGGTTAATTGGCTCCTCCAGTTCTGAGGGGATAGCCAAATCCTTGGTAGTGTCCGGACCAGGGGCTGTGGGGCCTTGTCTCAGAGAGTCAGTGAAGCGGGTAGAATCCTCACTTTCCATCTTTCAAAAGTGAAAGGCCAACAAGAATCAAAGAAATCAGATGTTTTTCCTGTCGGTGGTCACAGAGCTGTTAAGCTAAGGCCAGAATAAAGCCTTCAGGGGCCACCCTTTTGCCCAGCGATGAGCAGAGGAAGTTGAATGGCATTTCCCCAAGACCTACCTTACACAAGGCATTCCCCAGGGAGGGGTCAGCCCCATCCCCAGGGCACAGGCTCCCTGCAGTTCGGCCAGAGCCAGGACTGCAGCTGGATCCGGTTTCCGACTGCATGTTAGAAGCCGGAGGCACGCTCTGCAGAGGACAAGTTGCCAGGCTTGGTACAGTGTGGGTGGGACCAGACATCAGGCTGGGCCCAGTCTGAGAGTGATCACTTGCCAGGCTTGTGATGGCCTGGGAGGGATCACTCATCAGGTTGGGCATGGAGTGGGGTGTGCCACACACCAGGCTGGGCATGGTCGGCAGGTGACTGGCTGTCAGGCTGGGCATAGCCTGGTTCTGACCGCCCACCACGCTGGACACGGTTGGTGAGGGGCCACTCAGCAGGCTTGGTACCACCTGGGGTGGGGCAGCTGTCAGGCTGCTCGCACTCTGGATCTGTGGCTCTAAGGTCCTCGCCAGCCTGGTAGATGACAGTTCCATCTCCAGTGTGTTGGAAAAGCCCATGATGCTCACAGAAGTGGAGTGCTGCAGGAGTGAAGACAGGGGACAGTCAGGCTGTTATCTAGGATGGTGGGAGGGAGAGGACAGAGGCAGCCCACAAGAGTTCCATGCTCAGATCTCACTCTGCCTCAGAGTCTCGTAGCTGCAGGGAACTCAGACAGCACAAGAAGTCCTATTTCCATTGCCCTACACCAAGGGGGCTGGTGGGCTATGACACAGAGGCAGGCACGGCTGAGGACACTAGTGTGCATGCGTGTGTGTGTGTGTGTGAGAGAGAGAGAGAGACTGACAGACGAAGAGAGGGAGAGAGAGAGGGACAGCCTACCACCTGACCTGAGGGTGGTACACACTCACACATACACACACACACTATCAGCCACATCCTTCACCCCCTTTCCAGTACCTAAGCAAAGGGTCAGACTGTAGGACTACCCTCCCACTTCACATTCCCCTCTGACTACCGCACTAGTGGCCTCTCTTCCCTTCTGGGGGCCCTACAGGATAGTTTCTGCTACATAAAAATGGGAGGAAGTTCAGAAGGCTCAAACCCTGATCTGCTGCAGACATTCTCTGAGATAGTGCCAAGGCTTGGGGAGCCCCAGTCAGTCCTGGGTAACCTGGGTCAAACTCCAGAGCCTTCTCACAGCCTTGTTCAGATCAACTCCAGCACCACCAGCATCAGATTGAAGACTTTGACCAAGAGATGTGAAGGTCTTTTCTAGCCCTGCTATACCTGCCAAAGACATTCTAAACCAGAGGCAGAGAACATCAGAGCAGCTAAATCTTAATATGGACAATCATTGGAGGAGGCAATAATATTCCAACTCCCATAATCCCTTTCTCGTTTCTAACTGCTTGGTGACCTAGGCAGAAGAGACTTAAAAGCTTGATAAAAAGAAGTTAAAGACATAGATACTGCACTGAATCCATTTCAGTCTTTCATGTTGGAGAAAGATTTGATGGAGGGGAGACGGTGGGAAGACCTGTTCTAAATGCAACCTTCAGGAATTTAAACGTTTGATATCCTTGCCTTTTTTTAAGACAAAAGATATAATAATTTGACATCTTTTGAAAAACGAAGGGGAAACAAGGAGTAAATGTCTCTAAGTTTCCAAAATCAGTGTTATAAACCTGTCATTCTTTTTCCCATGAATAAGACATTCAGATTTCCACAGGAAAAGAAATACTTCAAATACCCTCTCAAGTTTCCATATGAAGTTAGTAAAGCTAATTAACAGTGAAGAAAGACTGTCCTCACCTCAGTGAATGTCACCCTAGTCACCCAGTTCTTCAAGCTGGATCCTAGGAGGAAGACAACAGTGGAGCATCCTTCCTCCCTCACCCAAGCTAATACCAGACCTCATCAATTCCACCCCTTAAACATCTCTCAAATATTCCCACTATTCCTCTCTGCTGCTGGTGTCCTAGCCTGGGTTACACATTCATATTTTTCCAGACTACAGTAGTGGTCTCCTCAGTGGAGAAATAGTTTCAAAACACAAATCTGAGCACATCAGTCCTCTGCATAAAACTGTACTGCGCTCCACTGAGAAAATGCTCAACAAGGCTCCTAAGGCCTTGATGACCTCTTCCCTGTCCTGCTTTGCAGCCACAGTCCATACAACAGCTCTCTCCTCATTCTCTGAACTCCAGCCACTCAGACAATTTTTCAGTTCCTGAAACATGCAACCTCTCTCTTCAGACAGACTGCTTCTTCTGCATGGAACATTCTCCTAGCCCTGCCCCTGTTCCACTTACCTTCTGAATTCAGCTCACCCGTGAATTTTCGCTCTAACCCAGACCAGCTCCCCCCTTTTATGCTCTCATAACTCCTGGACCTTATTCTCATAGCCCAATCTGTGATACCATTTGGTTAATATCTATTTCTCCTACTAAACTGTAAACTCCATTAGAGTGTGGACTTTGTCTGTTTTGTTTATCCACTGTATTTCTAGACGCAAGAGCAGTGCTTGGCTGAATAAATGAAATAATGAGCTATTCACTAAGCTCAAAATGGATTAAAGACCTAAATGTAAGGCCAGACACTATCAAACTCTTAGAGGAAAACATAGGCAGAACACTCTATGACATAAATCACAGCAAGATCCTTTTTGACCCACCTCCTAGAGAAATGGAAATAAAGACAAAAATAAACAAATGGGACCTAATGAAACTTCAAAGCTTTTGCACAGCAAAGGAAACCATAAACAAGACCAAAAGACAACCCTCAGAATGAGAGAAACTATTTGCAAATGAAGCAACTGAGAAAGGATTAATCTCCAAACTTTACAAGCAGCTCATGCAGCTCAATAACAAAAAAACAAACAATCCAATCCGAAAATGGGCAGAAGACCTAAACAGACATTTCTCCAAAGAAGATATACAGATTGCCAACAAACACATGAAAGGATACTCAACATCACTAATCATTAGAGAAATGCAAATCAAAACTACAATGAGGGGCTTCCCTGGTGGCGCAGTGGTTGAGAGTCCGCCTGCCAATGCAGGGGACACGGGTTCGTGCCCCGGTCCGGGAAGATCCCACATGCCGCGGAGCGGCTGGGCCCGTGAGCCATGGCTGCTGAGCCTGCGCGTCCGGAGCCTGTGCTCCGCAACGGGAGAGGCCACAACAGTGAGAGGCCCGCGTACCACAAAAAAAAAAAAAAAAAAAAAAAAAAAAAAAAAAACTACAATGAGGCATCATCTCACACCAGTCAGAATGGCCATCATCAAAAAATCTAGAAACAGTAAATGCTGGAGAGGGTGTGGAGAAAAGGGAACCCTCTTGCACTGCTGGTGGGAATGTAAATTGGTACAGCCACTATGGAGGACAGTATGGAGGTTCCTTAAAAAACTAAAAATAGAACTACCATATGACCCGGCAATCCTACTACTGGGCACATACCCTGAGAAAACCATAACTGAAAAAGAGTCATGTACCACCATGTTCATTGCAGCTCTATTTACCACAGCCAGGACATGGAAGCAACCTAAGTGTCCATCATCAGATGAATGGATAAAGAAGATGTGGCACATACATACAATGGAATATTACTCAGCCATAAAAAGAAACAAAATTGGGTTATTTGTAGTGAAGTGGATGGACCTAGAGTCTGTCATACAGAGTGAAGTAAGTCAGAAAGAGAAAGACAAATACCGTATGCTAACACATATATATGGAATCTAAGAAAAAAAAAATGTCATGAAGAACCTAGGGGTAAGACGGGAATAAAGACACAGACCTACTAGAGCATGGACTTGAGGATATGGGGAGGGGGAAGGGTAAGCTGTGACAAAGCGAGAGAGAGGCATGGACATATATACACTACCAAACATAAGGTAGATAGCTAGTGGGAAGCAGCCGCATAGCACAGGGAGATCAGCTTGGTGCTTTGTGACCACCTAGAGGGGTGGAATAGGGAGGGTGGGAGGGAAGGAGACGCAAGAGGGAAGAGATATGGGAACATATGTATAACTGATTCACTTTGTTATAAAGCAGAAACTAACACACCATTGTGAAGCAATTATACTCCAATAAAGATGTTAAAAAAAAATGAGCTATTCACAATTTTTTTAAAACAACAATAATGCATGACTGTTTATTCCACAAATTGTAAGCCAAATGAATAGCAGCTTAGTTCTACTAACAACTAAGTCTATAAGTTTCTCTAAAATAATGCCTATTTTTTAAATTATTTATTTATTTATTTATTCTTGGCTGTGTTGGGTCTTCGTTGCTGCGCGCGGGCTTTCTCTAGTTGCAGCGAGTGGGGGCTACTCTTTGTTGTGGTGCGCGGGCTTCTCAATGCAGTGGCTTCTCTTGTTGCAGAGCACGGGCTCTAGGCACGTGGGCTTCAGTAGTTGTGGCGCGCAGGCTCTAGAACACAGGCTCAGTAGTTGTAGCGCACAGGGTCAGCTGCTCCGTGGCATGTGTGGTCCTCCGGGACCAGGGCTGGAACCTGTGTCCCCTGCATTGGCAGGCGGACTCCCAACCACTGCACCACCAGGGAAGTCCCTGCCTATTTTTATATAGCTAAAATTTATTGAGAATTTATTATACACAAGGCAATTTGTAAGTGTTTTACATATACTTCCTCACTTAATCCTCACAACAAACATTAAAGGGTTGTGAAGGTTAAAAGAAACAATCCATGTAAACATTTAGAGCAATGTCTGGCAGTAGGTACGCAGTAAATCCCAGCTGCTGCTGCCATTATTGTTATTGTTATTATTGTCGTAGCCCTAATTTTACACCTGAGAAAAAATGAAGCTCAGAAGGGCATCTGCAGTTTTTCATGCTATTGAAAACATAATTTTATAAATCTCCATTTCTCTTCGTTTGTGTTCATGAACTTGCATCCAGGGACCTTACTAAAGTCACTTTGGGATTTTCTGTGCATATAAATCATGTCGCCTATGACTACTGAGTTTTATTTCTCCCTTTGCTTACATTTGGTTTTCTTGCCTTACTCCACTAGCTAAGACTTCCAGTATGAGGTTGAATAGAAGTAGTGACAGTAGCCATCCTACTCTCATTCCTCATCTCAGGGGGATCCTTTCACTATTCACCACTAAGTACGATATTTGACATAGGATTTTTATAGATTTAGAATCCAGATCTCTGGCACCAAAGCCACACTCTTCATTCTGGTCTGCTTGCCTCTGCCCCTCTCTGTGCTCACCCCCTTCCCTGATCTCTCCCACATTCTGTTCTTCCATCTCTTTGTCCTTCCTTCACCTGCCCTTTGTCTCTCTTGACCTTTTCTCTCTTCTTCTCCTCTTTTTCTTTCTTCTCATCTCTTTTTCTTCTCCCCCAACGCTTTTCCCTTATTATTTGTTTAACTGCTTTAGTAAAGCTTATATTTTCTATTCTTAATTTTAAAAGTAGATGAGCTAAATACCCTTTATTTCTCCAAAGAAAAGTTTGCTTTTTATATGTTTCTTGGTATTTCAATGGTCTTCAATAAAAAGCCTTCAATTTGCTGTATAGTCTAAGTCCCAAGATAAGAAAGGTGAGGAGGGCTTCCCTGGTGGCGCAGTGGTTGAGACTCCGCCTGCTGATGCAGGGGACACAGGTTCGTGCCCCGGTCCGGGAAGATCCCACATGCTGTGGAGCAGCTGGGCCCGTGAGCCATGGCCGCTGAGCCTGTGCTCCACAACGGGAGAGGCCACAACAGTGAGAGGCCCGCGTACTGAAAAAAAAAAAAAAAAAAAAAAAAAAGAAAGGTGAGGAGAAAAAGCAATGGGGGGGAATGCTCAAACCAAGTGGAATAAAGTAGGCATAGAGCCCAGCTTAAGGGACTGAGGCCAGAGGCCAAGGGCCATCTCAAACATGCCCTGGCCTGCATCCCTTGGCGTCCTCTTGTTGTCCTGGTAATGCACTAACATAGCTCTCTAATATGCTGTATTTCCTTATCTTTGGATAAGAATAACCAATGATCATTGTATTCCCTTTTGTAATATATGACTGTCTAATCCTTTGAGCTGGACTCTTTCACCTTTTCCCTATCTGACATGTATATTTAATGCAGTCATCTCATCTACATACATGACTCTCAGTGAGGTCCTTGGTGCCAAGCATTAAGAGCACCAAAATCCCTCTGGGGCCATTCTGAGTAATAACAGTCAGGTGCTGTATGTCACAAGACACGCACAAGATTAAATCCCCAAACTCAAAACTTTCCAGATTAGGGGTAGAGATCACATTTGTATGATACCGACTCCCCTTTCCTGATCACTTATTGCACATCATGAAATGTGAGTTAATATAATGATAGAAAAGAGAGGGCATGCAGATTGAGCCATGGAAGAATTATAGAAACTCTGTTGCAGCTTATTTTGAGCTGTGCCTGCTGGACCTGCTCCCACAACACCTAGCAGACAGCATGAGGTCGGTAACATGTCCTAAGATACTGAAGACTAGACTGGTCTCTTTCCTGTCCATATCTACAGCCAATCTCAAGGAGGCCAAGGCTATCAGTAAGTGGTGTAAAGAAAGCTCTGGTAACAGTAACAAGAACCTGGGAAACATCTATAGGGAAATTCTGAGAAGGGACTCAGAGAGAGTGCTATGAGGAAGCCGGCCCCAGTCCCATATCTATAGGCTATGCAAATACAGTGGCATTTCTGGAACCCATTATGCTGTGTGTTAGTTATTTTTGATACTTCATCTGGCTCTCTGGAGTGAAGAGCTACAAAATACTAAAACAAAAGGTCCTTATTTCATGTACAGGAAGAAAGAGAGGAGTTGAGACCCTCCATCCTACCCTGCTACAAGGTGAGTAGGGGCAAGGGGAGGGCCAACTTTCAGGGCCAGGAAAGCAGGCTGAGTCTCTAGGGCCTGTAAGGAAGAGTCTTCTTGAGAACATACTAGGGTTGGAGAAGAACTTGGGAATGTGACCAAGTTGTCTGACATTTGGTGCCTCACACACAGGAGGAGCTCATATGTCAATGGAGATGATGCCACCTGCCCTCTCCAACACCCAGGATTGTTCAGAGGTCAAATGAGAGAATGTGAAAGCGTGTGGCCACCTGGAAAGTCTGTATAGGGCAATCACTGACACCGCCAAGCTTAACTGGCACCTTGACTTCATCTTCACATATAAAACCCTCAGATTTCATGAGGGAAAATAAGTATTTTGAGGTTTGCAAGTAAAAATAAATTATTTTCTAGTTCAGGGAGGAAGAAAAGTCCAAAATGCCAAAAACATACTCTGGTCATCAGCTCAGGTCATCTTTGACGTATGAAGGGAGCTCCCTCTTACCTCCATGACCTAGTATCTGCTCACGTGCCCCTAATTTTCTCTCCTCCCAAATTGTATGTCCCTGTCCCTTTGTTCTCCTTGTCTCTTATCTCTTTATCTCTGTCTCTTTATCTCTGTTTGCCACCTGCCTGACCTGTGACCTGTCTAAATCGTATGACTTTCAACCTCTTCTCCTAGTCACCTATGTAGTCCTTTACCCATCTAATCCTGTTGATCTGTGCTCTGTTACCTGCTGCCTTTCCTCTCCCCATTCTCACCACCCAGATCTTTTTCTGGAGTTCAATGTGCCTATATTGCCATTCTAATGACTGCCACAAGATGCTGTCAAAATTCAGAGAAAACATTGTTCTTTCATTTTAACAGGAAGGGAAATTGAGACACAGAGTGATTACCCAAATTTTCCAAGCTTATAAAGGAATCCAAGACTGGGCCCAGCCTTAGAAATCCGCTGGCTGGTCTTGATTTTGTGCCATTAGGTAGAAAGCTAGTGCCCTAGTATGATGTGATTAAGAAGTCAATAAACAGACACTTGGTGCACATACCCTGAGTTTAATACAAATTTCAGGTTGTTACAGAAAGATAATATTGCTGAGGATAAAGTGGCACAGATAGGGTGGTGTTCCACAGAAGTCAATTTTCCAGATATCTGAAACATATCTCTTTCGATAACAAAATGCAGTTAGCTTTAAAATATTCTTTTGAAGGGGAGTATTTTTCAAAGGCTTTGCGCCCTACCCTGTCTTACTAAACAGAGCACATGATTGCCTAATGAGACCAATTCTTAGTGATGTAAAAGAACTTTGATGAACCTCTATTGCTGGGGTGTTCTGCAGTTCATTGGTGCTTTAGGGAACTTCTAGGAATGTAGGGCTTAGCTTGTCCTTTCAGTGAATGACTTCACATTGTGGCACATTTCCAGGTGAAGTTTCTTGTCTTCTCCCTTGTTGTTAGCTGCCATTATAGAAGTTCTGCCTTCCTGCTTTTACTCTGCTTACTGCTATAATATAGGAAAACTAAAAATTTCCAAAGAAAACCATATAACTAAGCTTGCTAGATCAAGAATGATGACTAGGGGCTTCCCTTCCCTGGTGGCGCAGTGGTTGAGAGTCCGCCTGCCGATGCAGGGGGCGCAGGTTCGTGCCCCGGTCCGGGAAGATCCCACATGCCGCGGAGCGGCGGGGCCCGTGAGCCATGGCCGCTGAGCCTGTGTGTCCGGAGCCTGTGCTCCGCAACGGGAGAGGCCACAACAGTGAGAGGCCCGCGAACCGCCAAAAAAAAAAAGAAAGAAAAAAGAATGCTGACTAGATCAGGCTTATAGTCGCATATAGAATATAACGAGTGAGGTTTGTGACATCTGTTCTTGTAGCTGCTCTGAAGCTTTGCCTGCTCACTTCTGCTTTCAGGTTTTTGTTCTAGAAGTTAAACTTGTCAAAAACTCATCACCATGTAAATGTACAGTAGAAGAAGAGACCAATGTGTCATGTTTTGGAAACATACTGAAGGCCTTCACCCTGGCTGAAGAAACAGATAAGGAGACAAGGATGGAGGTAAATCGAATTGTGAATTAAATCCTTGAGATATTTGAGAATTTCAACAGCTTCAGATAAAGTAGACTGGTTTAACAGCAGGAGATCTTGACACAGCTGAATCGGACAGCTGAGGGGGGAACTAACTTTTCTTGCAAGTGGTTTCACAAGTTGATTTTTAATAGGAAAGTTGCTCTTGCTGATGGTGAGTGCCCCTCCAGCTCAACAAAATACTCTTGTATGAAGTGAGGCTATTGCTGTAGATGTAACTATGTTGATATCTGCTAACTGACCAAAGTCAAATGGGAAAACAATCATGGCTGGTGAAGAGAGAAGACATGAAGACTGCCCAGTGCCCTGATGATACAAGAAGATGGAAAAAGCAAAGAGGATCCCAGAGTCTGAGGTGGAAGGAAGAGGAAAAGAATAAGTGGATTCCAGTAAATCTGAAGTAAAAGCCAGAATGGGTAGAATCGTCAAAACCCAAATTTTGGAGACTAGGAAAAATTAGGCCAGAGGTATTTTTCCCAGGCTGGGTTAAGGAAATTTAAGGCCTAGGAACAAGAACCTGTTTTCACATGAACCAAGAGACCTAGACAAAGAGCTTGGGTTTGGTCTGTGAATAAAATCAGGTCAGAATGAAGGAGACAGGCTTCCTAGAGAGTACAAAATTCAGGGAGCCAGACCTGGGGAGTGTTAGCTCTGTTGGACAGAGCACATCTCTGTACAGTTCTGCACATGTTAACTGGACACAGGCTATGCCCTAAGAAAGCCACACCAGGCCCTGGGAACATTCTGAGAAACGCTGCTGTCAGTGGCAGACTATGAGGAAAAGAAGGTTGCTAAGGCTGAGAACCCACGACCCGGTCCGTAGTAGTGTATTTGGAGACTGTGAAGGCGGGATGCCTAGTATTCACTTATGTCAAGATTTAGAGTATGTATTTAAGCAAATCATTTTCCATCTCTGGGCTTTAATTTCCTCCTCTAGAGGTTAATGTAAATCTCACTGAGTTTTAAGAATCAAATCAAGAGCTCAGGCATCAAAATGCTTTGATAATGGCATAAACGCTATTCATCTGAGTCAGTATCCTTGACTCTTCTGCATCACTCTTAATAATCTGGACCACAGGAATGCCTACTACTTCTGTATCATTTGCTGAAAATACATCAAAGACTCCTCTCAAGCCTTAAGCAGCATCTTGGTGGCCTCAAAGTCCTTTATTGAAGATCTGGGGCCACATTATGAGCAGAAAAGAGGTCCCTCTTGCAAGTGAACTGGGGTTCAGATAGGGCTCTTTGTGACGTGTACAGCCTTGACTCCATGAGTGTTTTGAGGAAAGGAATGTGTGTATTTTTCAGCAGTTGACTAGTTAAGTTTGAAATGAAGCCATCGGAACGGCTTCCAGTTTCACTTGGGATTTAAAGGGGTTCTGTTGCAGAGTTGTCTTTCTTCAGAGTGGCTGAACCAAGATTAGGAAGCTTAGGTAACAGCTGGTGCCAAACCAATGTCCAAGTTCATACAAAAACATCCTGCTGGAGGCAGGGAAGGTGGTGGGATAAAATGTTCCCGAGACTGCAGAGCTCAAGCCGCTAGAAAACCCATTCTAGAACTTTCACTTCTCATTTTCAGCAGCAATCTGTTTTCACCATCAGCTTATTTAGTACTAGCTCCTAGGTACCTGTGCACAGCTGCTCAGCTGTAACAGAAGTCCTCCATGTGGTGACACGAAGCAGCTCCGAGCATGACTAGGTCCCTGTGGAACACACAGAGTGGTGCCTGGAGCCACAGGTTCCTCTCATCTGTGGCCTCAGATAGACTTCTGATGTCCCCCGGCACTCACAGGCCAGTACAGGCTGAGGAGTGGGCTGGGGGCTAAATGCCTTTACCAGATAAAGATAGCCGAGACCAAACTAGGCTGGGTCCTAAGACCTCTCCCCAGCAAGGCCTCAGGCTACTTCAGAGAGTATAAAGATAGGAAAACCCAGCAGGTGAGAGGCCACATGGAGTCCTACTTCTCCCACTGCAGTGCACAGAGAGAGGCAATTTAACCTAATCATTGAACACAGGGCTGAGGCAGGAACCTGTGCTCTGGTCCTAACACTGCCAATAGTTGGCTGTGTAACTCTTAGGTGATCACTGAACCTCTCTGTGTCTCAGTTTCCACATCTTCCAAAGGGGAGTAAGAGAGTGGCTTCCTCATAGGACTGCTAGGATAAACAAAGAGATAAAATGGAATAATCCTTGTAAAAACCTATGAAAAAAGTAGAAAATGCTATACAAAGTATTATCAATCAATGATAAGATGCTCAAAATGTTGTTTGGTAACCTTGACCTTCATACCCCCAACCTGCCCGATCCCAGACTCAAGGCAATGAATTCCCTCAAAAAGAAAGCCCTTCTTCTTATTTCAGGAGCTTTGGGTATAAGCAGTACCTCTCTCAGTCAAGTAGACCCAAAGGTTCCTCTGGGCCATGATGGCAACCTTGAGGTTCCTTTTTCTGGGAGTCCAAGCCACAAAGAAGCCTATAAAACATCTGAAAAATGTCAGGCCACTTGCCCCTCCACACCTCTGCATGAACCCAGGTTAACGGCCAGGGGCAGCTCAAAACGAGAAGTTAGAGCTCTTAGGATCTTCTTTAACCCCACTGCCACCCTGCAGCCACACAGGAGGGCAGCATCCCTCCCCTCACTGCTCAGAGCGCCCTGTGGGCCACCCACACAGGCAGCACAGACTCCATGCTTGCGTGTGGCTCACCTCCTTTCCTCTGTACTGGGTGGAGGAGCAGAACTGAGACTCATTAAATAAGCAGAAGCATTTTTAGCATGGCTCCCACTACCAGCTGAGCACTGGCAATGCCCATGCTTCC